>NC_041389.1:662003454-662137210 GCF_002162155.2 Triticum dicoccoides | reverse complement strand
GCCCCCAAAAAGTTAATGGGCCTCATGGGCCATAGTGGAGAGGAGAGGACAGGCCACGGGAAGTGCCCCCCCAAGCCAATCCGAATTGGACAAGGGGTGGGGGGCGCGGCCCCCCTTTCCTTCTTCCTGTCCACCTCTTTGCCCTTTCCCCCTCTCCATAAAAAGGAAAAATAGAGGGGGGGGGCAAATCCTACTGGGAGTGGAGTCCTAGTAGGACTCCCCCCTCCATGGCGCGCCCCTTAGTTTCCGGCCTCCTTCCTCCTCCTTTATATACGGGGCAGGTGGCACCCCAAATCACATCAATTTGTTAGCCGTGTGTGGTGCCTCCCTCCACAGTTTACTCCTCCGGTCATACTGTCGTTGTGCTTAGGCGAAGCCCTGCGTGGATCACTTCACCCACACCGTCATCATGCCATCGTGCTGACGGAACTCATCAACTCCATCGACACTCTGCTGGATGTTACCTCTTGAGCTCGTGTTGGTTTTCCCTTGAAGAGGAAAGGGTGATGCAGCAAAGTAACGTAAGTATTTCCCTCAGTTTTGAGAACCAAGGTATCAATCTAGTAGGAGACAATGCACAAGTCACTGAATACCTGCACAAACAATCAACAACTTGCACCCAACACGGTAAAGGGGCTGTCAATCCCTTCACGGTCACTTGCAAAAGTGAGATCGGATAGAGATAGATAAACGGTAAAGTAAATATTTTTGGTATTTTTGGTTTATAGACCGGAAAGTAAAAGATTGCAAAATAGTAGATCGGAAACTAATAAGATGTAAACGAGATTAAATAATATGGAAAAGAGACCCGGGGGCCATAGGTTTCACTAGTGGCTTCTCTCATGATAGCAAATGTTACGGTGGGTGAACAAATTACTGTCGATCAATTGATAGAAAAGCACATAGTTGTGAAGATATCTAAGGCAATGATCATGAACATAGGCATCACGTCCGTGTCAAGTAGACCGAAACGATTCTACATCTACTACTATTACTCTACACATCGACTGCTATCCAGCATGCATCTAGAGTATTAAGTCCATAAAGAACGGAGTAACACATTAAGTAAGATGACATGATGTAGAGGAATTAACTCAAGCAATATGATGAAAACCCCATCTTTTTATCCTCGATGGCAACAATACAATACGTGCCTTGCTACTCGTACTGTCACTGGGAAAGGACACCGCAAGATTGAACCCAAAGCTAAGCACTTCTTCCGTTGCAAGAAAGATCAATCTAGTAGGCCAAACTAAACCGATAATTCGAAGAGACTTGTAAAGATATCAAATCATGCATATAAGAATTAAGAGAAGAACCAAATAATATTCAAAGATAACCTGATCATAAATCCACAATTCATCGTATCTCGGCAAACACACCGCAAAAGAATATTACATCGAATAGATTTCCAAGAACATCGAGGAGAACATGGTATTGAGAATCAAAGAGAGAGAAGAAGCCATCTAGCTAATAACTATGGACCCGAAGGTCTATGGTAAACTACTCACGCTTCATCGGAGAGGTAATGGTGTTGATGTAGAAGCCCTCCGTGATCGAATCCCCCTCCCGCAGGATGCCGGAAAAGGTCCCTAGATGGGATCTCATGGGTACAGAAGGTTGCGGCGGTGGAAAAGTGGTTTTGTGGCTCTCCTGGATGTTTTCAGGGTATAAGAGTATATATAGGCGAAGGAACTAGGTCAGGGGAGCTACAGGGACCCATGAGGTAGGGGGCGCTCCCTACCCCCTTGGTTCACCCTCTTGCCTCGTGGCCGCCTCGTTGCGTCTCCGACTTCATGTCCAAGTCTTCTGGTTTGATTTCGGTCCAAGAAAGATCATCGCGAAGGTTTCCTTCCGTTTGGACTCCGTTTGGTATTCTTTTTCTGCGAAACTCTAAAATAGGCAAAATAACATAAACTGGCACTTGGCCCTCGGTTAATAGGTTAGTCCCAAAAATAATATAAAATAGCATATAAATGCCTATTAAATATCCAAAACAGATAATATAATAGCATGGAACAATAAAAAATTATAGATACGTTGGAGACGTATCAAGCACCCCCAAGCTTAATTCCTGCGTGTCCTCGAGTAGGTAAATGATAAAAACAGAATTTTTGATGTGGAATGCTACCTAACATATTTATCAATGTAATTTTCTTTATTGTGGCATGAATGTTCAGATCCAGAAGATTCAAAACAAAAGTTTAATATTGGCATAAAAACAATAATACTTCAAGCATACTAACAAAGCAATCATGTATTATCAAAATAACATGGCCAAAGAAAGCTATCCCTAAAGAATCATATAGTCTGGCTATGCTCTATCTTCATCACACAAAATATTTAAATCATGCACAACCCCGGTTTCAGCCAAGCAATTGTTTCATACTTTAGTATTTAGAAACTTTTTCAACTTTCACGCAATACATGAGCGTGAGCCATGGACATAGCACTATAGGTGGAATAGAATGGTGGTTGTGGAGAAGACATAAAGGAGAAGATAGTCTCACATCAACTAGGCGTATCAATGGGCTATGGAGATGCCCATCAATAGATATCAATGTGAGTGAGTAGGGATTGCCATGCAACGGATGCACTAGAGCTATAAGTGTATGAAAGCTCAAAAAGAAACTAAGTGGGTGTGCATCCAACTCGCTTGCTCACGAAGACCTAGGGCACTTTGAGGAAGCTCATCATTGGAATATACAAGCCAAGTTCTATAATGAAAAATTCCCACTAGTATATGAGCATGGCAACATAGGAGACTCTCTATCATGAAGATCATGGTGCTACTTTGAAGCACAAGTGTGGAAAAAGGATAGTAACAATCTCCCTTCTCTATTTTTCTCTTTATTTGAGCCTTCTCTTTTTTGTGGCCTCTTTTTTCTCTTTTTTTTCAATTTTTCGTCCGGAGTCTCATCCTGACTTGTGTGGGAATCATAGTATCCATCATCCTTTACTGACATGGGACAATGCTCTAATAATGAAGATCATCACACTTTTATTTACTTACAACTCAAGAATTACAACTAAATGCTTAGAACAAAATATGACTATGTGAATGCCTCCGGCGGTGTACCGGAATGTGCAATGATTCAAGAGTGACATGCATGAAAGAATTATGAATGGTGGCTTTGCCACAAATACGATGTCAACTACATGATCATGCAAAACAATATGACAATTATGGAGCGTGTCATAATAAACGGAACGGTGGAAAGTTGCATGGCAATATATCTCGGAATGTCTATGGAAATGCCATAATGGGTAGGTATGGTGGCTGTTTTGAGGAAGGTAATGGTGGATTTCATGGTACCAGCGAAAGTTGCGCGGCACAAGAGAGGCTAGCATTGGTGGAAGGTTGAGAGTGTGTGTAATCCATGGACTCAACATTAGTCATAAAGAACTCACATACTTATTGCAAAAATCTACAAGTCATCAAAACAAAGTACTACACGCGTCCAAGCAAATTACCATTACGTTCTAAAAGACTCTCAAAATAATATAACTGAAGCATGAGAGTTTAACAATTTCTAGAAAATAAAGCCACCGCCATGCTCTAAAAAGATATAAGTGAAGCACTAGAGCAATATTGCCTAGCTCAAAAGATATAAGTGAAGCACATAGAGTATTCTAATAAATCATGATTCATGTGTGTCTCTCCAAAAAGATGTGTACAACAAGGATGATTTTGGTAAACTAAAAAGCAAAGACTCAAATCATACAAGACGCTCCAAGCAAAACTCATATCATGTGGTGAATAAAAATATATATAGCCTCAAAAAAAGTTACCGATAGACGAAGACGAAAGAGGGGATGCCTTCCGGGGCATCCCCAAGCTTAGGATTTTGGTTGTCCTTGAATGTTAACTTGAGGTTCCTTGGGCATCCCCAATCTTAGGCTCTTGCCACTCCTTATTCCATAGTCCATCAAATCCTCACCCAAAACTTGAAAACTTCACAACACAAAACTCGACAGAAAATTCATGAGCTCCGTTAGTATAAGAAAATAAATCACCACTTTAAGGTACTGTTGAAAACTCATTCTTTATTATATTGGTGTAATATCTACTGTATTACAACTTTTCCATGGTTCATACCCCCCGATACTACCCATAGATTCATCAAAATAAGCAAACAACACGCGGAAAACAGAATCTGTCAAAAACAGAACAGTCTGTAGTAATCTGTAACTCTCGAATACTTCTGTAACTTCAAAAATTCTGAAATAAATGCTGGACGTGAGTAATTTGTATATTAATCTTCTGCAGAAAGAATCAACTCAAATCACTCCTCTATTAAAAATGTAAAATAATCTCGTGAGCGCAAAAGTTTATGTTTTTCAGCCAGATCAAATCAACTTTCACCCAAGTCTTCCCGAAGGTTCTACTTGGCACAAACACTAATTAAAACATAAAACCACATCTAACCAGAGGCTAGATGAATTATTTATTACTAGACAAGAGCAAAAAGTAAAGAACAAAAATAAAATTGGGTTGCCTCCCAACAAGCGCTATCGTTTAACGCCCCTAGCTAGGCATAAAAACATGAATAGATCTAGGTATTGCCATAATAATGATAGGGCAAATCTCGAGAACTCATCTCATAATCCCTATGTTCTGTAGCAAGTTTATTTTGTGGCAAGAAAAAGTAATCAAAAGGTCTACATTTAATGGGACAGAAATCCCCAAGATCAAGCTCGGGAGGAATTGTTTCCTCCTTCGGCCCTTCATATTGTATAACCAACTCATCATTATAGACGTTCTTTTGGCAAAAAGTCGTGAGCCTTTGTTCAAGAGAGAAACCCAACCCATTGCTCTGAATAGCAAAATTATTATTAAGTTTAGAAATCCTATCAACTAGAACATCGGTAGGGACCCTCTTTCTTAGATTTTCATTTTAAGCAACATGATCTAAGGATCGTAAACGCATTATGTCTTCTTGGTTAAATAGAATTGCTTCTATGGGAGGACGACCAACGTCTGCCCTATAATGCACAAAAAATTCATTAGCCTCTTTTATTATAAATATAAACTCATGTGCTATAAAGATGGTAGCCGCGCGCTTAACAGAAGAATGCTCGATATTAGAAAACTCTAGAAAAATCCTTTGTATGCAAGGATGCATGTGAATAAATTGTCTTTCCAGTTCAACTACAAGCAAAGATATAGCATCCGCAAGACTACTAGCTTTATGTAGAATAGACCCACCCATAGTGGGTAAAGAACCATCACAAGTAAAAAAATATTGAATAACCCCTTTTCCAATAATATTACCACTACCAATGCGGAACTTTTTAGTGTGTAGAATAGTAGGTTCTTCATGAGGATTCGTATTATCAAAAGCATCAAAGTTCCCCCCATTGTTACTAGTATCCTTTTCAAAGATAACCTCCAGAACTTTAGACATGATGGCAACAACCCAAACTAACAAATGAGCACACAAGAAGCAAGCGAAAAGAGATGAACAGAAGAGGGGCGAAGAAAAGGCAAAGGTTTTCGAAAATTGTTTTAAAAGTGGGGGAGAGTAAAACAAGAGGCGAATGGAAAATAATGTAATGCAAGGGATAAGAGTTTATGATGGGTACTTGGTATGACTTGACTTGACGTAGATCTCCCCGGCAACGGTGCCAGAAATTCTTCTTGCTACGTCTTGAGATTGCGTTGGTTTTCCCTTGAAGAGGAAAGGGTGATGCAGTAAAGTAGCATAAGTATTTACCTCAGTTTTGAGAACCAAAGGTATCAATCCAGTAGGAGACAATGCACAAGTCACCGAATACCTGCACAAACAATCAAAAACTTGCACCCAACGCGATAAAGGGGTTGCCAAACCCTTCACGGTCACTTGCAAAAGTGAGATCCGATATAGATAGATAAACGGTAAAGTAAATATTTTTGGTGTTTTTGGTTTATAGATTGGAAAGTGAAAGATTGCAAACTAGTAGATGAGAAACTAATAAGATGTAAACGGGATTAAATAATATGGAAAAGAGACCTAGGGGCCGTAGGTTTCACTAGTGGCTTCTCTCATGATAGCAAATATTACGGTGGGTGAACAAATTACTGTCGAGCAATTGATAGAAAAGCGCATAGTTATTACAATATCTAAGGCAATGATCATGAACATAGGCATCACGTTCGTGTCAAGTAGACCAAAACGATTCTGCATCTACTACTATCACTCCACACATCAACCTCTATCCAGCATGCATCTACAGTATTAAGTTCATAAAGAATGGAATAGCGCATTAAGTAAGATGACATGATGTAGAGGAATTAACTCAAGCAATATAACGAAAACCCCATCTTTTTATCCTCGATGGCAACAATAAAATATGTGCCTTGCTGCCCCTACTGTCATTGGGAAAGGACACCGCAAGATTGAACCCAAAGCTAAGCACTTCTCCCATTGCAAGAAAGATCAATCTAGTAGGGCAAACTAAACTGATAATTCGAAGAGACTTGCGAAGATATCAAATCATGCATATAAGAATTAAGAGAAGAACCAAATAATATTCATAGATAATCTGATCATAGATCCACAATTCATCACATCTTGGAAAACACGCCGCAAAAGAATATTACATCGAATAGATCTCGAAGAACATCGAGGAGAACATGGTATTGAGAATCAAAGAGAGCGAAGAAGCCATCTAGCTAATAACTATGGACCTGAAGGTCTGTGGTAAACTACTCACGCTTCATCGAAGAGGTAATGGTGTTGATGTAGAATCCCTCCATGATCGAATCCCCCTTTGGCAGGACGCTGGAAAATGGTCCCTAGATGGGATCTCATGGGTACAGAAGGTTGCGGTGGTGGAAAAGTGGTTTCGTGGCTCTCCTAGATGTTTTCAGGGTATAAGAGTATATATAGGCGAAGGAACTAGGCCAGGGGAGCTACGAGGGGCCCACGAGGTAGGGGCACGCCCTACCCCCCTGGGCGCGCCCTCCTGCCTCGTGGCCGTCTCATTGCATCTCTGACTTCATCTCCAAGTCTTCTGGTTTGCTTTCGGTCCAAGAAAGATCATCGCAAAGGTTTCATTCCGTTTGGACTATGTTTGGTATTCCTTTTCTGCGAAACTCTAAAATAGGCAAAAAAACAGAAACTGGCACTGAGCCCTCAGTTAATAGGTTAGTCCCAAAAATAATATAAAATAGCATATAAATGCCTATTAGACATCCAAAATAGATAATATAATAGCATGGAACAATAAAAAATGATAGATACCTTGGAGAAGTATCACTGGTTCAAGAGTTCGAGGGACGTCATCAAGCTGAACGTGTGCAGAACTTGGAGGTGTCGTACGTTCGGTACTTGATCGGTTGATTCGAGAAGACGTTCGACTACATCAACCGCGTTAAGGTAACGCTTCCGCTTTCAGTCTACGAGGGTACGTGGACACACTCTTGCCCTCTCGTTGCTATGCATCTCCTAGATAGATCTTGCGTGAGCGTAGGAAAGTTTTTGAAATTGCATGCTATGTTTCCCTTGAACTCTATGCAGGGGGCACACGTTCAGCTCAATGATGTCCCTCGAACTCTTGATCCTGTAGAGGTACAAAGGAGATGAGTTCCTTCAGCACGATGGCGTGCTGACGGTGATGGTGATGTGATCCGTGCAGGGCTTCGCCTAAGCACTACAACAAAATGACCGGAGGAGTAAGCGGTGGAGGGGGGCACCTCACACGGCTAAGACAATTGTTGTGTCTTGAGGTGCCCCCTGCCCCCGTACATAAAGGAGGGAGAGGGGAGAGGGCCGGCCAGGTGCGCCCCCAAGGGGGGTTGTCCTACTTGGACTCCCAATCCAAGTTGGACCCCCCTTCCTTTCCGAAGCAGGAAAAGGGGGAAGGGAGAGAGAGGGAGAAGGAAATAGGGGCTGCACCCCCTCCCCTAGTCCAATTCGGACTCCCCATGGGGGCGCGCGCGCCACCTCATGTGGTCTGCCTCTTCCTCTCCTCTATGGCCCATGAGGCCCATTAATTCTCCCGGGGGGAGGGGTTCCGGTAACCCCTTGGTACTCCGAAAAATACCCGAAACACTCCGGAATCATTCCAGTGTTTGCATATAACCTTCCAATATATCAATCTTTACCTCTCGACCATTTTGAGACTCCTCGCCATGTCCGTGATATCATTCGGGACTCCGAACAACCTTCGGTCACCAAAACACATAACTCATATAATACATATCGTCATTTAAAGTTAATTGTGCGGACCCTACGGATTCAAGAACTATGTAGACATGACCGAGACACCTCTCTGGTCAATAACCAATAGCAGAACCTGGATGCTCATTGTGGTTCCCACATATTCTACGAAGATCTTTATCGGCCGAACCGCAATGTCAATATACGTTATTCCCTTTGTCTTCGGTATGTTACTTGCCTGAGATTCGATCGTCAGTATCTTCTTACCTAGTTCTATCTCGTTACCGGAAAGTCTCTTTACTCGTTCTGTAGTGCATCATCCCACAACTAACTCATTAGTCACATTGCTTGCAAGGCTTCATATGATGTGCATTACCGAGAGGGCCCAGAGATACCTCTCTGATACTTGGAGTGACAAATCCTAACCTCGATCTATGCCATCCAAACAAACACCTTCGGAGATACCTATAGAGCATCTTTATAATCACCCAGTTACGTTGTGACGTCTTATAGCACACAAGGCATTCCTTCGGTGTCCGGTAGTTACATCATCTCATTGTCGGGGGAATATATATTCGACATGAAGAAAGCAGTAGCAATAAAACTGAACTATCGTTATGCTAAGCTAATGGATGGGTCTTTTCCATCACATAATTCCACTAATGATGTGATCCCGTTTATCAAATGACAACTCGTGTCAATGGATAGGAAACTTAACCACCTTTGATCAACGAGATAGTCTAGTAGAGGCATACTAGGGACATGGTGTTTTGTCTATGTATTCAAACATGTATCAAGTTTCCGGTTAATACAATTCTAGCATGAATAATAAACATTTATCATGAATAAGGAAATATAAATAACAACTTTATTATTGCCTCTAGGGCATATTTCCTTCAGCTCTCTCTCTTCCTCCCCAAATTAACTACTCACAAATGATAAACATGCTCAAGATCAGAGGGGTATTGAATAGCATAATGGATCTAAAGATATAATCTTCCACCAAATAAACCATATAGTAATCAACTACAAGATGTAATCAACACTATTAGTCACCCACAAGCACCAATCTATAGTTTTGGTATAAAGATTGAACACAAGAGATGAAATAGGGTGTGAGAGCAGTTGGTGTTGTTGAAGATGTTGGTGAACATAGCCCTCCCCAAGATGGGAGAGTTGTTGGTGATGATGATGACGATGATTTCCCCCTCTGGGAGGGAAGTTCCCCCGGTGGAATCGCTCTGCCGGAGGGCAAAAGTGCTCCTGCCCAAGTTCCGCCTCGTCCCTGAAAGTCCCCCTCTTCTTTTTTAGGTCAAAATGACTTATATACCAAAAGATGGGTATCGGAGGTGGGTCGAGGAGGGCAACACCCACTAGGGCGCGCCTTGGCCTCCTAGCGCACCCAAGTGGGTTGTTCCCACCTGGTGGCCCCCCTCTGGTACTTATTTGCTCCAATAATCCTTCAATATTCCATAAAAAATCCTCGGGAAGTTTCAGCTCATTTGGAGTTGTGCAGAATAGGTAGCTTGACGTAGCTTTTTCAGGTCCAGATTTCCAGCTGCCAGAATTCTCCCCCTTTATGCATACCTTGCATATTATGAGAGAGAAGGCATTAGAATTACTCCAAAAATTATTATTATACAATAAAACAACATAAATAACAGTAGGAAAACATGATGCAAAATGTACGTATAAACTCCCCCAATCTTAGACCTCGCTTGTCCTCAAGCGAAAACCGAAATGAAAAACATGTCCACATGCTTAGAGAGAGAGAGGTGTCGATAAAAAAATACGGACATAGAAGCATCATGTGACTTATTAAAATAGCAAAAAACTTTAACATAATGCTTTTATCTTAGAACTTCTATCATAGACTTCTCATGAACAAGTGACAATTCATCACAACATCGAAGTATAAAGCATAAACTCTATTGGAAACCAACAAACTATGTTCTCAGTCAACTTTGCAACTACAATTCATCATATTTTCAGGAAGGGTCACGTATCGGAGCCTTTAGGCAAGTCCACATACTCAACCATCATTTAGTGTTCTATAATTGCTAACACTCACCGCGTCCACATGGGCAAAACATTTCAACCGGACACATAGAAAAATAGGGGCTTATAGTTTTGCCTCCCAACACACTCGCCTCAAGGGTGATGTCAACAATAATAACTCATGCTACACATATTATGTTTGGTTCTATAGTAGGGTGCGTTGACTGCAAATTAAAAATTTCCTACGTGTAGAACAACCAGGAACATGCTATGGGAATGGATCACAGGTCGTTACCACGAGACGCGCAGTGCCGTGCAGCGGAAGAAGAGTTGGGGTAGCACGTCCGCGTGGTTTGTATCCTCCTTGTCCGATCAACCTCGAATAGACGGTCGTCGGATCCCTCGTACAGGTTCACCGGAGCAGCGCAAATGCACTGCCTCTATTGGTATCCGCGCGTGCAGGAGGAACGTCGTGCGGCGAACTGCTAGGTCCGATCACACAACCAGCAGTGAGTGGACGTGTCTATTCGCAACACATGCAAACCCTAGTGACAGTGCCAAAGCGATCAACTGAATAAGTGTGCCGCAGGCTCAACACTTGGGCCTTGCATAGATCCTAAATCCCAAAGTCTACTCGGTCGCGTTCCAAGTCCAGCTCAGATCTCATCCGACCAGTGTCCTCTAAACCGACCTCGTAGGTTCCTTCCCTTAAGCACACAACCCCTTAGGTTCAAGTCGGCTTGGTCACAGTTCGTATCACCTCTGACCTGCACGGTTGGTAGCAGCCTCTAGCAAGGTGTGCAGACCACCAATCAGACTATGAAGCTGGTTAGGCGAACATGTACAATGTGTCACACTTCTGTTCCCTTTGCCTCATGATATATGTTGTCGGGGTCAAGGCGAGACTCTCATCCTTGTGCTAGCCCGACCTCGTTCTTGTTCCAGTGATACTGACCACAAACTCTCATAATCCTTGTCGCATGGCCATGCTTATCCTGGTCGGATCACACGAGGGGCCCAGACTATATCTCTCCTGATCGGAGGGGCAAATCCCATCTTGCTCGACCATGTCTCGTAGCATGGGACTGGAAAAACCCTAAACCTACCTTTGTAACTACCCAGTCACGGAGTAGCGTTTGGTCGGCCCAAAGCAAGTCTATCACCATCCCGAGTACATGCATCAGCTCATGTCTTAGGACATAGAACGTATGTTGTACTAGAGACTCACAGATGGCATACCGCTGTGTCTCATAGTTAGGTCTGTCCGACTTGGACCTTATCTCGACTCGGATTCGACTACATCAAATCCGACCAGATCCTTTCGAGTCCATATTATCCGGTTAGCATCCAATGCTCCATGGCTAGTGAGACCAAGCCATCGACCATGTCATATGCTAGTCTAGTCGGCTGCGCGTCCACACTGCCTTTTCGAGTAGGGACCTTTTAGGACAGTCATCATACAATGCATAGTACCACAAACAAGTCACGTACTTGCTGATACACATAATTGTTAATGTCCCAGGACTATCTTTATTCATGAAGACATAGGAAATATCATCATACATGATTGCCTCTAGGGCATATCTCCAACATATTCAACCGGATATATGTGCCTAGATGTTTGCTCACCACATGATGCTTTCCAAAGGAGAAAAATAAAAGGAATAGAGAGAAAAAATTTTGACACTTGCATGAAAGTAAATACATGAAAGTAAAAGATAGGACCTTCGCAGAGGGAAGTAGAGGTTGCCATGCACTTTTTTTTGTATGCTCAACCCTTAGTGCAAGAGAATGTCATGTTATATTGCCCCTTGTGATGGCAACCTTTATTATGCAGTATGTCGCTTTTATTCTTCACCATCACAAGTTCGTACAATGCTCAATTTTCCCTTACACTAAATAATCTCACATTTTTAGAAGCAATTTTTATTGCCCTTTTTGCAAAGATGACAACTTACTTGAAGGATCTTACTCAATCCATAGGTAGGTATGGTGTGTTGGGAAAGGAGGGAATTTGAAAATTTTCCTATGATCATGGAAGATCTATCTAGGTGATGCATAGCAACGAGAGGGGAGAGTGTCTCCACATACCCTCGTAGACCGAAAGCGGAAGCGTTAAGTAACGCGGTTGATGTAGTCGAACGTCTTCGCGATCCAGCCGATCAAGTACCAAACGTACGACACCTCCGCGATGTGCACACATTCAGCTCGGTGACGTCCCTCGAACTCTAGATCCAGCTGAGGCCGAGGGAGAGTTCCGTCAGCACGACGGCATGGTGGCGGTGATGATGAAGTTACCGGCGCAGGGCTTTGCCTAAGCACTACAACGATATGACTAAGGTGGAAAACTGTGGAGGGGGCACCGCACATGGCTAAAGATCAACTTGTGTGTCTTTGGGGTGCCCCCTCCCCCGTATATAAAGGAGGGAGGGAGGAGGAGGCCGGCCAGGGGAGGAGGCGTGCCATGGGGGGGCAATCCTACTCCAAGTAGGATTCGGCCCCCCCTTACCTATTCCAGCAAGGAGAAGGGGGAAGGATGGGGAGGAGAGAAGGAAAGGGGGGAGGCCCCCTAGTCCAATTCAATTTGGGCTAGAGGGGGGGGGCACACCTTGGCCTGCCTCCTCTCTTCCACCACTTGGCCCATGAGGCCCAATAACCCCCCGGGGGGTTGCGGTAACCCCCCGATACTCCGAAAAAATACCCGATACACCTCTGAACTATTCTGGTGTCCGAATATAACCTTCCTACATATCAATCTTTATGTCTCGACCATTTTTAGACTCCTCGTTATGTCCGTGATCTCATCCAGAACTCCGAGCAACCTTCGGTACATCAAATCACATAAACTCATAATACCAATCGTCATCGAACGTTAAGCCTACGGATCCTACGGGTTGGAGAACTATGTAGACATGACCAAGACACATCTCCGGTCAATAACCAATAGCGAAACCTGGATGCTCATATTGGTTCCTACATATTCTACGAAGATCTTTATCGGTCAAACTGCATAACAACATACGTTGTTCCCTTTGTCATCGGTATTTTACTTGCCCGAGATTCGATCATCGGTATCATCATACCTAGTTCAATCTCGTTACTGGCAAGTCTCTTTACTCGTTCCGTAATACTTCATCTTGTAACTAACTCATTAGTCACAATGCTCGCAAGGCTTATAGTGATGAGTATTACCGAGAGGGCCCAGAGATACCTCTCCGAACACATAGTGGCAAATCCTAATCTCGATCTATGCCCACCCAACAAACACCTTCAGAGACACCTGTAGAGCACCTTTATAATCACCCATTTACATTGTGAAGTTTGGTAGCACGCAAAGTGTTCCTCTGGTAGTTGGGAGTTGCATAATATCATAGTCTGAGGAACATGTATAAGTCATGAAGAAAGCAGTAGCAATGAAACTGTAACGATCATAATGCTAAGCTAACAGATGGGTCATGTCCATCACATCATTCTCCTAATGATGTGATCTCGTTCATTAAATGACAACACATGTCTATGGTTAGGAAACATAACCATCTTTGATTAACGAGCTAGTCTAGTAGAGGCATACTAGGGACAATATGTTTTGTCTATGTATTCACACATGTACTAAGTTTCCGATTAATACAATTCTAGCATGAATAATAAAAATTTATCATGAAATAAGGAAATAAATAATAACTTTATTATTGCCTCCAGGGCATATTTCCTTCAGTCACCCACTTGCACTAGAGTCAATAATCTAGATTACATAGTAATGATTCTAACACCCATGGAGCTTTGGTGTTGATCATGTTTTGGTTACGGAAGAGGCTTAGTCAATGGGTCTCCAACATTCAGATCCGTGTGTATCTTGCAAATCTCTATGTCCCCTTCCGACACTTGATGACGGACGGAAATGAAGCGTCTTTTGATGTGCTTGGTTCTCTTGTGAAATCTGGATTCCTTTGCCAAGGCAATTGCACCAGTATTGTCACAAAATATTTTCATTGGATCTGATGCACTAGGTATGACACCTAGATCGGATATGAACTCCTTCATCCAAACTCCTTCATATGTTGCTTCTGAAGCAGCAATGTACTCCGCTTCACATGTAGATCCTGCCACGACGCTCTGCTAGGAACTACACCAACTGATTGCTCCTCCATTCAATAAAAATACGTATTTTGTTTGCGACTTAGAGTCATCCGGATCAGTGCCAAAGCTTGCATCAACGTAACCATTTACGACGAGCTCTTTTTCACCTCCATAAATGAGAAACATATCCTTAGGCCTTTTCAGGTATTGCAGGATGTTCTTGACCGCTGTCCATTGCTCCATTCCGGGATTACTTTGGTACCTCCCTGCTATGCTTATAGCAAGGCACACATTAGGTCTGGTACACAACATTGAATACATGATAGAACCTATGGCTGAAGCATAGCGAATGACTTTACTTTTCTCTCCATCTTCTGTAGTGGTCGGACATTGAGTCTAACTGAACTTCACACCTTGTAACACTAGCAAGAACCCTTTCTTTGACTGATCCATTTTGAACTTCTTCAAAACTTTATCAAGGTATGTGCTTTGTGAAAGTCTAATTAAGCGTCTTGATCTATCTCTATAGATCTTGATGCCCAATATGTAAGAAGCTTCTCCAAGGTCTTTCATAGAAAAACTCTTATTCGGGTATCCCTTTATGCTGTCCAGAAATTCTACATCATTTCCAATCAACAATATGTCATCCACATATAATATCATAAATGCTACAGAGCTCCCACTCACTTTCTTGTAAATACATGCTTCTCCAAAAGTTTGTATAAAACCATATGCTTTGATCACACTATCAAAATGTTTATTCCAACTCCGAGAGGCTTGCACTAGTCCATAAATGGATCGCTGGATCTTGCACACTTTGTTAGCACCCTTTGGATCGACAAAAACCTTCTGGTTGCATCATATACAAATCTTCTTCCAGAAATCAATCAGAGTTTTGACATCCATCTGCCAAATTTCATAATCATAAAATGCGACAATTGCTAACATGATTCGGACAGACTTAAGCATCGCTACGGGTGAGAATGTCTCATCGTAGTCAACTCCTTGAACTTGTCGAAAACCTTTCGCAACAAGTCGAGCTTTGTAAACAGTAACATTAATGTCTGCGTCGGTTTTCTTCTTAAAGATCCATTTATTTTCTATGGCTTACCGATCATCGGGCAAGTCCACCAAAGTCCACACTTTGTTCTCATACATGGATCCCATCTTAGATTTCATGGCCTCAAGCCATTTCGTGGAATCTGGGCTCATCATCGCTTCCTCATAGTTTGTAGGTTCACCATGGTCTATTAACATGACTTCTAGAACAGGATTACCGGACCACTCTAGTGCGCATCTTACTCTAGAAGACCTACGAGGTTCGGTAGTAACTTGATCTGAAGTTTCATGATCATCATCATTAACTTCCTCTCTAATTGGTGTAGGAATCACTGGAACTTATTTCTGTGATGAACTACTTTCCAATAGGGGAGAAGGTACAATTATCTCATGAAGTTCAACTTTCCTCCCACTCACTTCTTTCAAGAGAAACTCCTTCTCTAGAAAGGATCCATTCTTAGCAACAAAGATTTTGCCTTCGGATCTGTGAGAGAAGTTGTACCCAATAGTTCCCTTTGAGTATCCTATGAAGACACACTTCTCTGATTTGGGTTCGAGCTTATCAGGTTGAAGCTTTTTCACATAAGCATCGTAGCCCCAAACTTTAAGAAATGACAACTTTGGTTTATTGCCAAACCACAGTTCATAATGTGTCGTCTCAACGGATTTTGATGGTGCCCTATTTAAAGTGAATGCAGCCGTCTCTAAAGCATAACCCCAAAACGATAGTGATAAATCAGTAAGAGACATCATAGATCGCACCATATCCAATAAAGTACGGTTTCAACGTTCGGACACACCATTTCGCTATGGTGTTCCTAGTGGCGTCAGTTGTGAAACTATCCCATGTTGTTACAAATGAAGACCAAACTCGTAACTCAAATATTCTCCTCCACGATCAGATCGTAGAAACATTCTTTTCTTGTTACGATGATTTTCCACTTCACTCTGAAATTCTTTGAACTTTTCAAATGTTTCAGACTTATGCTTCATTAAGTAGATATAACCATATCTGCTCAAATCATCTGTGAAGGTAAGAAAATAATGATACCTGCCACGAGCCTCAACACTCATTGGACCGCATACATCGGTATGTATTATTTCTAATAAGTTAGTAGCTCATTCCATTGTTCCGGAGAACGGAGTTTTAGTCATCTTTCCCATCAGACACAGTTAGCAAGCACCAAGTGATTCATAATCAAGTGATTCAAATAGTCCTTTGCATGGAGTTTCTTCATGCGCTTTACACCGATATGACCCAAACGGCAGTGCCACAAATAAGTTGCACTATAATTATCAACTTTGCATCTTTTGGCTTCAATATTATGAATATGTGTATCATCACTGTCGAGATTCAACAAAAATAGACCACTCATCAAGGGTGCATGCCCACAAAAGATATTACTCATATAAATAGAACAACCATTGTTCTCTGATTTAAATGAATAACCGTCTCGCATCAAACAAGATCCATATATAATGTTCATGCTTAACGATGGCACCAAATAACAATTATTCAGGTCTAAAACTAATCCCGATGGTATATGTAGAGGTAGCGTGCCGACGGTGATCACATCGACCTTGGAACCATTTCCCACATGCATCGTCACCTCATCCTTAGCCAATTTTCGTTTAATCTGTAGCCCTTGTTTCGAGTCGCAAATATGAGCAACAAAACTAGTATCAAATACCCAGGCGCTACTATGAGCATTAGTAAGGTACACATAAATAACATGTATATCAGATATACCTTTAACTTTGCCACCCTTCTTATCCGCCAAATACTTGGGGCAGCTCCGCTTCCAGTGACCAGTCCCTTTGCAGTTGAAGCACTTAGTTTCAGGCTTAGGTCCAGACTTGGGTTTCTTCTCTTGACAAGCAACCTTTTTGCCGTTCTTCTTGAAGTTCCCGCTTCTTCCCTTTGCCCTTTTTTCTTGAAACTAGTGGTCTTGCTGACCATCAACACTTGATGCTCCTTCTTGATTTCTACCTCCGCAGCCTTTAGCATCGCGAAGAGCTCGGGAATAGTCTTGTTCATCCCTTGCATATTATAGTTCATCATGAAGCCTTTATAGCTTGGTGGCAGTGATTGAAGAACTCTGCCAATGACACTATCATCAGGAAGATTAACTCCCAGCTGAGTCAAGTGGTTATGGTACCCAGACATTCTGAGTATGTGTTCACTGACAGAACTATTGTCCTCCATTTTGAAGTTGTAGAACTTGTTGGACTTCATATCTCTCAACTCGGGCATTTGCTTGAAATATTAACTTCAACTCTTAGAACATCTCATATGCTCCATGACGTTCAAAACTTCTTTGAAGTCCTAATTCTAAGCCGTAAAACACGGCACACTGAACTATCAAGTAGTCATCAGCTTTGCTCTGCCAGGCGTTCTTAACGTCATCAGTAGCATCTGCAGCAGGCCTGGCACCCAGCGGTGCTTCCAGGACATAATTCTTCTATGCAGCAATGAGGATAATCCTCAAGTTACGGACCCAGTCCATGTAGTTGCTGCCATCATCTTTCAAGTTAGCTTTCTCTAGGAATGCATTAAAATTCAAAGGAACGGTAGCACAAGCCATTGATTTACAATAACATAGACATGCAAAATAACTATCAGGACTAAGTTCATGATAAATTAAAGTTCAATTAATCATATTAATTAAGAACTCCCACTTAGATAGACATCCCTCTAGTCATCTAAATGATCACGTGATCCAAATCAACTAAACCATGTCCGATCATCATGTGAGATGGAGTAGTTTTCAATGGTGAACATCACTGTGTTGATCATATCTACTATATGATTCATGTTCGACCTTTCGGTCTCAGTGTTCCGAGGCCATATCTCCATATGCTAGGCTCGTCAGGTTTAACCCGAGTATTTTGCGTGTGCAAAACTGGCTTGCACCCATTGTATGTGAACGTAGAGCTTATCACACCCGATCATCATGTGGTGTCTCGGCACGACAAACTGTAGCAATGGTGCATACTCAGGGAGAACACTTATACCTTGAAATTTAGTAAGGGATCATCTTATAATGCTATTGTCGTACTAAGCAAAATAAGATGCATAAAAGATAGACATCACATGCAATCAAAATATGTGACATGATATGGCCATCATCATCTTGTGCCTTTGATCTCCATCTCCAAAGCATCGTCATGATCTCCATCATCACCAACGCGACACCTTGATCACCATCGTAGCATCGTTATCGTCTCGCCAACTATTGTTACTACGACTATCAGTACCGCTTAGTGATAAAGTAAAACAATTACATGGCGATTGCATTGCATACAAAAAAGCGACAACCATATGGCTCCTACCAGTTGCCAATTACTTTGTTACAGAACATGATCATCTCATACAACAATATATATCACATAATGCCTTGACCATATCACATCACAGCAAGCCCTGCAAAAACAAGTTAGACGTCCTCTACTTTGTTGTTGCAAGTTTTACGTGGCTGCTATGGGCTTCTAGCAAGATCCGTTCTTACCTACGCATCAAAACCACAACGATTTTTCGTCAAGTGTGTTGTTTTAACCTTCAACAAGGACCGGCCTTAGTCTAACTCGATTCAACTAAAGTTAGAGAAACAGACACCCAGCAGCCACCTATGTGCAAAAGCACGTCGGTAGAACCAGTCTCATGAACGCAGTCATGTAATGTCGGTCCAGGCCGCTTCATCCAACAATACCGCCGAATCAAAGTAAGACGTTGGTGGTAAGCAGTATGACTATTATCACCCACAACTCTTTGTGTTCTACTCGTGCATAAAACATCTACGCATAGACCTGGCTCAGACACCACTGTTGGGGAACACAGTAATTTCAAAATTTTCCTATGATCACGTAAGATCTATCTAGGTGATGCATAACAACGAGAGGGGATAGTGTGTCCACGTACCCTCGTAGACCGAAAGCGGAAGCATTAAGTAACGTGGTTGATGTAGTCGAACATTTTCGCGATCCAATCGATCAAGTACCGAACGCACGACACCTCTGCAATCTGCACACGTTTAGCTCGGTGACGTCGCTCGAACTCTAGATCCAGCTGAGGTCGAGGGAGAGTTCCGTCAGCACGACGGTGCGGTGATGGTGATGATGAAGTTACCGGCGCAGGGCTTTGCCTAAGCACTACGACGATGTGACCGAGGTGGAAAACAGTGGAGGGGGCACCGCACACGGCTAAAGATCAACTTGTGTGTCTTTGGGGTGCCCCCTCCCCTGTATATCAAGGGGGGAGGAAGGAGGAGGCTGGCCAGAGGAGTAGGCGCGCCATGAGGGTGCAATCCTACTCCAAGTAGGATTGAGCCCCCCCATTTCCTATTCCAACAAGGAGAAGGGGCGAGGAGGGGAGGAGAGAAGGAAAGGAGGGCCGGCCCCCTAGTCCAATTCGGTTTGGGCTAGGGGGGTGCGCGCCACACCTTGGCCTGCCTCCTCTCTTCCACCACTTGGCCCATGAGGCCCAATAACCCACCGGGGGGTTCCGGTAACCCCTCGGTACTCCGGAAAATCCCCGATACACCTCGGAACTATTTTGGTGTCCGAATATAGTCTTCCAATATATCAATCTTTATGTCTCGACCATTTTGAGACTCCTCGTTATGTCCGTGATCTCATTCGGGACTCCGAACAACCTTTGGTACATCAAATCACATAAACTCATAATACCAATCGTCATCGAACGTTAAGCGTGCGGACTGAGGGAGTCCTAGATTAAGGGGTCTTCGGATGGCCGGACTATGTAGCGTGGGCTGGACTGATGGCCTACGAAGATACAAGACAGAAGACTTCTTCCCGTGTTCGGATGGGACTCTCCTTTGCGTGGATGGCAAGCTTGGCGTTCGGATATGTAGATTCCTTTCTCTATAACCGACTTTGTGCAACCCTAGTCTCCTCCGGTGTCTATACAAACTGAAGGGTTTACTCCGTAGGGGCAATCATAATCATACATGCTAGACTTCTAGGGTTTTATCCATTATGATCTTGTGGTAGATCAACTCTTGTAATACTCATATTCATCAAGATCAATCAAGCAGGAAGTAGGGTATTACCTCCATAGAGAGGGCTCAAACCTGGGTAAATATTGCGTCCCCCGCCTCCTGTTACCATCGACCTTAGACGCACAGTTCGGGACCCCCTACCCGAGACTGCCGGTTTGGACACCGACATTGGTGCTTTCATTGAGAGTTCCATTCTGTTGTCACCAAAAGGTTTGATGGCTCTGTCAATCATCTACAACAATGCAGTCCAAGGGGACGTTTTCCTCCCTGGACAGATCTTCGTATTCGGCGGCTTCGCACTACGGTCCAACTCGCTTGGCCATCTAGGGCAGATCGACAGCTACGCCCCTGGCCGTCAGGTCAGGTTTGGCAGCTTGAATAAACGTTGTCGATATCCGTGGAGACTTGATCTTTGACAAATTCGAGCCCATGGCAGCCGCTCCCTGCCACCACGATGAACATGACCTAAATCTGTCATCGGACTATGCCCGGGAGATAGCACATGTAACTGCTCTGGCCCTGGATCCAGAGCAGATTGCACCGTCTGAGGACGGGAAGCTCAACCCCCCCGCGGAAGCTGCAGACTCAGCGGCGTTAGAGCCGCACACAGATCCAACCTCGAGCAGGGCCTATGTCACCGGAACCTTGAATTCGTCTCCGGCCATAGGTTCCGAACCGCGTACATCCGCGCCCATCGAACCTGATAAGGCGCCTATCCTTGAATTCAGTTTCGCGGACATCTTCCGGCACTTACCTTTGGGCGATGTGCTAAACTCATTAAAAGCCCTCTCCTTATCATGGGACTCTCAACCAAACTATATCCGGTTTGGATCAGAGGCTGATGATGAAGAATTTCGCTTCCCACCTGCTACCTCTTGAGCACTGCGTTGGTTTTCCCTTGAAGAGGAAAGGGTGATGCAGCAAAGTAGCGTAAGTATTTCCATCAGTTTTGGAGAACCAAGGTATCAATCCAGTAGGAGGCTCCTCACGAGTCCCTCGCACCTACAAAAACAAACAAGAACCTCGCAACCAACGCGATAAATGGGTTGTCAATCCCTTCACGATAACTTGCGAAAGTGAGATCTGATAGAGATAATAAGATAAGATAAATATTTTTGGTATTTTTATGATATAGATTGGAAAGTAAAGATTGCAAATAAAGTAGATCGGAAACTTATATGATAAAAGATAGACCCGGGGGCCATAGGTTTCACTAGTGGCTTCTCTCAAGATAGCATAAGTATTATGGTTGGTGAACTAATTACTATCGAGCAATTGATAAAAAAGTGCATAGTTATGAGATTATCTAGGCATGATCATGTATATAGGCATCACGTCCTCGACAAGTAGACCGAAACAATTCTGCATCTACTACTATTACTCCACACATCGACCACTGTCCAGCATGCATCTAGAGTATTAAGTTCATAAGAATAGAGTAACACATTAAGAAAGATGACATGATCTAGAGGGATAAACTCAAGCAATATTATATAAACCCCATCTTTTTATCCTCGATGAAAACAATACAATACGTGCCTTGCTACCCCTGCTGTCACTGGGAAAGGACACCGCAAGATTAAACCCACAGCTAAGCACTTCTCCCATTGCAAGAAAGATCAATCTAGTAGGCCAAACCAAACTGATAATTCGAAGAGACTTGCAAAGATAACCAATCATACATAAAAGAATTCAGAGGAGATTCAAATATTTCTCATATATAAACTTGATCTTAAACCCACAATTCATCGGATCTCGACAAACATACGGCAAAAAGAGTTAGATCAAATAGATCTCCAAGAAGATCGAGGAGAACTTTGTATTGAGATGCAAAGAGAGAGAAGAAGCCATCTAGCTAATAACTATGGACCCGAAGGTCTGTGGTAAACTACTCACAACTCATGGGAGAGTCCTTGGCGATGATGTAGAAGCCCTCCGTGATTGATTCCCCCTCCGACGGAGCACCGGAAAAGGACCCAAGATGGGATCTCGCGGATACAGAAGGTTGCGGTGGTGGAAATAGGTGATCGTGGTGCTCCTGGATGTTTGGAACAAAGTCCAAACGGAATGAAACCTTCGGGAGCATGATTTTTGGAACGAACGTGATCCAGAGGACTTGGAGTGCAAGTCAAGAAGCAATCGAGGCGGCCAGGAGATAGGAGGGCGCACCCACCCCTCTTGGGCGCGCCTCCTATCTCGTGGGCCCCTCGAGCGGCCATCGACGTACTTCTTCCTCCTATATATACCTATGTACCCCGAAAACATCCAGGGAGCCACCGAAACACAATTTCTACTGCCATAACCTTCTGTATCCGCGGGATCCCATCTTGGAGCCTTCATCGGTGCTCCGTCGGAGGGGGAATCGACCATGGAGGGCATCTACATCAACACCATAGCCCCTCCGATGAGTTGTGAGTAGTTTACCATAGACCTTCGGGTCCATAGTTATTAGCTAGATGGCTTCTTCTCTCTTTTTGGATCTCAATACAATGTTCTCCCCCTCTCTTGTGGAGATCTATTTGATGTAACTCTTTTTGCAGTGTGTTTGTCGAGATCCGATGAACTGTGGGTTTATGATCAAGTTTATCTATGAGAAATATTTGAATCTTCTCTGAATTCTTTTATGTATGATTGAGTTATGTTTGCAAGTCTCTTCGAATTATCAATTTGGTTTGTCCTACTAGATTGATCTTTCTTGCCATGGGAGAAGTGCTTAGCTTTGGGTTCAATCTTGCGGTGTCCTTACCCAGTGACAGAAATGGTTGCAAGGCACATATTGTATTGTTGCCATCGAGGATAAAATGATGGGGTTTATATCATATTGCTTGAGTTTATCCTTCTGCATCATGTCATCTTTCTTAATGTGTTACTCTGTTCTTATGAACTTAATACTCTAGATGCATGCTGGATAGCGGTCGATGTGTGGAGTAATAGTTGTAGATGCAGGCAGGAGTCGGTCTACTTGTTGCGGACGTGATGTCTATATACATGATCATGCCTAGATAATCTCATAATTATTCACTTTTCTATCAATTGCTTGATAGTAATTTGTTCACCCACCGTAATACTTATGCTATCTTGAGACAAGCCACTAGTGAAACCTATGGCCCCCGGGTCTATCTTTTATCATATAAGCTTTTAATATACTTTTATTTGCATCTTTACTTTTTGCATCGATATTATAAAATACCAAAAATATATTTATCTTATCATACTATCTCTATCAGATCTCACTTTCGCAAGTGGCCGTGAAGGGATTGACAACCCCTTTATTGCGTTGGTTGCGAGTTCTTTGTTTGTTTGTGTAGGTGCCTGGGACTTTTGAGGAGCCTCCTATTGGATCGATACCTTGTGAGGGAGTCCTGGACTAGGGGGTGTCCGGATAGCCGATCTATCATCATCGGCCGGACTCCAAGACTATGAAGATACAAGATTGAAGACTTCGTCCCGTGTCCGGATGGGACTTTCCTTGGCGTGGAAGGCAAGCTTGGCGATACGAATATGTAGATCTCCTACCATTGTAACTGACTCTATGTAACCCTAGCCCTCTCCGGTGTCTATATAAACCGGATGGCTTTAGTCCGTAGGACGAACAATAATCAAACCATAGGCTAGCTTCTAGGGTTTAGCCTCCTTGATCTCGTGGTAGATCTACTCTTGTAATACCCACATCATCAATATCAATCAAGCAGGACATAGGGTTTTACCTCCATCAAGAGGGCCCGAACCTGGGTAAAACATCGTGTCCCTTGTCTCCTGTTACCATCCGCCTAGACGCACAGTTCGGGACCCCCTACCCGAGATCCGCCGGTTTTGACACCGACATTGGTGCTTTCATTGAGAGTTCCTCTGTGCCGTCGCAATCAGGAGGAATGCCTTTTCCCATCTTTAAAGACGGCGCTGTCGTCAAGGGAGCTTTGGCCCCCGGCCAAACTATCCGGCTAGGCGGTTTTCTTATGACCGCCTGTTCGGCCGCCGCTCCGACAATGACCTCTTGAGTCATCAAAAGCGATCTTCACATAAACTCAGAATTTGCCGAGCAGCTAGATCCGATGGAGCTCTCCTCCATAAATGAGCTCTTGGATCGCATCGACGCCCTGGGAGTCTCCACGGACTATGATCAGATTGGGCTTAAAACCGATCTGAGAGAAATTAACTCTCCCCAGGCTACCCACGACGTTGTCGTGGTAGAGGAACAATGCGGCGACTCTTCCTCTAGGTTAAAGGCCAGTTATCTCCGGATTCCTGATCCCTTCATGCTGGATTCCTGCGGAGGGACGGATGTCAATCAAGTACTGAACCTAAAGTCAGGCATCGGACCAGATTTGTTGGATAACATCCAGCAATCCAAGCTTCCAAATCCGGAAACTTCTCGGCCTTTGAGCCTCAGATCGGGCGGGGTTCCGAATTTAATTCCGCCCGCCCACCCAAACATAAGCGATCTATCTCAAATACAGCAAGAGCCCGATGAAACAGTACATTGCTACTGGGCCAGATTCCTCCTGGTCATGGACAAGATAAAAGACTGCCGTGAGGAAAGCGCAATCTCAATTTTCTGCAACAATTGCACGGACAAGGGAATCATGAACGCCATAAGTCGTCGCGAAGTTACACGCTTCGCCGATCTGGCGACCATAGTACAAAAATATTGTGCAATGGAGAGTGCCTGGAAAACTGAAACCAGGTTTTGGGACAATCCGGCCCTGAATACAACCCTAGTTCGAAATAAAAGGGTGCGTCATACTCAAGCACCTGGGTTAAAAACCAAAAAGCAAAAATCCCCTAAAGGGCACGGAACCGTACTGGAGGGATGGCTCAACGGACCCTGTAAAATCCACAGTACGCAGGGCGCCACTCCAACACATAGCCTTCGAGCATGTTGGATACTACGGCAGGTGGCCAAAAGTGGCGAAGGCTTTCTAGCCCCGGGCAACCAGCCCAACAGTACCAGTACGGTATTAACAGTCTTCGAGACTTTCGCATCAAATAACATGCAGAAACGAACAATCCGCAGCCTCGCCGAATTGTACCAAGTAGCAACAACAAATCCATGGAGCAACACGGCTATCACCTTCAATGCCAGCGACGAACCTAAATTCCGAACAGCTCGAGCACCAGCCGCATTGGTCCTCACTCCAATAGTGGACGGCTTTTGTCTTACCAAGGTACTCATGGATGGCGGCAGCGGATTAAACCTCATCTACGAGGAAACCCTCCAAAAAATGGAAATTGAGTGGAGCCGCATTGAGCGAAGCAGCACAACCTTCAGAGGAATAATCCCTAGTCGAGAAGTACGCTGCACAGGAAAAATCACACTAGACGTAGTGTTTGGCTCGCCGGACAATTACAGGTCCGAAGAGGTCACGTTCCAAGTGGCCCCATTCGGCAGCAGATATCACACCTTGTTAGGGCAAGAGGCATTCACAATCTTCCAAGCTATACCCCATTACGGGTACATGAAGCTCAAAATGCCCGGGCCCAATGGAATAATCACTCTTGTCAGTGATCCAGATATAGCACTCCGCGCTGAAAATAAGATAGCCGCACTGGCCCTAGAGGCATTATCCGAAGCCCTAGCGGCAGAGGAACTCACTGCGCTGTGCTCCATGGTGGATAGGGACGATGTGATACTCGATAAGAGGTCTAAGTCTACCTCTTTTAAACCAGCAAACGAAATAGTCAAATTCTAGGTCCATCCAACGGACCCTACAAAGACAGCCTCCATTGGGGCACAATTAAATCCTGATGTAGAAGCCGCACTACGAGAATTCCTTCGGGAAAATTGGGACATTTTTGCCTGGCACCCTTCAGACATGCCAAGAATCCCACGCAGGCTGGCAGAACACAGCCTAATTATCCTAAAAGGATTCAAGCCAGTCAAACAGGCTCTTCGGTGATTTTCCGAACCCAAAAGACAGGCAATGGGAGAGGAGCTAGCCAAACTCTTAGAAGCCGGATTCATCAGAGATATAAAACATACGGACTGGCTAGCCAACCTGGTAATGGTACCAAAAAAGGACAAATCCTGGCGCCTTTGTGTCGATTTCAAAGACCTTAACAAGGCCTGTCCAAAGGACCCTTTCCCTCTCCCTCGCATCGACCAAATCATCGACGCCACCGCAGGGCACGATTCATTGTGCTTCCTCGACGCATACTCCAGATACAATCAAATCAAGATGGCGGAAAAAGACCAGGCCGCAACGGCATTCATTACTCCGTATGGACCATTCTGCTTCAACACAATGCCCTTCGGACTCAAAAACGTCGGCGCAACATATCAGCGAATGATTCAGTCATGTCTGACCACCCAGATAGGCAAAACAGTGGAGGCGTACATAGACGATGTGGTCGTTAAGACCAAACACGTCGAAACTCTAATAGACGATTTGAGGCTTACTGTCACATCCCTAGTTTTGGTATGCTCTAGACTAGCTAGTCATTTGTGCATCATGTTTAAATTCCATTTAATTTTGAAATGGGGATTTGTGAAACCCTCAGAATCATCTCTGAAAATGACCCAAATAAAAATTGTTCCAAAAAGGTCCAAGAAAATGCTCATGTTGCTCTCTGAAAATATTGGACAGAGATAAAAATCAAACCAATATTTTTAGGACCTCATAAGTATTTATTTTGGGCATTTGGAATTAATGCAGTAATTATTTGCTTTGGATATATATTGTTATATATATAAAATATTGTCCAAAAATCATGCCATTTATAAAGGAGCTCTGGAATAATATAACTAGCTTCTATAAAAATTGGCATAAGAAAATAAAATGGTTTAGTATTTTTATTAAATCAAAACAAATGTCAGAAAAATAGAAAAAGAAATAAAAGAGGAAAACCCTACCTGGACTTACCCGCGGCCTGGCACTGTGTGGCCTGGGCCAGCGGCCCAGCAGGCCGGTCCAGCCAGCTGGCCGACGCCAGTCGTCCCCTTCCTCGCGCCAGGAGGACAGGGGCACGCGCCGGGGCGCGCGGCCACGCGTCCGGCTGGGGCCACGTCTCCCCGCCACCTCCTGCTTCTCCCCCTCGTCGTCTGGATGCCCCGCGCGACGCCACGCGATGCCCCGACCGCTCTCACTCTCCCCCTATTCTCTCCCTCGTTGTTTCCCCACCGTGCCCGAACGCTGCTGTCGCCGCCGCACGCCGTTGCCGTAGCCACCGCCTCCCCCTCGTCTCTCCGACACGCGCAGGAGCTCCGCCTCCTCGCTCTGAAGCTCTCCGCCGAGCCACACAAGCCGGAGTGCCCCGTGGAGCCGTCGCCGTCGCCTTCATCACCTCCGGCCGCCGCAGATCGCCATCGCCGCTTCGTCGTCTCCAGCGCGTCCCCGGCAACAACGAGCAGCCCTGCAAGTCCGCTGTGAGCCCTGCTTCTTCTCCCCTCTCTCCCCTGGTCGCGCTCGCCCTCTAGCTGTCGTCTCCACCATGGCCGAACATTCTCCGCCGCCGAGCTCGCCGTCGACGCAGCTCCGGTGACCATTTGGTCACCCCGGCGAGTCCAACAAGCTCGTAAGGCCCCGTAGAGCATCCCTAGCGCTTTGCTTCTCTCGTCTTCGAGCTCCAAACGCGCTCTCGTGCACGACCGAACTCCGGCGGCCGCAACCGAGCTCGCCGCCGCCGACTCCGGCCATCCCAGGCCCAGCCACGGCCACCGGCCGACGCGCCATCGAGCTGGCTCTCCAACGCGCCTAGCCGCGCGTCATTTGGAGCACCACAGAGGAAACCCGGGGCACAAGTACGCCGCGGATCTCGCCGGCGACTAACCACCAGCGGGTTTGACTTGTTTGACCTGGGGTTTGACCCCCCCAGGGTCACTGACGCATGGGCCATGCCCCTGTTTAGTTTAGGTGTTAGTTTAGTTAGCGCTAATTAACTCAGTTAATTAGTTGTCTCTCTGACAGGTGGGCCCAGGCCCTAATTAACCTAGGTTAGTGCTAACCTAACACTAACTCTGTTAGTTAGATGTTACACTGACATGTGGGTCCCAGCCGTCGGTTTGACCTGGTCAGCACCGTTGACCTGCTGACGCAGGCATGACCTCAATGCTGACGCAATAATGATTTCTGGATTTAAATTAAATCAGAAATTCCAGAAAATTAGCCAAACTTCAAAAAATCATAGAAATTCAACCGCAACTCAGATTGAAATAATTTATATATGAAAAATTATCATAAAAATGCAATCTTTCC
This sequence comes from Triticum dicoccoides, assembly GCF_002162155.2. NCBI lineage: Eukaryota > Viridiplantae > Streptophyta > Magnoliopsida > Poales > Poaceae > Triticum > Triticum dicoccoides. The sequence goes on along the minus strand of NC_041389.1, from coordinate 662,108,722 downwards.
ATCTGTACCAGTTTCATGCATGACAAACCAACTTATACCTACTGTATAAGTGAAAACATGTAATGGCATTTATAAGAGCTTAATTTGGAGTTGCATTTGAACCCTTGATTCAAATGGACTTCATTCATTTTGAATACTAGTTGCATTAGCTCTAACAGCATCACATCTTCATGCCATGTTCATGCATCATTTTGTTGCATATGCTTGAGTTTTGATTGCCGACAGTGTTCCTTCTCGATAGGTCCTGCTCCGGAGTCCGTTCCAGAGTACCTGTCTGTGAAGCAGTGCCTCCTCTTGTTGATCTACTAGGCAAGCAAACCCCCCTTGTTCATTCCGATAAAATCCTACTCTCTCGCTCCTGCTCTCAGTTATTGCATTAGGACAACAACGATTCATCTACTACTTTGTGCTGCTGTAGTTGAACCCATTCCTCTGCATGACCTGTCATTGCCATAGTAAATAGTTGAAACCCACTAGCATGTGTAGGAGTTGATTGAGCCATGTTGTGTTCCTACCATGCTATGCCTGCTATTGCTTAGAGTTGTGTCAGGTCTGGTTCATTGGGAATGAATTGGAGTGTTACGATATGTTCTGATGCTGAGAGTTAAGTGTGTGAACACGATTTGGTAAAGGTAGCGGTGAGAGGCCATGTAGGAGTACATGGTGGGTTGTCTCACTGGAACCGTCCTTAAGCACTGAGTTCTATGTATGTTGTCCAATGACTCGATACTACCACACATTGGGTTCCAGTAACTCGGCCCCTCTCGACTTATTAACCAACTTGGTCTCTGTCCAGGAGTCGCAACTAGTTTCTGGTGTTTGTAGGTAGTGTTAGTAGTCTACCAAGTAGCACCCGACTAGGTGGGCTTGGGACAGACTAGGCACAGTGGCACGGTGTACCAAGTGGCACCCGAATGGTGGGCTTGGGAACCCTGCTCACATTGTTTGGGGCCGTGAGCGACACCCCGGCCGGATCTCCTTGCGGATGGAACCCGAATAGGCGATAAACCTGGATTAGAGTCTTGTGTAGTTCGTCAGGTCGTGGCCGACACCCTCGCCAGGCTTCCGCTTGAAGGTTGCCGAGATACATGACGTGTACATGGCGGTAAGTGGCGAGAGCGTGTGTGAAGAAGTACACCCCTGCAGGGTTAACATGATCTATTCGAATAGCCGGGTCCGCGGTTATGGACTTCTTGGATGCTTACATGGTACATAGACAACTTGAAGTGGATACTCTAAAATGCTCAAGACAAGTGTGAGTGCTATGGATGGCCTTCTCGTAGGGAGACGGGGATGAATCCATAGTAGTGTATTGTGTGGTGATTAGTGGACTCGTGTGCGCCATATCACCTCAAAGAAGTTCTGGTAGTCGTAGAACAGGTTAGCCACAGAGTCAAAGCTGGCTTGCTGCAACTAAACCCCACATTACCCTCTTGATACAAATGCATGTATGATAGGATCTAATGTAAGTCTTGCTGAGTACCTTTGTACTCATGTTGCTTTATTTATGTTTTTGCAGCAGAGACTTCGGTCTTACTAGTGTCTTGTGGACTTCGACGAGTAGCTTGTACCTTAGCTACGATCTTGATCGGATGTTGTAGTAGTCAGGCTCTTCAGCCTTTTTCATTTGTAGATGTCTGTACTCAGACATGTAATGCTTCCGCTTGTTGCTTGATTGCTCTAAATGTTGGGTCATGTGACCCCTGTTTGTAATAAATGCTATGATGGCTCTTCTGAGCCTTTATCTATATGAGTTGTTGAGTTATGCTGTGATGCCATGTTGTACATCACATACTTGCATGTTATGCGTACGTGTAATGTGTATTGCTATGTGTGGGATCTGACTATCTAGTTGTTTATCCTTAGTAGTCTCTCTTACCAGGAAATGTCTCCTAGTGCTTCCACTGAGCCCTGGTAGCTTGCTACTGCTCCGGAACACTTAGGCTGGCCGGCATGTGTCCTTCTTCATTCCTGTGTCAGTCCCTTTGGGGAAATGTCACGCGATGAACACCGGAGTCCTGTTAGCCCGCTACAGCCCGGTTCACCGGAGTCCTGTTAGCCCAGTGCTACAGCCTGGATTCACTCGTTGATGACTGACACGTTCGATGCTGGGTCATGTATGCCTGTCCCTGTAAGTTAGTGCCACTTTGGGTTCACGACTAGCCATGTCAGCCCGGGTTCTTTGTCATATGGATGCTAGCGACATTATCATATACGTGTGCCAAAAGGCGCAAACGGTCCCGGGCATGGTAAGGCGACACCCGTGGGAATACCGTGCGTGAGGCCGCAAAGTGATATGAAGTGTTACATGCTAGATTGGTGTGGCATAGAATCGGGGTCCTGACAGCTTTGGTATCAGAGCCTGACTGCCTGTAGGATTACCAAGCCAAACTGGTCCAAGTTGAGTCTAGAAATTCTTTAGTTATGTAAGGGAATTGATTGTGGGAAGGAACGTAAGGCTCTTTTACTCCTTATACCTCATGGCCTTCTGATCTGAGTCATCCTATCTTTCCTACGGGGTTAAGGAACTAGGCATTCTCTTCCGTTTATCAGGATCACGTGTTACTACTCCGTAGTCCCATAGGATTGGTTGATCAGAGTCTTACCCCAGTTTCGAGTACTTCCGGTGTAGCCTGTTTAGTAGGATCTTAGAACCTTGAGTGATGATGTTGAGTATGTTACTACCCCATCTTAGCAGGATGTCTCATTCTGAGCATTTTACTGCCGTTATGCTGCCGGAATTGCCCTAGGAGTTCGAGAGATACTAATTTCCTTGTCCTACATTTTGTAGCCTATAGTTGATGCTGATTCCGTCCTTGGTTTCGTTTCTCAGGATGTCATCAGCTAAGCAAAGTTCTGTTGTTCGTAGCCAGAACCGTGGAGATGGTAGGGATGAGGATCCTCCCGACTAGCCTTTGTTGGCAGAATTCATGTTAGAGATGGAGAGGAACAAGCGTGAGTCTAATTGCTTGTTGGCACGTATCGAGGAGAACACCGGACATCAGTTCAAAGGGTCTGCTACCATTCATGACTTCATTCGCTTGCACCCACCCACCTTTCATCATTCTATTGAGCAACTCGATGCAGATGACTGGCTCCGTAGCATCACTCGTAAGCTGCATTCCGCGAACGTAGTTGAAGATGACAAGGTCACCTATGCCACATACCACCTGGAAGGTCCTGCTAGTCTTTGGTGGCAGAACTATGAGGCTATGCTCCCAGCTGGTCATATTCCTACCTGGAGGGATTTCATTGTGGCTTTTCGCGAGCATCACATTCCTGAGGCCCTCATCGATCGCAAGAGAGAAGAGTTCTGTAGTTTCACCCAGAGTAAGATGGTTGTTGATGCTTACAGTAGAGAGTTTGAGAACCTCGCCCGTTATGCCACAGAAGAGGTGTCCACAGACGCCAAGAAGCAGGCTATGTTCCGGAAGGGTCTCAACCCCAAGTTGCGTCGTGATCTCCACCTGCATCATTGTGATACATTCCAAGCTCTGGTGAACAAGGCCATTAATGCAGAGACAGCTCAGCTCACTTACGAGGAGTCTCGTAAGCACACCCGTGATTTGGGATCTTCCTCCGGTTCTAGTTCTCAGAAGCGCCGGATTTGGGTTCCAAACTCCGCTCTTCCTTCTGGATATACACCGAGGCCATCCTATGCGGTGCCTCACCCAGCTCAATCGTATGTTCCACCCAGGCTTACTGGTAGACCGCTTGTCAGTGCGGGTCCACGCCCAACTTCAGGGACTTGCTTCACATACGGGAAGCCAGGACACTATGCACGTGACTGCTCTCAGACCAGTTATGCTCCACCCCAGCCCGAGAAGTCTGTTGGCCATGGTAAGCCATCACGCAAGACGATCAGTGCCAAGCCAGCTCACACTGAACGTGGACGTGTGCATCACGTCTCAGCTAAAGACGCTCATGATGATCCAGATGTCGTTCTTGGTACACTCCTTGTCAATTGCCATCCAGCATCGGTTTTGTTCGATACTGGAGCATCTCACTCCTTCATCTCTGAAAGCTATGCTAACTTGCACAACATGTCATTTTGTGATATGCCCTCTCCACTAGTCATTCAAACTCCTGGATCCAAATGGCAAACCTCTAGTGTAAGCCATGGTAACGAAATCCTTGTAGACAGACTTGTATTCCTTGCATCACTTGTAGCCCTCAAGTCTACATATATTAACATCATCTTGGGTATGGACTGGATGAAAGCTCATTATGCCAAGATTGATTGTTACACCAGGTCCGTTCAGCTTACACACCCATCTGGTAAGATAGTCACTGTCTCCACTAGAGTTGCAAGGCGTCAGCTCTATTCTCTTAATACCAGCCCTCTTCCAGACCTTGAAGATATCCCGGTAGTCCGTGACTTTCCGGATGTCTTTCAAGAGGAACTACCAGGTGTTCCACCTGACAGAGATGTAGAGTTCGTCATAGATCTTATCCTAGGAACCGCCCCAATTTCTAGGGGACCTTACAAGATGGCACCCTTAGAACTAGCCGAGCTTAAGAAACAACTTGATGAGTCCTTGCAAAAGGGTTTCATCCGTCCTAGTTCTTCTCCTTGGGCTTGCCCCGTCCTCTTTGTCAAGAAGAAAGACGGTACGGACTGGATGGTTGTAGATTATCGTCCCGTTAATTTGGTCACGATAAAGAACAAGTATCCGCTCCCCAGGATCAACGACCTGTATGATCAGCTCGCTGGATCCTCAGTCTTCTCCAAGATGGATTTGAGGTTAGGCTACCACCAAATCAAGATCAGAAACGGGGACATCCCCAAGACGGCCTTTGTCACTCGTTATGGCCAGTACGAGTACACCGTCATGTGCTTTGGCCTAACCAATGCTCCAGCCACATTCTCCCGCTTGATGAACTCGATCTTCATGGAGTACTTAGATAAGTTCGTCGTGGTTTACCTCGATGATATCCTTATTTACTCGAAGAATGAGGAAGAGCATGCCGAACATCTTAGACTTGTGCTAGAAAAACTCAGAGAGCACCGCCTTTATGCCAAGTTCTCCAAGTGCGAATTTTGGTTGCCAGAAGTGACCTACCTAGGCCACGTAATCTCTGTTAAGGGCATTGCTATCAACCCCGAGAGAGTTAAGGTCGTTCTCGATTGGACTCCACCTGAAACCGTTAAACAAGTTAGGAGCTTCCTTGGTCTAGCCAGCTATTGCCGCCGTTTTGTTGAAAACTTCTCCAAAGTAGCCAAACCCCTCACGGAACTTCTCAAGAAAGATAAAAAGTTTGAGTGGTCCCCACAGTGTGAATACAGTTTTCAGGAACTGAAAAGACGCCTGACTTCTGCCCCCATACTTGTGCCACCGGATTTCACTAAAGACTTTGTTATCTACTGCGATGCCTCACGACAGGGACTAGGTTGAATTCTTATGCAGGATCATCATGTGATTGCCTATGCATCTCGACAATTGCATCCACATGAGGATAATTATCCTACACATGATCTAGAGCTTGCAGCCGTAGTCTATGCACTCAAGACCTGGCGACATTACCTCCTTGGTAAACGTTGCGAGATTTACACAGATCACCAGAGCCTCAAGTATATCTTCACCCAACCAGATTTGAACCTTAGGCAAAGACGTTGGTTGGAGGTGATCTCAGATTATGATCTAGGGATTACCTACACTCCAGGCAAAGCCAATGTCATGGCTGATGCGCTAAGTCGTAAATCCTATTGCAACAATCTTATGTTGCAGCAGGGCCAACCACTTCTCCATAAGGAATTTTGTAAGCTTAACCTTCACATTGCTCCTCACGGATTCCTTTCTACCTTGGTGGTGAAACCTACTCTTGTGGATCATATCATAGAAGCCCAGAAGCATGATACGGGGATTACCCGGATCAAGAGAAACATTTCCAAGGGAGCTGCTGGTAGTTTCTCTGTTGATGATCGAGGTGTCATTTTCTTTGGGAATCGTCTGGTAGTCCCCAAGAAGCAACATCTTTGACAATTGATTCTTAAGGAGGCGCATGAATCTCCTCTCACGATTCATCCCGGTAGTACTAAGATGTATCAGGACCTACGCGAGAGGTTCTGGTGGACTAGGATGAAGAGAGAAATCGCTGAGTTTATTGCCAACTGTGACGTTTGTCATCGCGTTAAGGCAGAGCATCAAAGACCTGCTGGCACTCTTCAGCCTCTAGCCATTCCTGAGTGGAAATGGGATAAAGTTGGTATGGACTTCATCACCGGCTTTCCCAGGACCAAGAAAGGGAATAATGCTATCTTCGTAGTCATTTGTTGTCTCTCCAAAGTGGCGCACTTCCTACCTGTTCGAGAGAATATCACTGCTAGTCAGCTCGCTAACTTATGCATTTCTCGAATAGTGTCACTTCATGGTGTTCCACTACAGATCAATTCAGACCGTGGCAGTCTTTTCACTTCTCATTTCTGGGAGAGTTTCCAAACTGCCATGGGAACCCATCTTTCCTTCAGTACCGCTTTCCACCCTCAGTCGAGTGGTCAGGTGGAACGGGTCAACCAAATTCTCGAAGACATGCTTAGAGCTTGCGTTATCTCATTCGGTATGGATTGGGAGAAATGTCTTCCTTTTGCCGAGTTTGCTTATAACAATAGCTATCAATCCAGTCTCAAAAAAGCTCCTTTTGAAGTTCTCTATGGACGAAGATGTCGAACACCTTTGAACTGGTCAGAAACCGGTGAAAGACAATTCTTTGGACCGGACATGATCCAGGAGGCAGAAGAGCAAGTTCGCATCATTCGTGAGAATTTGAAAACAGCCGAGTCTCGTCAAAAGAGCCAGTATGATCGTCATCATAAGGATATGACTTATGAAATTGGCGACAAAGCTTACCTTTGGGTTACGCCTTTGAAGGGTACCCATCGTTTCGGTATCAAGGGCAAGTTGGCTCCTCGTTACATTGGTCCTTTTCGTATTCTTGCTAAACGAGGAGAGGTTGCCTGCCAGTTGGAACTACCCCCACATATTTCTCGAGTTCACAATGTCTTCCACGTCTCTCAACTCAGGCGTTGCTTCTCGGATCCTATCCGTGGAGTGGACCACGAAACGCTTGATCTCCAAGATAACCTCACATACCGAGAGTACCCGGTTCGCATTCCTGGTCAAGCAGAGCGTGTTGCCCGACGTCAGAAAATCAAGTTTCTCAAGGTTCAGTGGTCTCATCATTCCGAGAGAGAAGCTACTTGGGAGCGAGAAGATCGTCTTCGATTGGAGTACCCCGCCTTCTTTCCGTCGACCCCTGAATCTCGGGACGAGATTCTTTCAAGTGGGGGCGAGTTGTCACATCCCTAGTTCTGGTATGCTCTAGACTAGCTAGTCATTTGTGCATCATGTTTAAATTCCATTTAATTTTGAAATGGGGATTTGTGAAACCCTCAGAATCATCTCTGAAAATGACCCAAATAAAAATTGTTCCAAAAAGGTCCAAGAAAATGCTCATGTTGCTCTCTGAAAATATTGGACAGAGATAAAAATCAAACCAATATTTTTAGGACCTCATAAGTATTTATTTTGGGCATTTGGAATTAATGCAGTAATTATTTGCTTTGGATATATATATTGTTATATATATAATATATTGTCCAAAAATTATGCCATTTATAAAGGAGCTCTGGAATAATATAACTAGCTTCTATAAAAATTGGCATAAGAAAATAAAATGGTTTAGTATTTTTATTAAATCAAAACAAATGTCAGAAAAATAGAAAAAGAAATAAAAGAGGAAAACCCTACCTGGACTTACCCGCGGCCTGGCACTGTGTGGCCTGGGCCAGCGGCCCAGCAGGCCGGCCCAGCCAGCTGGCCGACGCCAGTCGTCCCCTTCCTCGCGCCAGGAGGACAGGGGCACGCGCCAGCGCGCGCAGCCACGCGTCCGGCTGGGGCCACGTCTCCCCGCCACCTCCTGCTTCTCCCCCTCGTCGTCTGGATGCCCCGCGCGACGCCACGTGCCGCCCCGACCGCTCTCACTCTCCCCCTGTTCTCTCCCTTGTCGTTTCCCCACCGTGCCCGAACGATGTCGTTGCCGTAGCCACCGCCTCCCCCTCGCCTCTCCGAGACGCGCAGGAGCTCCGCCTCCTCGCTCTGAAGCTCTCCGCCGAGCCACACAAGCCGGAGCGCCCCGTGGAGCCGCCGTCGTCGCCTTCACCACCTCCGGCCGCCGCAGATCGCCATCGCCGCTTCGTCGTCTCCAGCGCGTCCCCGGCCACAATGAGCAGCCCTGCAAGTCCGCCGTGAGCCCTGCTTCTTCTCCCCTCTCTCCCCTGGTCGCGCTCGCCCTCTAGCTGTCGTCTCCACCATGGTCGAACCTTCGCCGCCGCCGAGCTCACCGTCGACGCAGCTCCGTTGACTATTTGGTCACCCCGGCGAGTCCAACAAGCTCGTAAGGCCCCGTAGAGCATCCCTAGAGCTTTGCTTCTCTCGTCTTCGAGCTCCAAACGCGCTCTCGTGCACGAGCGAACTCCGGCGGCCGCAACTGAGCTCGCCGCCGCCGACTCCGGCCATCCCAGGCCCAGCCACGGCCACCGGCCAACGCGCCATCGAGCTGGCTCTCCAATGCGCCTAGCCGCGCGTCATTTGGAGCACCACAGAGGAAACCCGGGGCACAAGTACGCCGTGGATCTCACCGGTGACTAACCGCCGGTGGGTTTGACTTGTTTGACCTGGGGTTTGACCCCCCCAGGGTCACTGATGCGTGGGCCATGCCCCTGTTTAGTTTAGGTGTTAGTTTAGTTAGCGCTAATTAACTCAGTTAATTAGTTGTCTCTCTGATAGGTGGGCCCAGACCCTAATTAACCTAGGTTAGTGCTAACCTAACACTAACTAACTCTATTAGTTAGATGTTACACTGACATGTGGGTCCCAGCCGTCAGGTTTGACCTGGTCAACACCGTTGACCTGCTGACGCAGGCATGACCTCAATGCTGACGCAATAATGATTTCTGGATTTAAATTAAATCAGAAATTCCAGAAAATTAGCCAAACTTCAAAAAATCATAGAAATTCAACCGCAACTCAGATTGAAATAATTTATATATGAAAAATTATCATAAAAATGCAATCTTTCCATCTGTACCAGTTTCATGCATGACAAACCAACTTATACCTACTGTATAAGTGAAAACATGTAATGGCATTTATAAGAGCTTAATTTGGAGTTGCATTTGAACCCTTGATTCAAATGGACTTCATTCATTTTGAATACTAGTTGCATTAGCTCTAACAGCATCACATCTTCATGCCATGTTCATGCATCATTTTGTTGCATATGCTTGAGTTTTGATTGCCAACACTGTTCCTTCTCGATAGGTCCTGCTCCGGAGTCCGTTCCAGAGTACCTGTCTGTGAAGCAGTGCCTCCTCTTGTTGATCTACCAGGCAAGCAAACGCCCCTTGTTCATTCCGATAAAATCCTACTCTCTCGCTCCTGCTCTCAGTTATTGCATTAGGACAACAACGATTCATCTACTACTTTGTGCTGCGGTAGTTGAACCCATTCCTCTGCATGACCTGTCATTGCCACAGTAAATAGTTGAAACCCACTAGCATGTGTAGGAGTTGATTGAGCCATGTTGTGTTCCTACCATGCTGTGCCTGCTATTGCTTAGAGTTGTGTCAGGTCTGGTTCATTGGGAATGAATTGGAGTGTTACGATATGTTCTGATGCTGAGAGTTAAGTGTGTGAACACGATTTGGTAAAGGTAGCGGTGAGAGGCCATGTAGGAGTACATGGTGGGTTGTCTCACTGGAACCGTCCTTAAGCACTGAGTTCTATGTATGTTGTCCAATGACTCGATACTACCACACATTGGGTTCCAGTAACTCGGCCCCTCTCGACTTATTAACCAACTTGGTCTCTGTCCAGGAGTCACAACTAGTTTTTGGTGTTTGTAGGTAGTGTTAGTAGTCTACCAAGTAGCACCCGGCTAGGTGGGCTTGGGACAGACTGGGCACAGTGGCACGGTGTACCAAGTGGCACCCGGATGGTGGGCTTGGGAAGCCTGCTCACATCGTTTGGGGCCGTGAGCGACACCCCGGCCGGATCTCCTTGCGAATGGAACCCGAATAGGCGATATACCTGGATTAGAGTCTTGTGTGGTTAGTCAGGTCGTGGCCGACACCCTCGCCAAGCTTCCGCTTGAAGGTTGCCGAGATACATGGCGTGTACATGGCGGTAAGTGGCGAGAGCGTGTGTGAAGAAGTACACCCCTGCATGGTTAACATGATCTATTCGAATAGCCGGGTCCGCGGTTATGGACTTCTTGGATGCTTACATGGTACATAGACAACTTGAAGTGGATACTCTAAAATGCTCAAGACAAGTGTGAGTGCTATGGATGGCCTTCTCGTAGGGAGACGGGGATGAATCCATAGTAGTGTATTGTGTGGTGATTAGTGGACTCGTGTGCGCCATATCACCTCAAAGAAGTTCTGGTAGTCGTAGAACAGGTTAGCCACAGAGTCAAAGCTGGCTTGCTGCAACTAAACCCCACATTACCCTCTTGATACAAATGCATGTATGATAGGATCTGATGTAAGTCTTGCTGAGTACCTTTGTACTCATGTTGCTTTATTTATGTTTTTGCAGCGGAGACTTTGGTCTTACTAGTGTCTTGTGGACTTCGACGAGTAGCTTGTACCTTAGCTACGATCTTGATCGGATGTTGTAGATAGTCAGGCTCTTCAGCCTTTTTCATTGTAGATGTCTGTACTCAGACATGTAATGCTTCCGCTTGTTGCTTGATTGCTCTGAATGTTGGGTCATGTGACCCCTGTTTGTAATAAATGCTATGATGGCTCTTCTGAGCCTTTATCTATATGAGTTGTTGAGTTATGCTGTGATGCCATGTTGTACAGCACATACTTGCATGTTATGCGTACGTGTAATGTGTATTGCTATATGTGGGATCTGACTATCTAGTTGTTTATCCTTAGTAGTCTCTCTTACTGGGAAATGTCTCCTAGTGCTTCCACTGAGCCCTGGTAGCTTGCTACTGCTCCGGAACACTTAGGCTGGCCGGCATATGTCCCTCTTCGTTCCTGTGTCTGTCCCTTTGGGGAAATGTCACGCGATGAACACCGGAGTCCTGTTAGCCTGCTACAGCCGGGTTCACCGGAGTCCTGTTAGCCCAGTGCTACAGCCTGGATTCACTCGTTGATGACCGACACGTTCGATGCTGGGTCATGTATGCATGTCCCTGTAAGGTAGTGCCACTTTGGGTTCACGACTAGCCATGTCAGCCCGGGTTCATTGTCATATGGATGCTAGCGACATTATCATATAGTGTGCCAAAAGGCGCAAACGGTCCCGGGCATGGTAAGGCGACACACATGGGAATACCATGCGTGAGGCCGCAAAGTGATATGAAGTGTTACATGCTAGATTGGTGTGGCATAGAATCGGGGTCTTGACACTTACATTCGACAACCTCCGAGCATACGACATTAAGCTCAACCCGGAAAAATGTGTCTTCGGCGTACCAGCTGGAAAGCTCTTGGGCTTCATTGTATCCGGTAGAGGAATTGAAGCAAACCCAGCCAAGATCCGGGCTCTGTCACAATTGGATACCCCAAAAGACCTCAAACAAATACAAAAATTGACGGGATGCGTGGCAGCTCTAAGCCGTTTCATCTCCCGTTTGGGAGAAAAGGCGCTGCCCCTCTATCGCCTCCTCCGGCGCACCGAACACTTTGAATGGACGGATGCTGCCACGGCTGGACTCGAAGAAATTAAGGCCATATTGGCAACAAATCCGGTCCTGGCCGCGCCCAACTTGGGCGAACCTATGTTATTATATATCGCGGCAACACATCAAGTTGTCAGCGCCGTACTCGTCGTCGAACGAGAAACAGAAGGGCACAAATTCCCTCTTCAAAAACCAGTGTACTACGTATCCACTGTCTTAACTCCATGCAAGTCCCGGTACCCACATTATCAAAAGATAGCGTATGCGGTGTTCATGGCATCCCGGAAGCTGCGACACTACTTTCAAGAGTGTTCCATAATGGTGGCCTCCTAAGTACCTCTCAACGATATTATAAATAATCGCGACGCGACGGGCAGGATTGCAAAATGGGCCATTGAGCTCTTACCATTTGACATAACCTACAAACCACGGTGAGCTATAAAGTCGCAAGTTTTGGCTGACTTCATCGCCGAATGGACCGAAGCCGAACTCCCTAAAGAGTACGGCGCATACTCCAATTGGATCATGCATTTCGACGGCTCCAAAATGTTGGCTGGCTTGGGGGCTGGCGTCGTCTTGACGTCCCCAACCGGAGACATAGTCCAATACGTACTTCAAATAATGTACACGGACTCCAACAATGCAGCCGAATACGAGGCCCTTCTACATGGCCTCCGGATGGCAATCTCCATGGGTATTCAACGCCTAGAGGTGCACGGGGATTCAAACCTCGCAATATCCCAAGTAAATGGAGACTTTGACGCCAAGGATCCGAAAATGGCAGCCTACCGTAACGCCGTCCTAAAAATGTCAGCCCGGTTCGAAGGACTCGAATTCCACCATGTAGCCCGGGATAACAACCAGGCAGCAGACGTGTTGGCACGCATCGGCGCAAAACGCGACGCCGTCCCTCCAAACATCTTCCTGGAACGGCTCTTTAAGCCATCCGTATTATGGGAAGAGGAGTCTGGAAATAACAACCCAGAACCAACTGCACCACCCAACATAGAACATTCTGACACAATCGGTGGCTCAGCCAATGAAATAACACCTTCAGCCCACGAAATAATGGCAGTAATTGCCCCGTGGACGGAACCATTCCTAGCCTACTTAATCAGGCGGGAACTTCCCGATGACCAAAATGAGGCCCGCTGCATAGTTCGGCGATCTAAAGCCTACAAGGTCCATGAGGGAGAACTTTACAAGAAAAGCACAACCGGAGTCCTTCAAAGGTGTATCTCCAAAGAGGAAGGGCGAAATCTCCTGGCTGAAATTCACGCCGGACTCGTCGGGCACCACGCTGCAGCCCGGGCCCTTGTAGGCAAGGCCTTCCGTACAAGATTTTATTGGCCGACAGCCCGGGCAGATGCTCAGGACTTAGTCCAACGATGCGTTGGTTGCTAGCTCTTTGCTAATCAAAGCCACATGCCACCCACCGCCCTCAAAACTATACCCATCACTTGGCCGTTCGTGGTCTGGGGGCTTGACATGGTTGGACCCCTTAAAGGGGGAACCCACAAGCACAAATACTTATTGGTCATGGTGGACAAATTCACCAAATGGATAGAGGCCAAGCCGGTTAAAATGGCAGAATCCGGACCTGTGATAGACTTCATATCTGGAGTAGTACACCGTTTTGGCGTCCCCCACAGCATCATCACTGATAACGACATGAATTTCATGGCTGACGAGGTTAAACTCTGGTGCAAAAACATGGGCATCAAGCTCGACTACGCTTCAGTCTACCACCCTCAAACTAACGGTCAAGTGGAACGAGCAAATGGACTAATCATAAGCGGCATTAAACCCAGATTAGTGCGGTCCCTCACGGAATCTAACACGCACTGGGTAGAGGAGCTCGACTCCGTACTCTAGGGGCTGTGCACCACGCCAAACCGCACTACCGGATTCACACCATTTTTTATGGTATACGGTGCAGAGGCAGTTTTGCCCTGCGATATAATTCATGGCTCACCTCGCGTGCGCATGTACGAAGAAAGAGAAGCCGAGTTGGATCGGCAGGACAGTTTGGACGCCTTAGAGGAGGAGCGCGACGTGGCAAAATCCCGTTCCGCATTCTATCAGCAGCAGGCTCGAAGATATCAAAGCAGAGAAGTACGGGCCAAAACTTATAATGTTGGCGAGCTAGTTCTATGCCTGCCGGACAAGAAAAAGGACAAACTTAAGCCCAAGTGGGAAGGTCCCTTCATCATCAACCAAGTCCTTAATTGCGGTGCATACCGTCTACACAACGCATCTAACAACTGACTCGAGCCAAACCCATGGAACACAGCCCGTCTCCGAAGATTCTACGCCTAGCGCCGGACTCAGAGTTCGTCTCCTTCCTCCGTCCACCTTTCATTTTTTTTGCTGTCTTTGTTTTCCCTCCTTTTTCCTCCCTCTTTCAGTACAAGCCTCTTGAGGGCTGATCTGTGCTTTGTTTGCACTCACTCGATGTGCTACTCGCACTCGTCATACCCGGGGGCTTCTTTAACAGAAGCTTATTTATATGGGCTTCATGCCCAACACATGTGTCATACTTCCGCATGTACCTTTTACTCACCATTATATGCATCGATATGACTTAAGTTTTGGCCAAGCCGGGTTGCCTGGCTCCTGTGCTTACCCCTACATTCCCGATTGTTTGGCTAGGAGGTAAAGGGAGCACGTCTGTGATTGTTACTGCCGGGTCAGCCGGATGTGTACCTCAGACTGGGTGAAGCCGAAGGCTAGCGTTCTTAAGGGAATATTCGGTCGGTGACCTGAAAGATGTTTTATTACTTATTTATTTATCTGCCCCCAGATACTTTTTCTGCTCTTTTCGCAGTCCGGTCATGCACTTTAGGGCATGCCTCCCAGGGAAAGGAACCCCTAACGGAACTATTCTCCCTCGAAGATGTTTCTTACTAACCATGTAATATAACATAGCTAGTTGGGCATTTGTTTGATAAAGCACTTATGACCCCTACGCCTTGAATCCATGCATGCCCCGGTTTTTTTATAACCATAAGGGTATTCGGACACACTCCGGACTGTTGGGTCCCGAGGTTGAAGCGAAAAGGTCCGCAAAGACAAACGATCTACAATCCGGCTAGAAGGCATTTTACATGTCATTTTAAATTACATCGTCAAATTGACTGATTGTACTCCTCTTCAATCCCATCTAACAGGCTGTCTAATTTACAGTCCTGTTGGGAATATTTCTCGGCCAACTCTACTTGGCCGTACATCAGGCTCACATGGATCTCCTTCCCATCGGGCCCCGCAGGTCAGAACTCGGCCATGTGGTTTGGATCAGCCTTAGGGTACCGCATCTTCACCATGGCCCAGGCCTCCCTGGCGCCTTGACGGCAGGCTGATATCTTCCACAGACGGAGACGCCGCCGTACTCCCTGAAGCTTCTCAGCAAGCCCTCCAAGACCCTCGGGTAGGGAGACGGAAGGCCATAAGGCCTGAACGACGCCGCTCATCGCCTGCTGAACACGTTCGTGCAGTTGCAGCAGCTCGGGAAGAGGGTCTCCCATGGAACCAGGCATCTCCTCCGTCGGACGACCCGTGAGCACACCTACAGACACATTTCTGTCAATCGACTTCCTCGCTGAACTCTTCTTTTCAAAAGAGTTTGCTCAAGCACTTACTATAAATGCCGCGACGAAGCCGCCGATTCTCCTTTACGGAGTTAGATAGCTGGACCCGAACATCTTTTAGTTCTTCGCCCAGCTAGGTGTTGGCATCTTGGAGTTTGTTCCTCTCCTGCTGCACCCTCATAAGCACCTTCTCGCCGGCCTTCAGCTGGCGCAGCAGATGTTGCTTGTCTGGATCTTGTCCGGCACCCTCTGCAATATTATTGTCAGACTATACACACGCTGCACTTCATAAACTATTTCTCTTTTCGAAATATGAATTACCAGAGGGGGTCTATGTGGCTCCCCCGGCAGCGGCTAGTGCGGCCTCAAGTTGGGCCTTGCATTCTTGAAGCTCCTGGGACAGGTGGGTATTCTTCTCTGTAAGATCCTGCATAACAAATGATCCTTAAATCAGTTAGTTTAACTATTTTAAGTCTCGGGGGCTACTGGCATATATAACTATTAAAATTCCTCACCCGTATGTCTTTTACATACTGCTCCGTGGCTCTGGTTAAACCATCTTGAGCAGCAGGAGGTGCGCGTCTCCCGCATTAAAGGCATTCAACGCCTCTGGGGAGAAACACGCGTCACGAAGAACTGTCCGACGACGCCTGTGATTCATGCCGCTCTCCACCTCAGACCTGGTGGCAGACAACCTGTCGGCATCATCCGTTGGAGGAGCATCCGGCTCGTGCCTTGCGCTGGCCTCCCTCTCCGGACCAGGCGTTGGAGCTTGGCTGGCGGAGGCTTGGTTGGCAACCTCTCCGAACTTAGTCCGGCAAGCACCCTTTCTCCTAGAAGAATCACGAGCATTAATATACCTCCTGGGGGTCTTTCCCTTAAAGGACAATGGTGCGCCATACCTTTGCGGCGACGTTTCGATTCGCGCCGCACTCCTCTTCCGCCTGCTGGGCCGCACTGACCTTGGTTGGTCGGTCGCCGCGGGCTCGGCTTCCCGCCGTAAAGGCACCTCCTGCGAAGCACCGTTGGTACACGGTGGTCAGAAATAAGCATTAAAAAGGTAACGGTGTCAGGACTTCGGTCGTACTCACCTGGGAAGCCGGGGATAAACCGGGGTAGTCAGCCATAATGGCGACTAGAGCATTGTCTATGCTGAGCTGGTGGAACACCCCGTCAATCAGTTCCACCATTATGTCTGGATCCTCTCCAAAGGCCGGATCAAGGGATCTTCCCGGATCCTCGGGTTGTGGAGTCGGGCTTTCTATGCCCTCCACATCCCGGCGCAGTTCCTGCGTCAAAATCATAAGGTAAGACACTTATCATTGAAAGCACGGATCAGATATATACGTCCGCTTACCCAGCTCCGAGGGTTATTCATGGAGAATCCATTCAATGGACTCGTGCGGAGGAAGTCCTCCTTCTCCCCCTTGTACACGCCGGATAGGATCTTCACCAGATCGGCGGCCGATCCCGGCCCCTTGCGGCCATGACGGGTGGCGTCATTCTCCTCGTTGAAATCCCACATGGGGTGGCCCCTATATTGGAGCGGCTGCACCCCTCGCATAATGCATGTGGCCATGACTCCAATCATGGTTAATCCGGAATGGGCCAGTAACCGTATCCGGCCCATCAGATAGTGGATGCTCCTATCATCTTCCCGTTGAGGGCTCCGCGGGCGCCAACTCAGGCGTTTCTTTAGAGGAGCGTTGCTAAACTCCGGGAGGCCGATCCGAACTAGATCCGGCAGCGGGGCGTCTTCCATATAGAACCACTCCGAAGGCCAGTCTTCGGACGCCTTCTTCGGGGTTCCGGATAGATATCCGGTCCCGGCGATGCGCCATATTTCGGCTCCGCCCACTTGACATATCGACCCCTCGTGAGAACGGGGTACGAGGCAAAACAGTCTCTTCCATAGCGCAAAATGGGTCCGATGCCCAAGAACAACTCGCAAACAGCTACAAAGCCCGCGATGTGCAAAATGGAGGCAGGTGTGAGGTGGTGAAGTTGGAGTCCGTAGAACTCCAGGAGCCCCCGGAGAAATGGATGTATGGGAAATCCGAGTCCCCTTATTAAGTAGGGGACGAAGCATACCCGCTCTCCTTTGGAAGGATTGGGGACACTCTCCGCCTGCTTCCCACCCTTGTAGGTGGCCAGTCCGGCTCGAACTGGAACCATAAAGGCTATGCGGGACTGGGCATCTCCTCCAATCTCCTGGCTGAGGACTGGGAGCGCGAGAAGAGGAGCCGCATCGACTATCCATGTTGGAATGGATTCTTGTTAGATGCGCTTCAATGAATACTTGCGGAAGGAGGATGGTGTGATTCGGATCTGGATCCGCGCCTCTCTTATAGGCAGCTTATTCGCGCAGCTAGGGGGGTAAAACATAAAAATACCCTGGCTTTTCGCATTCATACAACACATGGAAGAGGGCCATTATTGGACGTGGAAGCCAAGGAGCGCAACATTTATGAAGAAACCGGACACTATTCGGCTAACACATGGAACATGGAGGAGAACCCGCCTTGCAAACGCCGAAGACAACATACGCGCCGGACTAGTCGTCATTGAAGCCTGGTTTGGGGGCTACGGAGGGAGTCCTGGACTAGGGGGTGTCCGGATATCCGAACTATCATCATCGGCCGGACTCCAAGACTATGAAGATACAAGATTGAAGACTTCGTCACGTGTCCGGATGGGACGTTCCTTGGCGTGGAAGCCAAGCTTGGCAATACGAAGATGTAGATCTCCTACCATTGTAACCGACTCTATGTAACCCTAGCCCTCTCTGGTGTCTATATAAACCAGATGGCTTTAGTCCGTAGGACGAACAACAATCATACCATAGGCTAGCTTCTAGGGTTTAGCCTCCTTGATCTCGTGGTAGATCTACTCTTGTAATACCCACATCATCAATATCAATCAAGCAGGACGTAGGGTTTTACCTCCATCAAGAGGGCCCGAACCTGGGTAAAACATCGTGTCCCTTGTCTCCTGTTACCATCCGCCTAGACGCACAGTTCGGGACCCCCTACCCGAGATCCGCCGGTTTTGACACTGACACCTTGGTTCTCAAAAACTGAGGGAAATACTTACGCTACTATTGCTGCATCACCCTTTCCTCTTCAAGGAAAACGAACGCAAGTTCAAGACGTAGCAAGAAGGATTTCTGGCGCCGTTGTTGGGGAGGTCTTTGCTCAAGTCAAGACATACCAAGTACCCATCACAAACTCATCTCCCTCGCATTTACTTTATTTGCCATTTGCCTCTCATTTTCCTCTCCCCCGCTTCACCCTTGCCGTTTTATTTGCCCTCTCTTTCCCGATCTCTCTCCCTCTCTCTCTCTCGCTTGCCTTTTTCTGTTTGCTTGTGTGTTGGATTACTTGTTGTCATGGCGCAAGATAATACCAAATTGTGTGATTTCTCTGATACCAATAATAATGATTTCCTTAGTACTCCAATTGCTCCTCTGAATGATGTTGAGTCTTGTGAAATCAATACTGCTTTGCTGAATCTTGTTATGAAAGATCAATTCGTCGGCCTTCCTAGTGAAGATGCCGCTACTCATCTAAGCAACTTTGTTGATTTGTGTGACATACAAAAGAAGAAAGATACGGATAATAATATTGCTAAATTGAAGTTATTTCCGTTTTCACTTAGAGATCGTGCTAAAGTTTGGTTTTCGTCTTTGCCTAAAAATAATATTGATTCTTGGAACAAGTGCAAAGATGCTTTTATCTCTAAGTATTTTCCTCCCGCTAAGATTATCACTCTTAGGAACGATATTATCAATTTTAAACAAGAAAGAATGAAATTGATGATTCACAATTGCCCTACTCATGGTTTGAATTTATGGATGATCATACAAAAAAATTATGCCGTTTTGAAATTTGCTTCTAGAAACCTTTTAGATTCGGCCGCGGGAGGCACGTTTATGGAAATCACGTTAGGAGATGCTACAAAACTTCTTGATAATACTATGGCTAATTATTCTCATTGGCACACCGAAAGATCTTGTAGTAAAACAGTGCATGCTATAGAAGAAATCAATGTTTTGAGTGGAAAGATGGATGAACTTATGAAGTTGTTTGCTACTAAAAATACTCCTCTTGATCCCAATGATATGCCTTTGTATACTTTGATTGAGAATAATAATGAATCTATGGATGTGAATTTTGTTGGTAGGAATAGTTTTGGAAACAATGCTTATAGAGGAAACGTTAATTCTAGACCATTCCCTAGTAATTCTTCTAATAATTATGGAAATTCCTACAATAATTCTTATGGTAATTTTCATAAGATGCCCTCTGATTTTGAGAATAGTGTGAAAGAATTTATGATTTCTCAAAAGAATTTTAATGCTTTGCTTGAAGAAAAATTGCTCAGGGTTGATGATTTGGCAAGGAACGTTGATAGACTTTTGCTTGATGGTGATTCTCTTAAACTTAGATCTACTCCTCCTAAGCATGACATCAATGAGTCTCTCAAAGTTATGAGAATTTCCATTGATGAGTGCAAGGAAAGAACCGCTAGATTGCGTGCTAAGAAGGATTGCATTGTAAAGGCGTGTTCTTCTAGTTTCCATGAAAATAATGATGAAGATCTTAAAGTTATTGATGTGTCTCCTATTAGATCTTTGTTTTGCAATATGAATCTTGATAATAATGGGACTGGAGATGAGTCAACTTTATTTAGAAGGTGTCCCAATAATTCAGAGTTTTTAGATCTTGATGCTAAACTTGGTAAAAGTGGGATTGGAGAGGTCGTGACTTTAAATAGCATTGAACCCACTATCTCAGATTTCAAGGAATTTAATTATGATAATTGTTCTTTAGAAAGTTGTATTTCCTTGTTGCAATCCATTGTTAATTCTCCTCATGCTTATAGTCAAAATAAAGCTTTTACCAAACATATCATTGATGCCTTGATGCAATCTTTTGATGAAAAACTTAATTTGGAAGTTTCTATACCTAGAAACTTAATGATGAGTGGGAACCTACTATAAATATTAAAATTAAAGATCATGACTATTTTGCTTTGTGTGATTTGGGTGCTAGTGTTTCCATGATTCCAAAAACTTTATGTGATATTCTAGGTTTCCATGATCTTGATGATTGCTCTTTAAATTTGCACCTTGCGGATTCCACCATTAATAAACCAATGGGAAGGATAAATGATGTTCTCATTGTTGCAAATAGAAATTTGGTGCCCATAGATCTTATCGTTCTTGATACAGATTGCAATCTTTCTTGCCCTATTATTCTTGGTAGACCTTTCCTTAGAACGATTGGTGTGATTATTGATATGAAGGAAGTGAATATTAGATTCCAATTTCCATTAAAGAAAGGCATGGAGCACTTTCCAAGAAATAAAGTCAAATTACCTTATGAATCTATCATGCGAGCTACCTATGAATCAAGTGCCAAAGATGGCACTACTTAGATCTATCTTCGCTTTTATGCCTAGCTAGGGGCGTTAAACGATAGCGCTAGTTGGGAGGCAACCCAATTTTATTTGTGTTTTTTGTTTTTGTTTCTGTTTAGTAATAAATTTTGCATCTACTTTCTTTTTAGATGTGTTTTATGCTTTAAATAGTGTTTGTGCCAAGTAGAACCTATAGGATAACCTATGATGAGAGTTGATTTGATTCTGCTGAAAAACAGAAACTTTGCGCTCACGAGAAACAATTCAATAAATCACAGAAACGTGCTTTTGCATTGATTCTTTTTGATTCTGATCTATAAACAAATTTTCCAGGACTTACTATTTTGGTAGGATTTTTTGGAGTTCCAGAAGTTTGCGTTAGTTACAGATTGCTACAGACTGTTCTGTTTTTGACAGATTCTGTTTTTCGTGTGTTGTTTGCTTATTTTGATGCATCTATGGCTAGTATAAAGTGGTATGAATGATAGAGAACTTCGAATACAGTAGGTTTAACACCAAACTAAATAAAGAATGAGTTCATTACAGTACCTTATGTGGTGGTTTTGTTTTCTTTCACTAACGGAGCTTATAAGATTTCCTGTTGAGTTTTGTGTTGTGAAGTTTTCAAGTTTTGGGTAAAGCTTTGATGGACTATGGAATAAAGAGTGGCAAAAGCCTAAGTTTGGGGATGCCCATGGCACCCCAAGATATTCAAGAATAACCAAAAGCCTAAGATTGGGGATTCCCCGGGAAGGCATCCCCTCTTTCGTCTTCGTTCATTGGTAACTTTACTTGGAGCTATATTTTTATTCGCCACATGATATGTGTTTTGCTTGAAGCGTCGTGTATTATATTAGTCTTTGCTTCTTAGTTTACCACAATCATCCTTGCTGTACACACCTTTTGGGAGAAGCCTACTTGATTTGAATTTATTAGATATGCTATGTGCTTCACTTATATCTTTTGAGCTTGATAGTTTTTGCTCTAGTGCTTCACTTATATCTTTTAGAGCACGGCGGTGGCTTAATTTTATAGAAATTGCTAGTCTCTCATGCTTCACTTATATTATTTTGAGAGTCTTCTAGAACAGCATGGTATTTTCTATGGTTATAAATTGGTCCTAGAATGGTAGGCATCCAAGTTGGGTATAATAAAAACTATCATAGGAAGTGAATTGGATGCTATGATCAATTTGATACTTGATAATTGTTTTGAGATATGGAGGTAGTGATATTAAAGTCATGCTAGTTGGGTGATTATGAATTTAAAGAATGCCTGTGTTGAAGCTAGCAAGTCCCATAGCATGCACGTATGGTTAAAGTTGTGTAACAAATTTGAAACATGAAGTGTACCTGGCTTGTGCGTCCTTATGAGTGGCGGTCGAGGACGAGCATGCGCGTAGTGCTTGATTTTTGATGACTTCTAAATTTTTGTAATAAGTATATGAGTTCTTTTGACTAATGTTGACTCCATGGATTATACGCACCTTTACCTTTCCACCATTGCTAGCCTCTTCGGTACCGTGCATTGCCCTTTCTCACCTTGAGAGTTGGTGCAAACTTCGCCAGTGCATCCAAACCCCGTGATACGATACGCTCTATCACACATAAACCTCCTTATATCTTCCTCAAAACATCCACCATACCTAGCTATTATGGCATTTCCATAGCTATTCTGAGATATATTGCCATGCAACTTTCCACCATTCCGTTCATCATCATCATGACATACTTTACTTTGTCATATTGCCATTGCATGATCATGTAGTTGACATCGTATTTGTGGCAAATCCACCATGCATAATTTCTCATACATGTCACTCTTGATTCATTGCACCATCCCGGTACACCGCCAGACGCATTCATATAGAGTCATATCTTGTTCTAGTTTCGAGTTGTAATTCCTATGTTGTAATCAATGAAAGTGTGATGATCATCATTATTAGAGCATTGCCCAAAAGAAAAAGAAAAAGGAAAAGAAAGAAAGGCCAAAGAAAAAAAGGGGGCAATGTTACTATCTCCTTTTCCACACTTGTGCTTCAAAGTAGCACCATGTTCTTCATGTAGTGAGTCTCATATCTTGTGCTTCAAAGTAGCACCATGTTTTTCATATAGTGAGTCTCATATGTTGTCACTTTCATATACTAGTGGGAATTTTTCATTATAGAACTTGGCTTGTATATTCCTACGATGGGCTTCCTCAAATGCCCTAGGTCTTCGTGAGCAAGCAAGTTGGATGCACACCATAAGTTTTTTTTGTTGAGCATTCATTTATAGCTCTAGTGCATCCGTTGCATGGCAATCCCTACTCCTCATGTTGACATCAATTTATGGGAATCTCCATAGCCCGTTGATTATCCTCGTCAATGTGAGACTTTCTCCTTTTTGTCTTCTCCACACAATCCCCATCATCATATTCTATTCCACCCATAGTGCTATATCCATGGCTCATGCTCATGTATTGCGTGAAGGTTGAAAAAGTTTGAGATTATTTAAGTATGAAACAATTGATTGTCTTGTCATCGGGGGTGTAGAATTTGAGAACATCTTTGTGTGACGGAAATGAAGCATAGCCTAACTATATGATTTTGTAGGGATGAACTTTCTTTAGCCATGTTATTTTGAGAAGACATGATTGCTTTGATTAGTATGTTTGAAGTGTTACTATTTCTTTTATCATTATGAACTTTTATTTTGAATCATTTGTATCTAAACATTCATGCCACAATAAAGAAAATTACATTGAGAACTATGCTAGGCAGCATTCCACATCAAAAATTTTGTTTTTATCATTTACCCACTCGAGGACGAGCAGGAATTAAGCTTGGGGATGCTTGATACGTCTCCAACGTATCTATAATTTTTTATTGTTCCATGCTATTATATTACCCCTTTTGGATGTTTATGGGCTTTATTTTATACATTTATATCATTTTTGGGACTAACCTACTAACCGGAGGCCCAGCCCGTATTGCTCTTTTTTTTGCCTATTTTAGTATTTCGAAGAAAAGAAATATCAAACGGAGTCCAAACGGAATGAAACCTTTGGGAGCGTTATTTTTGGAACGAACATGATCCACAGGACTTGGAGTACAAGTCAAGAAGCAATCGAGGCGGCCAGGAGATATGAGGGTGCGCCCACCCCTCCTGGGCGTGCCCCCTGTGTCCTAGGCCTCTCGAGCGGCCACCGACATACTTCTTCCTCCTATATATACCTATGTACCCCGAAAACATCCAGGGAGCCACTGAAAAACAATTTCCACCGCCGTAATCTTCTTTATCCGCGAGATCCCATCTTGGAGCCTTCGCCGGCGCTCCGCCGGAGGGGTAATCGACCATGGAGGGCTTCTACATCAACACCATAGCCCCTCCGATGAGTTGTGAGTAGTTTACCACCGACCTTCGGGTCCATAGTTATTAGCTAGATGGCTTCTTCTCTCTTTTTGGATCTCACTACAATGTTCTGGCCCTCTCTTGTGGAGATCTATTTGATGTAACTCTTTTTGCGGTGTGTTTGTCGAGATCCGATGAATTGTGGGTTTATGATCAAGTTTATCTATGAGAAATATTTGAATCTTCTCTGAATTCTTTTATGTATGATTGAGGTATCTTTGCAAGTCTCTTCGAATTATCAGTTTGGTTTGGCCTACTAGATTGATCTTTCTTGCCATGGGAGAAGTGCTTAGCTTTGGGTTCAATCTTGCGGTGTCCTTACCCAGTGAGAGAAAGGGTTGCAAGGCACGTATTGTATTGTTGCCATCGAGGATAAAAAGATGGGGTTTTGTCGGTGTACAAAAGTAGGGGCTCTGCTTTTGACCCCTTTACTTGTGCACGGGCAGTCAGAGCCACCTGCCACGGCCACGCATAACAGGGCAGGAAAGGGAAGCCGGAGAGAAGCTGAAGGCACAAGACAAACAAAGCAATGACAAGGACCAAGGCCACAAAGATCGGATGGATGAAGCAGGTTTCCCCGGCAAAGTCCCTTGCCAGGGCAGCCTCAGCGGCCCCGGCAAGACCCTTGCTGGGGCAGCTCGCCCACACCAGCTGAGCGAGCCACCTTCGAGCCCACCAACGCTAAAAAAACGCATTAGGACAGGGCTCAGGAGGCACCTCCGTGGTGGCATGCAGATCTTTGTGAAGACAAAGAATAGTCAAGATCGAATGAGGATAGGAAGGCAACAATCCTCGGCAGGGTTCTTACCGAGGAAGCCCACGTGACCCCTGGCAAGGTCCTTGCCGGGGATGACGGCATGCCGCAGCAAGACCCTTGCCGGGCCACCCAGCGAGGCCCTCGTCAAGCACGCCAGCAGGGCCATTGCCAGGCCCACGCCAGCCAAGTCTCCGCCGCCGTTTGCATGCAGCTGCCGACCCAACCATCTGGGCAGGCACCTGCGTGGAAACATGCATCCCTTCATGGAGGCTCCACCACCGCGCCACCTCAGCTGCCTCCCTGCCGACATGGCACCGCATGCATCGTTGGCCAGGGCGGGTGTCAAAGCAAGGAGGAGTGGCGACGGACGGGACGGGCCTCACTCTCGTCCCCGATAAAGTTAAGGGACACCTAAGCCTCGCATTAAATGCGCTTTGTCCTGTAATACCAGCGATAAGCTCACAATGTTGTAGCACTTCCACCTCCCGTGTGCCACTGTGGGAGCCCCTTTCGCCTATAAAAGAAGGCCCATGGCGCGCTGGAGAAGGATTCGGCTCTTTCGAACCTGGCAGCACCCAGAGCTAGTTCAAGAGCTCAAGAACACTAAATACATCCACCAAAGCAGGATCATAGGGTTTTACGCATCTTTGCGGCCCGAACCTGGGTAAATCCCCTTTGTGTTGTCTACTAGTCCTGGTCTTCTCACAATCCCGCGCCCCGCAACCGTATTAGGGATTCTAGTGATCCCATAGGTGTCATTTCCCACCGACATCTTTGGTGCGCAAGGTAGGGGGCGCAATTGTGAGGATCTGGTCTAGCAGTTGACCTAGCTATTCTTTATCGCCATGGCTCCTAAGAAGAGGACGACCACGGCAATTGGTTCGTCCGGGACCGGATTGCCAGTACCGGTGCGGACCAGTAGCGGGCCAGTCACGGATAGGACCCGTGACGTGGCCCGCGAACATTCGCATCACCCTGGCGGTCCAGGCCCAGCGAGTGGCGTCGTTCGTGCGCCAGGCGACGAGCCACCAGTCGCAGGCCCTAGAAACGGAGTCGGGCCCCCCGTAGGCGGTGCGGGTCCTCCAGGGGTGCAGCCATCCCGCCAGACGGCGGCGCGGCGGCCTCCAAGATGCCAACACCGGCGCCCAGGGCGCGCTCTTCTCAGGTTGTGCGTGACGACCAGCGCCGCCCTGCTGGAGACCCTGGGCACCGTCCTGGGAAGAGTCCCATGCGCCCTTCACATGATGAGGAAGGCCAGCATGTGCGCCGAGGTGCTGACGGGGATGATGAACGACTGCAGGGCCGTGACGCGGCTCCTTCTAACGCGGTTAGAAGTCGAGGCGCATCATGGTCCACCCAGCTTTCGCCGCCACCCATGCGAGCAGAAGCCCTAGCGCGCGCGTAGCTGCTCCTCGATTTTCCTCCCGCCGCGGAGAAGCTCGACGAATGGAGGGCCACCGTCCGGAGCCTCGTCGGCATCGCCAACAATGACGAGTTGCGGCAGGCGGGACCAGTAGGCCGTCGCTCCGTCGGGCCACCGCACGCCAGCGGAGGCCATCCCGGAGGCGATGCGGCCACGATGCACTCCCCTCCTCCATCCTGGCCACCCCGGGCGTCGGTCCGTCATGACGACGCTCGTGATCATATCTCCATCGCGTCGTCCGACCCGCGAACCAACCGCGATCAGCGTCAAGTCCTTTGGTAGCAGGTTCATGAGGATGCTCGAACTACCATCAAGCGCCGACATGACGCGCGCCACCAGTCGGACAGGCAGGCAGGGCCCGCTACGGACCACCCAGCGCCGAGAGGCTACGGTGGCCTACCCTACGAGGTGGGTTGTTCGGCTTTCACCCGTGAGCTGCGGCAGTTCTAGTGGCCCTCCCACCGTATGTTCAAGCCCGATGTTGGCGAGAAGTACAACGGCAAGACTCACCCGTCAGAGTTCCTCAGCATCTACACCATCGCGATGCAAGCTGCTGGGGCCCGCGACGATAAGGTGCTTGCCAACTACTTCCCATTGGCACTCAAGCCTAATGTTATGTCATGGTTGATGCACTTGCCGATGGATTCCATCTCTTCTTGGGCGGATCTGTGCCATGAGTTTGTTGGCGCCTTTACTGGAGGTCATCAAGCTCATGGCCAGGCGAGTGATTTATACATCATCCCCCAGAAGGAAGGAGAAAACTTGCACAAGTACATCCAAAGGTTCAGTCGGGTGCAGTACAACATCCCCGATGTTCATCCCGTCGTCGTGATCAGTGCGTTCCACCATAATGTGCGCAACCGCTAGATGCACGAAGAGCTGGCTATGAACAAGGTCAAGGATGTGGCCAAGCTTTATGTCCTGGCCGATCGATGCGCTCGCGCTGAAGAGGGAAGGAAGTACCCCGGCAAAGATCCGGCACGGAAACCGACTCCACTGGCGACACCGCCACCCCAGCGAAGAAGGCCCGACGCTGTAACAAGAAGCGCAAGGGCAAGATCGTGCTTGCTGTCGAGGGATCCGACGACACCGGCGCCACCAAGAATACCAAGGCGAGCGACCCCAGCAAGGAGGTTGCCGGGTGTGTCGCTTGCCGGGCCTTGGCGGCTGCCGACAAGCTAGGAGACTCCGACAAGCATACTGCAAGATCCACCGCACCAAGGGCCATGACCTCCAGAACTGTCGGCAGGTAGAGCGGCTCGCTGAGAAGCAGAAAGCCTAGTATGAGCGGCAGGACAAGGAGAAAGGCCAAGATGGTGCTGAGGGATCCGGCAAGAAACGTGGCGGCCAAGGAGGCCGCCGTGGCAAGGATAATCAGCAGGAGAGGCCCGCCCGGGGCCACGACAAGAAGCAGGAAGACGATGCTCATGACGAGGACGACGAGTCCGGCAACCGTGAGTTTCAGAAAGCCACAGAGGCCATGTGTGTCAATGGTGGCGCCTTGTTGCATATGTCCCACCGCCAACTCAAGCAGTGGGCGCGTGAGATCACGGCGGTGGAGCCATCATTCGACGCACGGAAGCCGCTGAAATGGTCCAGCACACCCATCATCTTCGACACTGAGGACCACCCTGACCGCACTACTGCGGTCGGGTGCTTTCCATTGTTGGTTTCACCAACAATCCGCAACCTCAAGGTGACAAAGATGTTGGTTGACGGCGGGGCTGGCCTGAACTTGATCTTGCCTGTTGTGGTCAAAAGGCTGCAGATCCCTGATGGAGGAGACATGCACGTTCCAAGGGGTTAACCCGGGGAGGAGCCAGCCAAAGGGAAAGGTCACGCTGCCCGTGACATTCCGAGACAAGCTGAACCACAGGACGGAAAGGATTGTTTTTTATGTAGCTGAGATCCCCTTGCCTTACAATGGGATCCTCGGCCGCCCGGCACTAGCCAAGTTCATGGCAGCTTCACACTACGCCTACAACATGCTGAAGATGCCCGGGCCGATGAACATCATCACCGTCCCCTCCAACAAGAAAGATGTGTTGATTTGCGCCAACCAACTCTACCGGGAAGTAGTTGCAGCAGCTGCCGCTAAGGCACCTGCTCCTGCCGACGAAGCTTCGAGAGGGAAGAACATCGACGAGACCCCTCGCACCCACTCCGGCAAGTGCACCTCTTCGGGGTGTTGCGCTCCCGTTGAGGACGTGCCAGAGAGCTCCGCTGGCAAGAGCAAGAAGTCCAGAGCCACACCACCAGAGACTAAGAAGGTGCCCGTCAAGGAGGATGGCACGGGTGGGGCTTTTACCATAAGCTCCACCCTCGATAGCAAATAGGAAAGTGAGATCGTCACTTTCCTGCGGGCGAATGTCGATGTGTTTGCATGGCAAGCCTCTGACATCCCCGGTGTTCTCAGGAAAGTGATTGAGCACCATCTTGCTGTCTGTCCTCATGCGCAGCCCGTCAAGCAGAAGGTCAGGAAGCAAGCTCTGGAGAGGCAAGAGTTCATCACGGAGGAAATCAAGAAGCTAGAGGCGGCAGGTTTGGTAAGAGGAGTACTCCATCCGACGTGGTTGGCCAATCCGGTAGTGGTGCGCAAGGCAAACGGGAAGTGGAGGCTGTGTATTGATTACACAGACATCAATAAGGCTTGTCCAAAGGATCCCTTCCCGTTACCGCGCATTGACCAGATTGTTGACTCGACGGCTGGGTGTGACCTGTTATCATTCCTTGAAGCCTACTCAGGATACCACCAGATCTTCATGACAAAAGAAGACGAGGAAAAGACAGCATTCATCACCCCATGTGGTACATATTGCTTTTTAAGGATACCTTTCGGGTTGAAGAGTGCTGGCTCAACCTTTGCAAGAGCAGTCCAAATTGGTTTTGAACCCCAGCTACATAGAAATATCGAAGCTTATATGGATGACATAGTGGTCAAAACCAAGGAGAAGGCAACACTTGTGCGGGATCTGGAGGAAACATTTGGGAACCTACGCAAGATCAACCTCAAATTGAACCCTGAGAAGTGTGTCTTCGGTGTCCCATCCGGCAAGCTTCTTGGGTTCTTTGTGTCACAGCGCGGGATTGAGGCAAACCTGGACGAGATCAAGGCCATTGAGCAGATTGAGACACCCAAACGGATCAAGGGCGTGCGTCGGCTCACTGGCTGCGTTGCCGCCATGAGCCGATTCATCTCCAAGTCCGTGGAGCGTGCCCTTCCCTTTTTCAAGATCTTGAAGAAAGCGGGCCCAGTGGAGTGGACCCCAGAGGCCGAGGCGGCATTGCAAGACTTGAAGAAGTACCTCTCCTCTGTGCCGGTGTTGGTTGCGCCCAAGCCACAAGAACCGTTACTGCTATATATAGCGGCAACAAACCAAGTGGTTAGCGCCACATTGGTGGTGCAGAGAGAGGTCAACGAGGAGGCAACAACAGCGGTGGAGTAGACAGATGGCAAGCCAAAACCCTCTTCGGCAGGGCTCGGTCCCGGCAAGACAGAGTCCCCGGCAGAGGCTGACGCCAGCGCGACAGGGCCCATGCGACCGGGTGAAGAGGCGCAGAGGAAGAAGATGGTGCAGCACCCGGTTTACTTCATCAGCTCCCTCTTGCAGGGAGCTAGGTCGAGGTACTCAGGTGTGCAAAAATTGCTCTTCGGCCTCCTTATGGCCACGAGGAAGCTGCGCCTCTACTTCCAAGCGCATGAGATCACTGTGGTTACCCGCCTCCCATTGCAGCAGATACTGCATAACCCAGATGCAACAGGGAGGATCGTGGAATGGCCCCTGGAGCTGTCGAGTTTCGGTTTAAAATTTGAAAGTACCTCGATGATTCAGAGCAGAGTCTTGGCGGAGTTTATTCCAGAATGGACTTCAACGCTCGACGAAGAGGTACAGGAGACCACTCTCCCCAGCGAGGAAACGAGCTGCAACTGGATCATGTACTTTGATGGGGCCTTTTTGCTCCAAGGCGCCGGTGCTGGTGTACTGCTTGTCGCACCCACCGGAGAGCACCTCAAGTACGTCATCCAAATGCACTTTCCCCGAGAGATGTCGACCAATAACACCACCGAGTACGAGGGTTTGCTTGCCGGTCTCAGGATCGCGGTAGACCTCGGAGTCAAAAAGCTCATCGTCAGGGGCGACTCGCAACTCGTCATTAGGCAAGTCAACAAAGATTATCAAAGCCCGTTGATGGAAGCATATGTAGATGAGGTGAGGAAACTGGAGTAGCGCTTTGATGGTATACAAGCGGAGCATGTCCCTTGGACCGAGAACGACGTTGTTGACTACCTGTCAAAGCGCGCTACCCTCAAGCTACCTGTTGAACCAGGTACTTTTGTGCTTCAGTTAACTCAACCATCGATTGAGCCGTCAACTGGGTAGAACAAGCGGATGAGGCTAGGCTCCGGCAAGTACTTCCCCACCGAGCTCCCCTGAGCTGCCGGCAAAGATCTTGCCGTAGATGCTGATCCTGCCGCGGGACAACCGACTCCGGCAGGACCTCAGGTCACGGACGTGGAGATGGCCGCTCCCGTGGCAGAAGAGATGCCTTTGGTCCTTGTTGTCGAGCCACAGGCTCCGGCATGGGCGCAACACACCGTCCGATTCCTCCAAAAAGGAGAGCTTCCTGAGGAGCAGGAAGAAGCAGAAAAAGTAGCCCGCGGTCTGCTCTGTACCAATTCGTTGATAACGTATTGTACAGAAAAAGACTGAATGGGGTGAAATTGAAGTGCATCTCCCGGGAGGAAGGACTAAAGATGTTGGCAAAGATACATGGAGGCATATGTGCCTCCCACATAGGGTCGAGGGCCCTTGCTGGCAAGGCTTTCCAGCAAGTTTTCTTCTGGCCCACCTTCTCCAGGATGCGACGACACTAGTAACCAAGTGTGAAGCGTGCCAGTTCCATTCGAAGAAGCTTCATCAACCAGCTCAAGCCCTTCAAACTATCCCTCTCTCCTGGCCCTTCTCGGTCTAGGGGCTCGACATATTGGGCCCCTTCCCTCATGCTGTCGGGGGCTTTGAGTACTTGCACGTCGCAATTGACATGTTCACAAAGTGGCCAGAGGTGGAAGCAGTGAGGAAGGTGACGGCGCAGTCGGCCATCAAATTCTTCAAGGGACTAGTGTCCCATTTTGGGATACCCAACATGATCATCACCTACAATGGCACACAGTTCACAAGCCACGCCTTCATGCAATACATTGAGGATCTCGGCAGCAGGGTCTGTTTTGCCTCCGTGGCACATCCACGGAGCAACGGCCAAGTGGAGAGAGCAAATGCTGAAGTCCTGTGAGGCTTAAGAACAAAGACTTTTGGCAGGCTGCGCAAAAGTGGAAGACGCTGGATTGATGAGTTGTCGGCGGTTCTTTGGTCGATCAGAACGACGCCAAATCGAGCCACCGGCCAGACACCCTTTGCCCTGGTCTACGGGGCAGAAGCAGTTCTCCCCACGGAACTCATATACGGGTCACCTCGAGTGCTCGCTTATGATGAGCGTGAGCAAGAGCGATTGCAGCAAGATGACGCAACGTTCCTTGAGGAAGATCGTCTCCGAGCGGCTGTGAGAGCAGCACACTACCAGCAAGCCTTGCGCCGCTACCATAGCCGCAAGGTTCATGCCCGGAGCTTTGAGGAAGGCGGCCTTGTTCTTCGACACATTTAGTCGGCCAAGAATTCCAACAAGTTGTAGCAGAAGTGGGAGGGCCCTTATCGAGTAACACGAGTCACCAGGCCCGGCGCAGTACGGCTTTCCAAGATGTCGTTCCAGTGAGCAACTCCTGGAACATCAAGCATCTTCGCAAGTTTTACCCATAAGGCGCGGCTGCCAGGCCTCCCGGCAAGCCAACCTTTTGTACAAGAATTGCCGGCAAGGCATGTAACCCTTTGTACAAAGCCAGATGCAGACAATGAGCGTAAAAAACAAAGCGCTGGCGCCCTAAGTTATAGCATGCATGCTAAGTCGAGTCTCCTCCTTGGTTAGGGTTGATAGTTCTTGGCAGCGGCTAACCCCTAGCTTAGAGGTCGAGTGTGCATCTCTCTGTTTCTTCCTAGTCCTTTTTGGTTCACAGGACGCGTGAGTATTTCTGCCGAGCTGTTTGGAAGAAAGGAACGAACCGGTGCCCCGACCCCGGCAAGCCAAGGTTGTTGGGGGCTGCAAATACAAGGATCCGTCCACGACAAGCCGAGGTTGCCGGGGGCTGCAGGTCCAGATAAGTCTTTTTATCCTCTATCATGCATTTCGTTATGAACTGGGCTATGTGAAACCACGTTTTATATCCAAGCTGCCGTGCTCCCCTCTTTCCGAACCCAAGGATTATGTCCTAGGTCCGAAGTTGGTCGTAGTCGCGGCAGCAAGAGAATAGAATGTGGATCCCAAACTCATCTCATCCCTGCCTCTGCCAAGAGCGTGAGAAAGGGCGAGCGAGATGGGGGAACGGTGAGGCCTGTTGCCGGGCGAAAAACGTTTACTTTAGATGGCAACAAGGATTCGATCCTTGCCGTGGGTTTCACCCGCGAACGAAAAGCCCGGTAAACATCTCATTTCATTAAAAACATCCCGTATAGGTAAAGCTCATATGGAAAAAAACATGAGCAGGGGGGATTACAAGTTCTAAATCTAACAAAGGCCCGAAGGCTTACAGGACTAAAAAGATATAAGGTGCCCGTAATCCCTTTCTTGCCCCTCTCCTCAGGAAATGGAACAAGAAGGCAAAAGGGCAAAAGGGGCGCCTAGGCGAAGTACGAGCAGCAGAAGGCGCCAGGAGAACATCCCGGTGGCCACCCCAAAGGGAGGCCGGTGATGATGATGGCGGTAGAAGAGCTGGAAGATGAGGCAACAGGACTGTCAACACTCTACAAAGGCATCGGTGCCCGCGTACTCCGACTTGACAACCTTGTCGCCCGCCCTCTTCCTCTTCCACACCCTCCCAACGCCAGCCGCCCAAGGAGGCGACCCTGAGAAGTTCAAGGAGCCAGCGACACGGATGATGGGGTCGCCGGTGCCGCCCGCAGTGGCGCCCGACACCTAGTCGGACCCTTCATCCTGCCGCCTGCTACCCTCGTCGTCGTTGCCGCTGTCCTCGTCACCCTTGCTCGAGGAGGAATCTTCATCGTCGGAGGAACTCTCCACGCAGCACCTTACGCGAGTCCAGAAGTGCCCGAAGATCTTGACGGAGAGGAGGCCACTCTCCATTAATTTGAAATGGAGAGTGAGCCCCTCCATCAAGCTATGGACGCAGGCGAAGGTATTCCACCCTCGACGGAGGTTGACGTGAGGGGCGGGGAATTCGACATCGGCCCGTATGTCGTTGTTCCCACAACCCCTCATATGCAGCCGCAACGCCTGTGGTGGATCCAGCTCCATCCCCCGTGCAAACGGAGTCGGGAGGCGAAGACGACGGCTTGGCGGCTAGCGCAGCCTGATGAAGAACTTGCAAGGGTTGTCCCCGACATGGCCCTCCATCGGAGGAGGGGCCGCTGGTGTAGGAAAAGCCGATCTGCCGCCCCGTCCTCCTCTCCCTCGAGCGCCACGGCGGCCTCAACCTCGCCCCCTCCCCCTCCCTCTAACAGGCGGCCCCGTCGCCATGAGCTCTTGGGGAGGAGCGATGCGTTGTCGAGCCGAGACCCTCGCCGCCTTTGATGAAGCATCTCCACGCCCCCTCGCCATGACGAAAGGAAGGAGAAAGCAGGAACAGGGAGAAGCAGATGATGAAGGGTTGAGAGGCGCCGTTCCTCCCGCTCCCTTCTTTATAAAGAGACAGGGGCGAGGCTCGGCTGCCCCTCTCGACCAATCCGGCCTGTTGAAGTGACCACGGGCGGGGCCGTCGACCACCCTCCCCGCTCGATTAGAGGCGTGTGGAAATCAGCCCGCACGCGCGCGACTTCCCACATCCCGCGCGCTTGTCATTCGCCCTGTATCATGCATGCAGCGAATGTGGCGCAAGGGATTGGCGTAGTGGTACGCGTGGAGCGACGGTTCCCAAGCGAGGGGGCAGTAAATGAGCAGCAGCACTGCGGTCTCAAAGAGACACGCAAGCCGCCTCTTTACTATCCACCATGGGATGACGCCAGCATGCTTCCATCATGCGTGCGCACGACCCCCACGTCGGGCGTTCAACGCAGGTCGTGGGGAAGCGTAGCGGGTAGGTAAGTTACCGCGGTAAAAATCCGCCCCAACTGCCCGTGCACCGTTATGGGCATGGCCCAACAACGTGCTGCACTTATGTATGGCCCAGGCCCGGGGGCTCCTGTCGGTGTACAAAAGTAGGGGCTCTGCTTTTGACCCCTTTACGTGTGCACGGGCAGTCAGAGCCACCCGCCACGACCACGCATAACAGGGCAGGAAAGGGAAGCTGGAGAGAAGCCGAAGGCACAAGACAAAAAAAGCAACGACAAGGACCAAGGCCACAAAGATCGGATGGATGAAGCAGGTTTCCCCGGCAAAGACCCTTGCCGGGGCAGCTCGCCCACACCAGCTGAGCGAGCCACCTTTGAGCCCACCAACGCTAAACAAACGCACTGGGACAGGGCTCGGGAGGCACCTCCGTGGTGGTATGCAGATCTTTGTGAAGACAAAGAATAGTCAAGATCAAATGAGGATAGGAAGGCAACAATCCTCGGCAGGGTTCTTACCGAGGAAGCCCACGAGACCCCCGGCAAGGTCCTTGCCGGGGATGACGGCATGCCGCGGCAAGACCCTTGCCGGGCCACCCGGCGAGGCCCTCGCCAAGTGCATCAGCAGGGAAATTGCCAGGCCCACGCCAGCCAAATCTTCGCCGCCGTTCGCATGCAGCTGCTGACCCAACCAGCTGGGCAGGCACCTACGTGGCAACATGCAGCCCTTCATGGAGGCTCCACCACCGCACCACCTTAGCTGCCTGCTTGCCTACATGGCACCACATGCATCGCTGGCCAGGGCGCGTGTCAAAGCAAGGAGGAGCGGCGACGGACGGGACGGGCCTCGCTCCCGTCCCCGATAAAGTGAAGGGACACCTAAGCCTCACATTAAATGCGCTTTGTCCTGTCATACCAGTGATAAGCTCACAGCCCTGTAG
Organism: Triticum dicoccoides; assembly: GCF_002162155.2. Taxonomy (NCBI): domain Eukaryota; kingdom Viridiplantae; phylum Streptophyta; class Magnoliopsida; order Poales; family Poaceae; genus Triticum; species Triticum dicoccoides. The sequence goes on along the minus strand of NC_041389.1, from coordinate 662,073,393 downwards.
CACTTTCCACCTCATGTGTGCCACTGTGGCAGCCCCTTTCGCCTATAAAAGAAGGCCCATGGCGCACTGGAGAAGGATTCGGCTCTTTCAAACCTGGCAGCACCCAGAGCTAGTTCAAGAGCTCAAGAACACTAAATACATCCACCAAAGCAGGATCGTAGGGTTTTACGCATCTTTGCGGCCCGAACCTGGGTAAATACCCTTTGTGCTGTCTACTAGTCCCGCTCTTCTCACAATCCCGCGTCCCGCAACCGTAGTAGGGATTCTAGTGATCCCATAGGTGTCGTTTCCCACCGACAGGTTTATATCATATTGCTTGAGTTTATCCCTCTACGTCATGTCATCTTTCTTAATGCGTTACTTTGTTCTTATGAACTTAATACTCTAGATGCATGCTGGATAGCGGTCGATGTGTGGAGTAATAGTAGTAGATGCAGGCAGGAGTCGGTCTACTTGTTGCGACGTGATGTCTATATACCTGATCATGCCTAGATAATCTCATAATTATTCGCTTTTCTATCAATTGCTCAACAGTAATTTGTTCACCCACCATAATACTCATGCTATTTTGAGATTAGCCACTAGTGAAACCTATGGCCCCCGGGTCTATCTTTTATCATATAAGCTTTCGATGTACTTTTATTTGCATCTTTACTTTTTGCATCTATATTATAAAATACCAAAAATATATTTATCTTATCATACTATCTTTATTAGATCTCACTTTCGCAAGTGCCCGTGAAGGGATTGACAACCCCTTTATTGCGTTGGTTGCGAGTTCTTTGTTTGTTTGTGTAGGTGCGTGGGACTTTTGAGGAGCCTCCTACTGGATTGATACCTTGGTTCTCAAAAACCGAGGGAAATACTTGTGCTACTATTACTGCATCACCCTTTCCTCTTCAAGGAAAACCAACACAAGCTCAAGATGTAGCACCAGCACATAATCCGGCTGACCGACCACCACATGGCCGGGGCAAAGCGGCAACTTGGGCCGAACACCAGCCCGTACCACCTCACGGGAGAGGCAGAGATATGACAGCTCGGGGTCATACATATGATCTACGGAAGGACCCAGACAACAGAGCATGTCAGACAAGATCGATCTACAGATCACGGGGATGTGCCCGGATGCACAATGAAGGGCATCTATCTGGACGTGACAAACACAACCACGCCCGGGCCGAGCACCACATACGAACTCCATCTGAGCTACGTCGCGACGTGGCCCAACATAGAGGCGCCGCACACCCCCTTTGCTTCACTGATGAAGTAATGGAACACGAATTCCTGGAAGGGTTGAAACCCATGAACATCAAATCATACGATGGAACAACAGACCCCGTAGTATGGATCGAAGATTTCCTCCTCCATATCCACATGGCCCGCGGTGATGACCTCCACGCCATCAAATACCTCCCACTAAAACTAAAGGGGCCAGCGCAGCACTGGTTGAACAGCCTCGCTGAGAACTCCATCGGCAGCTGGGAAGACTTGGAAGACGCCTTCCGCAATAACTTCCAAGGTACATATGTTTGGCCTCCAGACGCCGATGACCTAAGTCACATCATCCAGCAGCCCGGGGAGTCTGCCAGGAAGCTCTAGACTAGGTTCTTAATCAAAAAAGAACCAAATTGTCGATTGTCCGGACGCCGAAGCCCTCGCGGCCTTTAAACATAGCATCTGAGATGAGTGGCTCACCTGCCACCTCGGTCAAGAAAACCCAAGATTCATGGCTGCCCTTACCACTCTGATGACCCGTTTTTGCACGGGAGAAGACAGCTGGCTCACTCGTAAAAGCAACAATACTGATGATCCGGGTACTTCCGAAGTTTGAGACGGCAATGACATGCCACAACACAATAAACACAAGCATCGTAATAACAATGACGGAACGCAAGACATGGCGGTCAACGCCAGATTCAATGGTTCCAAACCCTGTCAACGGAAAAAGCCATTCAAGGCAAACAGAGACGGACCATCCAATTTAGATATGATACTGGATCGGCCCTGCCAGATTCATGGCACCCCTGTTAAACCAGCCAATCACACCAACAGGAGTTGTTGGGTTTTGAAACAAGTCGGCAAGCTTAATGCCGAACACAAGGTGAAGGGGCCGCCCAGTGACAACGATGATGAAGAGACTCGCTAGCCGAACACCGGGGGTCAGAAGCAATCCCCCCCTCCCGAAGTAAAGACAGTGAACATGGTATACATGACGCACATCCCCACAGGGGACTGCAAGCGCGCGCTACGGGACGCAGGTGCCATAGAGCCAGGCGCCCCAAAATTAAGCCAATGGGCAGCCCGCCTGATCACTTTTCATCGCAAGGAACACCCAGCCAGTATCCTTCATGAAGGTCCGGCAGCTCTCATCCTCGATCCAATTATCGATGGGTTCCATCTCACGAAAGTCCTTATGGACACCGGCAGTAGCCTTAATCTACTCTACCAAGACACTATCCGCAAAATGGGCATTGATCCTTCAAGAATCAGGCCCACCACAACTACCTTCAAGGGAAAAATATCGGGCGTAGAAGCTCACTGCACGGGCTCGATTACATTGGAAGTCGTTTTCAGCTCACCGAACATTTTTTGAAGCGAAGGCTTGACCTTCGACATTGTCCCGCTCCACAGTAGCTAACATTCACTACTCGGGCGTACCGCTTTTGCTCGCTTTAATGCGGTCCCACATTACACCTATCTCCAACTTAAGATGCCCGATCCACATGGCACCATCATGATAAACGAAAATACGGAATGCTCCCTCCGTACAGAGGAGGATACTACGGCTATTGTGGCCAAAGTACAAAGCGGCCTTATCAAGCCGCACATTTCGTCAGACATCAAGCCGCCGATCTTCATTAGTCAGGACCAATCAATCTCAGAGGTGGATTAGTAGTTCGACCTCCGCCGTCCGGCCCATATAGCCGCGAAGTCTGTCCCGCGCACATAATTATACACTTAAAATACTCTGGTCACCGGTGGAGGCACAATGTGGACAGACCTATAACACTATCCGCACTCTCATAGTCTTTTTCTTTTTTCTAACCATTTTTTATCTTTTACCACGGTTGACTATATTTGCTGAGAAGTCCTTTAACCAAGGCAAGGCAGCGCAAACATGCGACAGGGGGTCCAAATGTTTTTTGTAGACCGCACTCTTTATTTCAAACCTGTAAAGTGCCCTTTTTCTCAGCATTTCGACCCCCGACATGTCAAATAGCCTTGGAAGTAGCGTTAAAATCTGTAAAGATCGCGCTTGACATATCATTCATATGCTAGTCAACATAACCCATATTCAGTGTTCGCTTTTCTCAAAGAACTAAATTTTGCTTCTGTGGTTATTTCGCGCACGCACCTCGGCATATATTGCCAGGGGCTTGATATGTCCGAACAGTTTTATAGCACACTTCAGCGTCATAAGTTTGGCCTTATATGCATCAGCTTCGAATCATGTCTTTGGTCAATAGTTGGGTTGCCCGGCTCCTGTGCTTACTATCTTACGTTCTGCTCTATCGGCTAGGGTAGTAAAGGGAGAACTACTGCGATTGTGTCCTGGTTCATCCGGATTAGCACCTCGGTAGAGAAAGCCGAAAACTGACTGTCATGATGCGGCGAGAGCTGGTCAACCACTCGATGACTCACCGGAATCTTTGTGATTCCTTCCGTATTACACGAAGGACCATTCTTCTGGTCACGTATGTAAACACACCGTATTCAGATAACCGCGTACATACCAGGGGCTATATCATAGACCCACCGTCAAACTCCTATGGCTAAGTGAAAGTGTTAAAGCCCTATAGTCCAATTGCCTGGTTCGCCGCATTGACACCTCCTTAATGGACCAAGACGTTTGGTCAAGAGTGATCAAGTCCTTTTTCGAACACCCCCGCGTTATATGCGGGGGGCTGAAGCCGATGACTAGTAAACTTTCAGATCACAGGAGGCACCAAAATTTTTTTAGGCAAAAAGTATAAAAAACATAGCCCTAATATATCATAATATTGTTTTTACAATTTTGGTACACTTCACTCGAACGTAATATCTTTCGAGCATTGACCCTCTATCGAGCGGGCACCCTCCTTGCCCTTGGGTGGACTTTTCACTGCAATATCGGTGGCCTTCATCTTCGCATAGTACATCTTGACGTGGGAAAGGGCCATCCGTGCACCTTCTATGCATATTGACCGCTTAACAGCATCGATACGTGGCACCGCATCAACAATTCGCTGTACCAAAACGAAATAACTATTCGGAATTGGCTCGGTCGGACACAGCCGGACCACGACGTCCTTCATGGAAGATCCGGATATCTTGTGGAGCTCGTCCCATTGGGCCATTTGTTTGTTCAGCAACAGGAGACGCTTTGGCATGCTGAATTGCGACTAGAAAAGCTTTTCCATCACATGTCCTTCTTGCGCTTGGAAAAACTGCGTCGCATCGAAGACACTCTTCGGCAAGTCCAAAAATGCGTCTGGAGAACTCCACATTTGATTAAGCGGGGCATACTTCAGATCACCGAATTTAGTTTGTAATAAGAAGGGCTTACCAGCCGCGATCTCCCCAGCTTGTCAGATCTCCTCCCGAGCCGCTCTAGACTCTGACCGTGCTCCCCTCGCCTCTTGTAAGTCCTTGTCAAGATTGGCCGCTCTGGTTTTGTTATCTTTCTCGAGAAATTTGCATCGGCTAGTGGCATCCTTTAGCTCAAGCGCCATATTATACGTCCATTTTGCATCATGCTTTTATATCAATGTTTATTACATTGTGGGCTGTTATTACACATTATATCTCAATACTTATGGCTATTCTCTCTTATTTTACAAGGTTTACCATGAAGAGGGGGAATGCCGGCAGCTAGAATTCTGGCTGGAAAAGGAGCAAATATTGGAAACCTATTCTGCACAGCTCCAAAAATCATGAAACTCCACGGAAGTCAGTTTTGGAATTAATAAGAATTATTGGGCAAAGCAAGCACAAGAGGGGCCCACACCCTGGCCAGGAGGGGGCGCGCCCACCCCTACTAGGCGCGCTCGTGTCTCCTGGGCCCCCTGGTGGCCCTTCGGTGCCCATCTTCTGCTACATGAAGGCTTTTACCCTGGAAAAAATCAGAGGCAAGCTTACGGGACAAAACTCCGCCGCCACGAAGCGGAACCTTGGTGGAACCAATCTAGGGCTTCGGCAGAGCTGTTCTGCCGGGGAAACTTCCTTCCGGGAGGGGGAAGTAATCACCATCGTCATCACCAATGATCCTCTCATCGGGAGGGGTTCAATCTCCATCAACATCTTCACCAGCACCGTCTCCTCTCAAACTCTAGTCCATCTCTTGTATCCAATCTTGTATCCAAAACCACAAATTGGTACCTGTGGGTTGCTAGTAGTGTTGATTACTCCTTGTAGTTGATGCTAATTGGTTTATTTGGTGGAAGATCATATGTTCAGATCCTTAATGCATATTATTACTCCTCTGACTATGAACATGAATATGATTTGTGAGAACTTACGTATGTTCCTGAGGACATGTGTGAAGTCTTTCTATTAGTAGTCATGTGAATTTGGTATTCGTTCGATATTTTGATGAGATGTTTGTTGTCTTTCCTCTAGTGGTGTTATGTGAACATCGACTACATGACACTTCACCATTATTTGGGCCTAGAGGAAGGCATTGGGAAGTAATAAGTAGATGATGGGTTGCTAGAGTGACAGAAGCTTAAACCCTAGTTTATGTGTTGCTTCGTAAGGGGCTGATTTGGATCCATATGTTTAATGTTGTGGTTAGGTTTACCTTAATAATTCTTTTGTAGTTGCGGATGCTTGCAATAGGGGTTAATAATAAGTGGGTTGCTTGTCGAAGTAAGGGTAGTACCGGTCCACCCACATATCAAATTATCAAAGTACCGAACGTGAATCATATGAGCGTGATGAAAACTAGCTTGATGATAATTCCCATGTGTCCACGGGAACTCTTTTCTCATTATAAGAAATTGTCCAGGCTTGTCCTTTGCTAAAAAAAGGATTGGGCCACTTTGCTGCACTTTATTTACTTTCATTGCTTGTTACCCGTTACAATTTATCTTATCACAAATCTACATGTTACCTACAATTCCGGTACTTGCAGAGAAAACCTTACTAAAAACTGCTTGTAATTTCCTTTTGCTCCTCGTTGGGTTCGACACTCTTACTTATCGAAAGGACTATGATAGATACCCTATACTTGTGGGTCATCAAGACTCTTTTCTGGCGCCGTTGCCAGGGAGTGAAGCGCCTTTGGTGAGTGGAACTTGGTAAGGAAACATTTATATAGTGTCCTGAAATTTTCTGTCACTTGTTACTATGGAAACTAATCCTTTGAGGGGCTTTTTCAGGGTATCTTCACCCCGACCAGAAGAGCAAAGAGTTGCTCCTCAACCTACTGAACCTACTGAAAATATTTACTTTGAGATTCCTTCGGGTATGATAGAGAAACTGCTAGCTAATCCCTTTATAGGAGATGGAACATTACATCTTGATTTACACCTTATCTTTGTGGATGAAGTTTGTGGATTATTTAAGCTTGCAGGTATTCCCGATGATGTTGTCAAAAGGAAGGTCTTCCCTTTATCTTTGAAGGGAGATGCATTGACATGGTATAGGCTATGTGATGATACGGGATCTTGGAATTATAAACAATTGAAGTTGGAATTTCACCAGAAGTTCTATCCTATGCATCTTGTTCATTGTGATCGTAATTACATATATAATTTCTGGCCTCGCAAAGGAGAAAGCATCACTCAAGATTGGTGGAGGCTTAAGTCAATGTTATATTCATGCCCTAATCATGAGCTCTCAAGAGAAATGATTATTCAAAAAATTTATGCTCGGCTTTCTCCCAATGATCGCAACATGCTCGATACTTCCTGTGTTGGTTCTTATATGTTGAAGACTATTGAATTCAAATGGGACTTATTGGAAAGAATTAAACGCAACTCTGAAGATTGGGGTTCCAACGATGGCAAGGAGTCAGGTATAAAACCTAAGTTTGATTGTGTTAAATCCTTTATGGATACCGATGTTTTTTGTGGATTTAGCGCTAAATATGGACTTCACTGTGAGATAGTAGCTTCTTTTTGCGAATCTTTTGCTACTCACGTTGATCTCCCTAAGGAGAAGTTGTTTAAATATAATCCTCCCATTGAAGTAAAAGTAGTTGTACCTATTAGAGTTGAAGAAAAGACTGTCACTTATAATGATCCTATTGTTCCTACTACTTATGTTGAGAAACCTCCTTTTCCTGTTAGGATAAAGGATCATGCTAAAACTTCGACTGTTGTTCGTAAAAACAATACTAGGACTTATACACCTCCTGAGAAAATCAAAGTTGAACCTAGTATTTCTATGGTTAAAGATCTCTTGGATGATAATTTAGATGGGCATGTTATTTATTTTTGTGGTGAGACTGCTAATATTGTTAGATCAGATGCTAAGATACATTGACCTGTTGTAGGCATGCCTGTTATTTCTGTTAAAATAGGAGATCATTGTTATCATGGATTATGTGATATGGGTGCTAGTGCTAGTGCAATACCCTATGACTTATATAAAGAAATTATGCACGAGATATCACCCGCTGAATTGGAAGTTATTGATGTTACTATCAAGCTTGCCAATAGAGATACTATTTCACCAATTGGGATTGTCAGAGATGTTGAATTCTTGTGTGGGAAGGTTAAATATCCTGATGATTTTCTTGTTCTTAGTTCCCCACAAGATGACTTTTGTCCCATTATTTTTGGTAGACCCTTCTTGAATACTGTTAATGCTAAGATTGATTGTGACAAGGATACTGTTACAATTGGCTTAGAGGATGTGTCTGATGAGTTTAATTTTGCTAAGTTTTGTAGACAACCTCGTGATAGAGAATCACCTAGTAAGAATGAGATTATTGGTCTTGCTTCTATTGCCGTGCCTCCTACTGATCCGTTAGAACAATATTTGCTAGGCCATGAAAATGATATGTTTATGAAGGAAAGAAGGGAAATAGATGAAGTGTTCCTTCAATAGGAACCCATACTGAAACACAACTTACCTATTGAAATCCTAGGGGACCCCCCTCCACCCAAGGGTGATCCCGTGTTTGAACTCAAACCATTACCTGATAATCTTAAGTATGCTTATTTTGATGAAAAGAAAATATATCTTGTTATTATTAGTGCTAACCTTTCAGAGCAAGAAGAAGAAAGATTATTGAAAACTTTGAAGAAGCACCGTGCTGCTATTGGATATACTCTGATGATCTCAAGGGCATTAGTCCCACGTTATGCCAACACAAAATTAATTTGGAGGACGATGCCAAACCAGTTAGAGATCCTTAACGACGATTGAATCCTAAGATGAAAGAAGTGGTAAGAAAGGAGATACTAAAGCTCCATGAGGCAGGAATAATTTATCTCGTTGCTGATAGTGATTGTGTAAGCCATGTCCATTATGTTCCTAAAAAGGGAGGTATTACTGTGGTTCCTAATGATAAAGATGAATTGATCCCGCAAAGAATTATTACAGGTTATAGGATGGTAATTGATTTCCGTAAATTAAATAAAGCTACTAAGAAATATCATTACCCTTTACCTTTTATCGATCAAATGCTAGAAAGACTGTCCAAACACACACATTTCTGCTTTCTAGATGGTTACTATGGGTTCTCTCCAATACCTGTGTCGGCGAAGGACCAATCAAAAACTACTTTTACTTGCCCTTTTGGTACTTTTGCTTATAGATGTATGACTTTTGGTTTATGTAATGCACCTACTACCTTTCAAAGATGCAGGATGGCTATATTCTCTGACTTTTGTGAAAAGATTTGTGAGGTATTCATGGATGATTTCTCCGTTTATGGACGCTCTTTTGATGATTCCTTGAGCAACCTTGATCGAGTTTTGCAAAGATGTGAAGACAAGTCTCATGTTGAATTGGGAATAGTGCCACTTTATGGTTAATGAAGGCATTGTCTTGGGGCATAAGATTTCTAAGAGAGGTATTGAAGTTGATAAAGCTAAAGTTGATGCTATTGAAAAGATGCCATGTCCCAAGGACATAAAAGGTATAAGAAGTTTCCTTGGTCATGCCGGTTTTTATAGGAGGTTTATTAAGGACTTTTCTAAAATCTCTAGGCCTTTGACTAATTTATTGCAAAAAGATATTCCTTTTTTCTTTGATGATGATTGTGTAGAAGCATTTGAAATACTTAAGAAAGCTTTGATCACTGCACCTATTGTCCAGCCACCTGATTGGAATTTACCTTTTGAAATTATGTGTGATGCTAGTGATTATGTTGTAGGTGTTGTTCTAGGGCAAAGAGTTGATAAGAAATTGAATGTTATCCAGTATGCTAGTAAAACTCTTGATACGGCCCAGAGAAATTATGCTACTACTGAAAAAGAGTTCTTAGCAGTTGTGTTTGCTTGTGATAAGTTTAGACCTTATATTGTTGATTCCAAAGTTACTATTCACACTGATCATGCTGCTATTAAATATCTTATGGAAAAGAAAGATGCTAAGCTTAGACTTATTAGATGGGGTCTCTTGCTCCAAGAATTTGATTTGCATATTATTGATAGAAAGGGAGCTGAGAACCCCGTTGTAGACAACTTGTCTAGGTTAGAGAATGTTCTTGATGACCCACTGCCTATTGATGATAGTTTTCCTGACAAACAATTAGCGGTCGTTAATGCTTCTCATACTACTCCATGGTATGCTGATTATGCTAATTACATTGTTGCTAAATTTATACCACCTAGTTTCATATACCAGCAAAAGAAAAAGTTCTTTTATGATTTAAGACATTACTTCTGGGATGACCACACCTTTATAAAGAAGGAGTAGATGGTGTTATTGGACGTTGTGTACCTGAGCATGAACAGGAACAGATCCTACCCAAGTATCACTCTGAATCATATGGAGGACACCACGTAGGAGATAGAACTGCACGTAAGTTTGTCTTGTCTTGTGATGAATGTCAAAGAATTGGTAATATTAGTAGACGTCAAGAAATGCCTATGAATTATTCTCTCATTATTGAACTGTTTGATGTTTGGGGCTTTTATTATATGGGACCTTTTCCTGCCTCTAATGGTTATACACATATTTTAGTTGGTGTTGATTATGTTACTAAGTGGGTAGAATCTATTCCAACTAGTAGTGTTGATCATAACACTTCTATTAAAATGCTTAAAGAAGTTATTTTTCCGAGGTTTGGAGTCCCTAGATATCTTATGACTGATGGTGGTTCACATTTTATTCATGGTGCTTTCTGTAAGATGCTTGCTAAGTATGATGTTAATCATAGAATCGCATCTCCTTATCACCCGCAGTCTAGTGGTCAAGTAGAGTTGAGCAACAGAGAGCTCAAATGAATTTTGCAAAAGACTGTGAATAGATCTAGAAAGAACTGGTCCAAAAAACTTGATGATGCATTATGGGCCTATAGAACTGCATATAAAAATCCTATGGGTATGTCTCCGTATAAGATGGTTTATGGAAAAGCATATCACTTACCTCTTGAACTTGAACATAAAGCATATTGGGCTATTAAAGAGCTCAATTATGACTTCAAACTTGCCGGTGAGAAGATGTTGTTTGATATTAGCTCACTTGATGAATGGAGAACCCAAGCCTATGAGAATGCCAAGCTATTCAAAGAAAAAGTCAAACGCTAGCATGACAAAAGGATACAAAAGCGTGAGTTTAACATAGGTGATTATGTGTTATTATTCAAATCTCGTTTAAGATTTTTTGCAGGAAAACTTCTCTCTAAATGGGAAGGTCCTTACGTTATCGAGGAGGTCTATCGTTCCGGTGCCATAAAAATTAGCAACTTCAAAGGCACAAGTCCGAGGGTGGTGAACGGTCAAAGAATTAAACATTATATCTCAGGTAACCCTATCAATGTTGAAACTAATATGGTTGAGACCGTAACCCCGAAGGAATGCATAAGGGACACTTTCCAGAACATTTCAGACTCCGAAAAGGAATAGGTATGTGGTACGGTAAGCAAACCGACTCCAAAAAAAATCTAATGGCAATTTCCATCTGTTTTGGAATATTTAAGAATTTTGGAAAGAAAGAAGTAGTCCGGGAAGGACACGAGGGCCCCACGAGGGTGGAGGGCGCGCACACCCTTCCTGGGTGCGCCCCCTGTCTCGTGGCCACCTTGTGTGCCTCCTGGACTCTGTTTTCTTGCACGTTACGTATTTTGGTCGGTACAAATTCATTATATAGTCTCCGAAGGTTTTGACCACAGTATCCCGCAAATATCCTCTGTTTTCATTCGAGCTGTTTCTGTTACGGATTTAGAGCAATATGTCGTCTCAGGATTCGAAAGGGGAGAGCTATGTGGCAGATTACCTTGCAGACCCTAAAGTCTACGGGGACTTGGGGCGTGATGGCTGGACCACTGAAGAAGAGGAAGACTATGAGCGTAACGGAAAGGAGGAGACGAGTTTAGACGAAGACGAAACCCCATTACCTCAACCTGAGGACATGCATGTGGATTTTAAAAAGTCAAGCCTCCCTGATAGAGCAAAGAAGTCAAAGATCGAGTTTATTCCTTTTCATCTCTTACAGGAAAATAAACAGGAATTATGCGAAAGAATATTAAGTCTTGAGCAGGAGATCAATGACCTAAAGGAGCAAAATACTATACTCAAGCGTAAATTGAGGAAGAAGTGTACGTCATCACCACCTCCATAACCTTCGAGGACATAATCACATGGGTATGGGCTCTCCCCTGGGCAACTGCCAAGCTTGGGGGAGGTGCCCCGATATCGTATAACCATCACACTCCTATCTTTACCGTTTTATTTAGTTTGATCCTTTTAGTAGTATCTCGATCTAGTAGCTAGATTGAAGTTTTAGTATCATGTAGTTTTGAGTTTTGCTTTGTGATCTCTTTATGTAATCGAGTCTGTGAGCTATCTATAATAAAGATTAGTGTTGAGTCAAGGGCTCTGCTGTCTTGCCATGATCTTGAGGACGTGGAAAGAACAAAAAGAATAAAAGAGTTCATATTGATCTTATGGATATTAACGACTTCACACATAGAAAGTATGAGGCATAAAAGTTGTTGAGAGTTGACAAACGTAGTTTTGGTCATCGTTGCAATTAATAGGAAGTAATAAAGGAAAGAGAGGTTTTCACATGCAACTATATTATCATAGACATCTTTTATGATTGTGAGCACTCATTAAGTATGACATGCTAAAAGAGTTGATGTTGGACAAGGAAGACAATGTAATGGTTTATGTTTTCTCACATCTCAGTTAAAGTATGTTGTCATTGATCTTCCCAACATGTTGAGCTTGCCTTGCCCCCTCTTGCTAGTCAAAATCCCTTGCACCAAGTAGAGATACTACTTGTGCTTCCAAATATCCTTAAACCCAGTTTTGCCATGAGAGTCCACCATACCTACCTATGGATTGAGTAAGACCCTTCAAGTAAGTTGTCATGTTGCAGGCAAGAAAAATTGCTCTCTAAATATGTATGACTTATTAGTGCAGAGAAAATAAGCTTTATACGATCTTGTTATGGAAGCAATAAAAGTGACGGACTGCATAATGAAGGTCCATATACAAGTGGCAATATAAAGTGACATTCTTTTGCATTAGGATTTTGTGCATCCAACCCTAAAAGCACATGACAACCTATGCTTCCCTCTGCGAAAGGCCTATCTTTTACTTTATGTTTTTACTTTATGCTTGAGTCAAGGTGATCTTCACCTTTCCCTTTTTTATTTTATCCTTTGGTAAGCTCCTCGCGTTTGAAAGATCTTGATATATATATATATATATATCCAATTGGATGTAAGTTGGCATGAATTATTATTGTTGACATCACCCAAAGGTGAATATGTTGGGAGGAAACACAATAAGCCTCTATCTTTCTTAGTGTCCGGTTGAAACTCCATAACCACAAGTATTGCGTGAGTGTTAGCAATTGTAGAAGACTATAAGCCTCTATTCTTGACTCTTTCTGATGTTATGATAAATTGCAATTGCTTGAATGAATGAGATTATAGTTTGTTAGTTCTCAATGAAGTTTCTGAACCATACTTGACGTTGTCAATTGATCGTTACTTGAGCATAATAAATTACATGATAAGATCTATTTAAGTTGCTGTTATAAGAATGATCATGATGCCCTCATGTCCGTATTTTATTTTTATCGACGCCTCTATCTCTAAACATGTGGACATATTTTTCGATTTCGGCTTCCGCTTTAGGACAAGCGAGGTCTAAGCTTGGGGGAGTTGATACGTCCATTTTGCATCATGCTTTTATATCAATATTTATTGCATTATGGGTTGTTATTACACATTATGTCTCAATACTTATGGCTATTCTCTCTTATTTTACAAGGTTTACCATGAAAGAGGGGGAATGCCGGCAGCTGGAATTCTGGCTGGAAAAGGAGCAAATATTGGAAACCTATTCTGCACAGCTCCAAAAATCATGAAACTCCACGGAAGTCAATTTGGAATTAGTAAGAATTATTGGGAGAAGAAAGCACAAGAGGGGGCCCACACTCTGGCTAGGAGGGTGGGGAGCGTGCCCACCCCTACTGGGCCGCCCCGCTGTCTCCTAGGCCCCCTGGTGGCCCTCCGGTGCCCATCTTCTGCTATATGAAGGCTTTTACTCAGGAAAAAATCAGAGGCAAGCTTACGGGACGAAACTCCGCCGCCACGAAGCGGAACCTTGGCGGAACCAATCTAGGGCTCTGACAGAGCTGTTCTATCGGGGAAACTTCCGTCCGGGAGGGGGAAGTCATCACCATCGTCGTCACCAACGATCCTCTCATCGGGAGGGGGTCAATCTCCATCAACATCTTCACGAGCACCGTCTCCTCTCAAACCCTAGTTCATCTCTTGTATCCAATCTTATATCCAAAACGACAAATTGGTACATGTGGGTTGCTAGTAGTGTTGATTACTCCTTGTAGTTGATGCTAATTGGTTTATTTGGTGGAAGATCATATGTTCAGATCCTTAATGCATATTATTACTCCTCTGATTATGAACATGAATATGATTTGTGAGTAGTTACGTTTGTTCCTGAGGACATGGGTGAAGTCTTGCTATTAGTAGTCATGTGAATTTGGTATTCGTTCGATATTTTGATGAGATGTATGTTGTCTTTCCTCTAGTGGTGTTATGTGAACATCGACTACATGACACTTCACCATTATTTGGGCCTAGAGGAAGGCATTGGGAAGTAATAAGTAGATGATGGGTTGCTAGAGTGACAGAAGCTTAAACACTAGTTTATGTGTTGCTTTGTAAGGGGCTGATTTGGATCCATATGTTTAATATTGTGGTTAGGTTTACCTTAATACGTCTTTTGTAGTTATGGATGCCTACAATAGGGGTTAATCATAAGTGGGTTGCTTGTCCAAGTAAGGGCAGTACCCAAGCACCGGTCCACCCACATATCAAATTATCAAAGTACCGAACGTGAATCATATGAGCATGATGAAAACTAGCTTGACCATAATTCCCATGTGTCCTCGGGAGCTCTTCTATCATTATAAGAAATTGTCCAGGCTTGTCCTTTGCTACAAAAATGATTGGGCAACCTTGCTGCACTTTATTTACTTTCATTGCTTGTTACCCGTTACAATTTATCTTATCACAAAACTATCTGTTACCTACAATTTCAGTACTTACAGAGAAAACCTTACTGAAACCGTTTGTCATTTCCTTCTGCTCCTCGTTGGGTTCGACACATCCCTTATACTTGTGTGTCATCACCATAGTAGATATTCTCTCCTCGCACTGGCGCCAAGCAGCCTGTTCGGCCTTTAATTCAGCAGCTGCCTTTTCGGCAGCCGCATTATGCATCCTGGCTTGCTCCATGGCCCGGGCAAGCTTAGCCCAAAGGGTCTCCACTGCAGCGGCACTATCTGTAGTTATGCATATCTCAGTATACAATTCTCAGCATCATGCTCATATTATAGTACTTGCATATACTGACCGCCCCAAAAACATACCTTGCGCCTCGTCGAGCCACCTGTTAATAAGCGTGATGTCATCATCCGCCACATCAAGTTTCTGCTTCAGATCTGCAACCTCTGTAGCTTGGGCATTTGCCAGGGATGTAACAGCATGTGTTCCAAATTAGTCAGATTATTTGCTGGGCATATCTTTCTTGATCCTCTGATCGCCTCCCTTTGGACGCCAACCAGAGTCTGAGCGGCTACTGTCTATACACAGGCACATTTTGCGTTTATAGCACAATTGAAAATATTACATTACGTACCTCGAAGCCTCTTAGAAGGCCCGTAAAGGCTTCATTCAATCCACTTTTCGCAGATAGAACCCTCTCAATCACCGTACTCATCAAGGTATGATGTTCCTCTGGGACGGGCGCATATCGCAATATGTCCATCAATGTCTCCGGCGCCTCCGGATCCCTGGAAGCAGCTGAGGGGGTACGGACTCCCTTCAGAGGAATATGTTTACTCGACCTTAGAGTCGTCTCTGGCTATAAATCGGATAGTCCGGGGCCTTTATTGTTGGTCCCTGTAGGGGCCGCACACCCTGGACCCTGGACGGCCAAAGTGTCACCTTCGGTCCTAGTTTTCATCGTCCCTCGCACTGCTTGTTAATCGGGAGGGATCCTCTGGGACGACACCTCAGAGTCGTCTGCCCTAATGGCCGGGGAGATCTGTGGAGGCATCTCGCTCTCCATCATCTTTGGGAGAAGATCCCCCGAGGAGGAGGACTGTTGAGGAAAGCTTCATGCTGGACTGCAAACATATATTTTAATATTACCCTTGCAACCAGGAAAGAATGGGATATGTTTAAAACACCCTTGTTCACTTACGATTCAGGTAAGGGCCTATCCTTACGGAGGAACTGCATGACAACATCGCCTCCCGAACCAGAACCCCCTGACAGTGATATCTTCCTTCGCTTAGAAGCCTTCATCTTCAAGTCTTCGGATGCGCTCCTCTTCTTCCCACGAGGAGAAGGGATGTCAGTTTCTCCTTCCCTTTCATCTTCGGAAGAGGGAGTTCCAATCTCCCCAGACGAGGCACCTGGCGTACCTCTAGAATGGGGGCCACCCTGGGCCTTCTTGCTCTCCTCCTTGTCTTCCTTCGTCCGCACTTGATATGGTGCCAGAACCAGCATCCTTGTCAACACCAGATCAGCTGAGTCTTCGGGAAGAGGGGCAGAACACCTAATTCTCTCTGCCTTCTTTATCCAGCCCTGACCGAGTATGGTTTTCTCAGTATATTGTTATGAGGAATTTTACTAAGCTGTGTTCGGGAGTCGAGTGCTTACCGAGGTATCTGCATGGTTGTAGTCAAGGCCGATGTCCTATGTAGTATCCGGCCACTGTTTTCGTGTCCCAGAGAATAATTTCCACATTCCTCTGAGCGTGGTGCCGGAGAAGTGCTGAAGGGTCTGTGGTCCTTCCGGATTGAACTCCCACATGCAAAGAGGCCGTCGCTGGCACTGTGGGACCCGACGGACTAGCATTACTTGGATTATGTTCATGAGACCGCTGTCCTTTTCGATGAGGCTCTGAATGCGGCTATGCAGCGTCTGCACTTCATCAATGGATCCCCAGTCCAGCCCCTTATTAATCCATGATGCAAGCTGTAATGGAGGGCCAGATCGAAACACAGGTGTAGCTGCCCACTTGGTACCACGGGGTTCAGCGATGTAAAGCCACTCCCACTTCCATAGGTCAGAAGTTTATGTGAAGGAGCCCTTTGGCCAAGGAGTATTGGTGAGTTTGCTCACTGCAGCACCACTGCACTCCGCTTGTTTCCTGTCGACTACCTTTGGCTTCACATTAAAGGTCTTGATCCACAAGCCAAAGTGTGGGGGAATACGGAGGAAGGCCTCGCACGTGATGATGAACGCCGAGACGTGAAGAAAGGAGTCTGGAGCTAGATCATGAAAATCTAGCCCATAATAAAACATGATCCCTCGAACAAAGGGATGAAGAGCGAACCCTAGCCCTCGGAGGAAGTGGGAGATGAATACGACCCTCTAGCCGGATCTGGGAGTAGGAATAACCTGCCCTTGAGCAGGAAGCCTATGGGGGATTTCCGCGGTCAGGTATCTTGCCGCCCGGAGCTTCGCAATATCCTCCTGTGTGACAGAGGAAGCCACCCAACTGCCTTGAGGGCTTGGTCCGAACATGACTGGGAAGAGAGAAGTGGTTAAATTCAACCTTGGGCGCTGGAGCTCGAGGTGGGAGAGGTTGAGGAAAGGGTTGGCGTAAAAGACGGGTCTTAGCCCCATTATAAAGGCGACGAATATCAAAACGCCCCCTCCTAGGCCTTAAAACTTGCCTATTCCCAAGGAATCATGCCAACAGAACGGTTGGGCTACCCACGCCCGTATTGATGAGAATCCCGCAATAAGGGGACACGATCTCTGCTTTGACAAGATGTGCCAATGAAACCGTGATAACCCACAAGTGTAGGGGATCGCAACAGCTTTCGAGGGTAGAGTATTCAACCCAAATTTATTGATTCGACACAAGGGGAGCCAAAGAATATTCTTGAGTATTAACAGTTGAGTTGTCAATTCAATCACACTTGGATAACTTAGTATCTGCAGCAAAGTATTTAGTAGCAAAGTGGTATGATAGTAATGGTAACAATGGCAAAAGTAAAGATAATAGTTTTGTAGTAATTGTAACAGTAGCAACGGAAAAAGTAAATAAGGGAAGCACAAGATGTGAAAAGCTCGTAGGCATTGGATCAGTGATGGATAATTATATCAGATGTGATTCCTCATGTAATAGCTATAACATAGGGTGACACAGAACTAGCTCCAGTTCATCAATGTAATGTAGGCATGTATTCCGAATATAGTCATACGTGCTTATGGAAAAGAACTTGCATGACATCTTTTGTCCTACCCTCCCGTGGCAGTGGGGTCCTAGTGGAAACTAAGGGATATTAAGGCATCCTTTTAATAGAGAACCGGAACAAAGCATTAGCACATAGTGAATACACGAACTCCTCAAACTATGGTCATCACCGAGAAGTATCCCGATTATTGTCACTTCGGGGTTGTCGGATCATAACACATAATAGGTGACTATAGACTTGCAAGATATGATCAAGAACTCACATATATTCATGAAAACATAATAGGTTCAGATCTTAAATCATGGCACTCGGGCCCTAGTGACAAGCATTAAGCATAGCAAAGTCATAGCAACATCAATCTCACAACATAGTGGATACTAGGGATCAAACCCTAACAAAACTAACTTGATTACATGGTAAATCTCATCCAACCCATCACCATCCAGCAAGCCTACGATGGAATTACTCACGCACAGCGGTGAGCATCATGAAATTGGTGATGGAGGATGGTTGATGATAACGACGGCCATGAATCCCCCTCTCCAGAGCCCCAAACGGACTCTAGATCAGCCCTCCCGAGAGAGATTAGGGCTCGGCGGCGGCTCCGTATCATAAAATGCAATGAAACTTTCTCTCTGATTTTTTTCTCCATGAAACGGAATATAAGTTGAGGTCGGCGGAGCTCCAGGGGGCCCACGAGATAGGGGGGCACGCCCAGGGGGGAGGACGCGCCCTCACCCTCATGGACAGGACGTGGGCCCCTGGCCTTCATCTTTTGCCAGTATTTTTTATATTTTCCAAAACTTATCTCCGTGGATTTTCAGGTTATTTCGAGAACTTTTGTTTTCTGCACAATAAACAACATCATTGCAGTTCTGCTGAAAACAGCATCAGTCCGGGTTAGTTTCATTCAAATCATGCAAGTTAGAGTCCAAAACAAGGGCAAAAGTGTTTGGAAAAGTAGATACGTTGGAGACGTATCAAATCCCCCAAGCTTAAACCTTTGCTTGTCCTCAAGCAATTCAGTTGATAAACTAAAAGTGATAAAGAAAAACTTTTACAAACTCTTTTTGCTCTTGTTGTTGTAAATATGTAAAGCCAGCATTCAAGTTTTCAGCAAGTATTGTGAACTAACCATACTCACAATAACACTAGGTCTCACATTTACTCATATCAATGGCATAATCAGCTAGCAAGCAATAATAATAAAACTCGGATGACAACACTTACTCAAAACACTCATAATATGATATAACAAAATGGTATCTCGCTAGCCCTTTCTGAGACCGCAAAACATAAATGCAGAGCACCTTTAAAGATCAAGGACTGACTAAACATTGTGATTCATGGTAAAAGAGATCCAGTCAAGTCATACCCAGTATAAACCAATAGTAATACATGCAAATAACAGTGTGCTCTCCAGCGGGTGCTTTTTAATAAGAAGGTGATGACTCAACATAAAAGTAAATAGATAGGCCCTTCGCAGAAGGAAGCAGCGATTTGTAGAGGTGCCAGAGCTCAATTTTAAAATAGAGATGAATAACATTTTGAGCGGTATACTTTCACTGTCAACACAACAACTATGAAATGGCTATATCTTCCATACTACATGCATTATAGGCAGTTCCCAAACAGAATGGTAAAAGTTTATACTCCCCCACCACCGACAAGCATCAATACATGGCTTGCTCGAAATGAGTGCCTCCAACTAACAACAGCCCTGGGGGAGTTTTATTTAATTATTTTGATTTGCTTTGATCTTTTTGGATCATGGGACTGGGCATCCCGGTTATCGGCCCTTTCTCGTGAATGAGGAGTGGAGTCCACTCCTCTTGAGAATAACCCACCTAGCATGGAAGATATAGGCAGCCCTGGTTGAAACATGAGCTGCTCGAGCATACAAAACAGAATTTCCTTTGAAGGTTTGGAGTTTGGCACATACAAATTTACTTGGAACGGCAGGTAGATACCGCATATAGGAAGGTATGGTGGACTCATATGGAACAACTTTGGGGTTTAAGGAGTTTGGATGCACAAGCAGTATTCCCGCTTAGTACGGGTGAAGGTTAGCAAAAGACTGGGAAGCGACCAACTGAGAGAGCAACAACAGTCATTAACATGCATTAAAATTAATTCACACCGAGTACAAGAATGAGTAGGATATAATCCACCATGAACATAAATATCGTGAAGGCTATGTTGAATTGTTCAACTACATGTGTAAACATGTGCCAAGTCAAGTCACTCAATTTATTCAAAGGAGGATACCATCCCATCATACCACATCATAATCATTTTAATAGCATGTTGGCACGCAAGGTAAACCATTATAACTCATAGCTAATTAAGCATAGCACTAGCAATTATAATCTCTAAATGTCCTTGCAAATATGTTTACTTCATAATAAGCTGAATCAGGAACGATGAAGTCATCATATTTACAAAAAACAAAAGAGGTCGAGTTTATACCAGCTTCTCTCATCTCAATCAGTCCATCATATATCGTCATTATTGCCTTTCACTTGCACGACCGAACGGTGTGTATAATAATAATAGTGCACGTGCATTGGACTAAGCTTGAATCTGCAAGCATTCAACTCAAGAGAGAAGACAAAGTAATATGGGCTCTAAGTTAAATAAACAATCATGCATATGAGAGCCACTAAACATTTTCAATATGGTCTTCTACTCTCGACCCCCAAAGGAAAGAAAAGAAATAAAACTATTTACATGGGAAAGCTCCCAACAAGGAAGAAGAAGAACGAGAAATCTTTTTGGGTTTTCATTATAATTTCTACTACAAGCATGGAAATTAAACTAACTAATTTTTTTGTTTTTAAGGTTTATCAAACACACAAGAAGAAAGCGAAAAAAAGAAAATTAAACTAGCATGGATAATACAATGAAAGAGTATGAGCACCAATAGCTAGAATAGTGTGTGAACATGAATGTAAAGTCGGTGAGAAATGCGTACTCCCCCAAGCTTAGGCTTTTATCCTAAGTTGGTCTAATGCCAAGGATAGCCTGGCTGATATCCGTAGTTGTAACTGGGGTCGTACTGAGATGCAGCAGCAAATGCATCCTGAGTTGCGGCATGTTGGCGAGCCGCCTCCGCTCTCCCCTCGTGTTCAGCTGCCTCCTCCCTGGTAACAACATGTCTTCATTTTGCCTAGTAATCAAAAAGGAAAGGAGCAGGGAGAGTAAGATGGACAGAGCTATGTCTGTCAAAGATTAGTCGATAATGGAGAAACTGTTCATTGCTCAAAAGAAAACGATGTTTGACCATCGCATCATAATCTAAATAAGCAGGAGGCAACACCATATCCTCCTCTCGTGGGGCTATACCAAGATAATTAGCAACACGAGTCGCATAAATACCTCCAAATAAATCTCCAGACATACCATTATTATGCAACCTACGTGCGACTATTGCCCCCAAGTTGTAATCTTTATTACCTAACACAACACTCTTGAGGACACAAATATCAGGGACACACATGTGACATGCTTCATCTTTACCGTTAATGCATCTACTAATGAAGAGAGCAAAGTAATGTATAGCAGGAAAATGAATGCTCCCTCTGGTAGCTTGTGCTATGTCCCTAGATTCTCCCACAGTAATACTAGCAAGAAAGTCTTTATATTCAGATTTGTGGGGTTCATGAACATTGGCCCACTGCGGGAGTTTGCAAGCAGTTGTAAAATCTTCTAAGTCCATGGTATAAGATTTATCATAAATATCAAACAGGACAATCTGAGAATTACGTGAACATTTATATTTAAACCTTCTCACAAATGAATCAGTCAATTGATAGTACTGAGGACACTTATCTTGTAAGAAGTCCTCAAGATCGGCATAAGGCACATATGCGTCAAATTCATCCTTGATGCCTGCATTGACCATAAACTCGTCTGATGGCCACTCACAAGCTCGCACTACGGCATCCCTTGGTAGCTCATCGTCTTGCTCACACATAGCACGCCAAGGTCCTCTCTTTGTTGAGGTACCACCTTGGTACATTCTCCTAGACATATTTTTTCTAAAAATTCTGAAATTTTTAGTAACTTCAAAATAAAAGTGAATAAACTAAACAAGATTGGTAGCAACTACTCCTACAAGTGCCTAGAGCCCATATCATGCATCAGAATTACTTGGGACCTCATAAATTTAACATGCAAGCTCAAGAACAGGGTCACCTATGTAGCAAAAATTTGTAATGAATAAAGCACTAGAACAAAAACGAATTGGGCCAATAGAGGAGTCACATACCAAGCAACAATCTCCCAAAGCAGTTTTATGAATGGAGCTTTGAGCAAGGAGATAGAAAACCGCAGTAAAACGAGATAGAACTCGTGCTTGAGCTGGATGAGGATTTTTTTGGGAAGAAGATGGAGTGTGTGGGTGCAGGAATAAGTAGAGGGGGCTGCCCTGGGCCCACGAGACAGGGGGGCGCGCCAAGGGGGTGTGGGCGTGCCCTCCACCCTCGTGGCCAGGTGCTTGCCCCCCTGCAGTGTTTTCAGTGCCTAAAATCCTCAAATAATCCATAAAAAATCATACTAAATTTGCAGGGCATTTGGAGCACTTTTATTTTCGGGATATTTTTTATTACACGGATAATTCAGAAAATAGACAGATAATACTATTTCGGCTTTATTTATTCTAAATAATAGAAAGTAAAAAGAGGGTACAGAACGTTGTGCCTTCTAGTTTCATCCATCTCATGATCATCAAAATGAGTCCACTAACAAGGTTGATCAAGTCTTGTTAACAAACTCATTCCGTATAACACGGAACCGGAGAAATTTAGAATAACACTAGGTTACCTCAACGGGGATATGAACATCCCCAATAATAAGAATATAATACTTTTTATTGACAGTAGGAAGAGGAAATTCAAAACCTCCAATAATAATAGTTGGAACTTTTCCAATAGAATTGATGCTATGAACTTGAGATTGTTTCCTTGGAAAGTGTACCGTATGCTCATTACCATTAACATGAAAAGTGACATTGCCTTTGTTGCAATCAATAACAGCCCCTACAGTATTCAAAAAAGGTCTACCAAAGATAATCGACATACTATCGTCCTTGGGAATATCAAGAATAACAAAGTCCTTTAAGATAGTGACATTTTCAACCACAACAAGCACATCCTCACAAATACCGACAGGTATAGCAGTTGATTTATCGGCCATTTGAAAAGATATTTCAGTAGGATTCAACTTATTCAATTCAAGTCTACGATATAAAGAGAGAGACCTAACGCTAACACCGGCTCCAAGGTCACATAAAGAAGTTTTAACATAGTTTCTTTTAATGGAGCATGGTATGGTTGGTACCTTTGGATCTCTAAGTTTCTTTGGTATTCCACCCCTAAAAGTGTAATTAGCGAGCATGGTGGAAATTTCAGCTTCCAGTATCTTTCTTTTATTTCTAATGATATCCTTCATATACTTAGCATAAGGATTTAACTTAAGCATATCGGTCAAGCGCATACGTAAGAAGATAGGTCTAACCATTTCAGCAAAGCGCTCAAAATCCTCATCATCCTTTGTCTTGGATGGTTTGGGGAGAAAGGGCATGGGTTTCTGAACCCATGGTTCTCTTTCTTACCATGCTTCCTAGCAACAAAGTCTCTCTTATCATAACGTTGATTCTTTGATTGTGGGTTATCAAGATCAACAGCAGGTTCAATCTCTACTTCATTATTTTTGCTGGGTTGAGCATCAACATGAACATTATCATTAACATTATCACTAGGTTCATGTTCATCCCCTGATTGTGTTTCAGCATCAGAAATAGAAATATCATTGGGATTCTCAGGTGTGTCAATAACAGGTTCACTAGAAGCATGCAAAGTCCTATCGTTTGTCTTTCTCTTTTTAGAAGAACTAGATGCCTCTAAATTATTTCTCTGAGAATCCTGCTCGACGCTCTTAGGGTGGCCTTCAGGATACAAAGGTTCCTGAGTCATTCTACCAGTTCTAGTAGCCACTCTAACAGCAAAATCATGTTTATTATTTAATTCATCGAGCAAATTACTTTGAGCTTTAAGTACTTGCTCAGCTTGAGTGGTAACCATAGAAACATATTTGCTAATGAGTTTAAGTTCACCTTTAACTCTAGCCATATAATCACTCAAGCGTCCTATCTCGAAAGAATTATTCTTTAATTCTCTACCAACATCAGCATTAAAACTTTCTTGTCTAGCCATAAAGTCATCAAATTCATCTAAGCATGGGCTATGAAATTTAGTAGAGGGAATTTCAACTTTATCATATCTATAGAAATACTTTACCTTTGCTACCTGTGTCGGGTTATCAAGACAATGTTTTTCTTCAACGGGCGGTAGATTAAGACCATGTATTTCTTCAATAGGAGGTAAATTCTTAACATCTTTAGCTTTAATACCTTTTTATTTCATTGATTTCTTTGCCTCTTGCATATCTTCAGGATTGAGAAATAGAACACCTCTCTTCTTAGGAGTGGGTTTAGGAATAGGCTCAGGAGTTGGCTCAATTGGTTCAGGAATTGCCTCAAGAATTGGCTCAGGAAGAGTCCAATTATTTTCATTAGTCAACATATTATTCAATAGTAATTCAGCTTGGTCAACTATTCTTTCCCTGAAAACACAACCAGCACAACTATCCAAGTAGTCCTTGGAAGCATCAGTTAGTCCATTATAAAAGATATCAAGTATTTCATTTTTCTTAAGAGGGTGATTAGGCAAAGCATTAAGTAATCGAAGAAGCTTCCCCCAAGCTTGTGGGAGACTCTCTTCTTTGATTTGCACAAAATTGTATATTTCCCTCAAGGCAGCTTGTTTCTTATGAGAAGGAAAATATTTAGTAGAGAAGTAATAAATCATATCCTGGGGACTACACACACAACCAGGATCAAGAGAATTGAACCAAGTCTTAGCATCACCCTTTAATGAGAACGGAAATATCTTAAGGATATAATAATAGCGAGACTTCTCATCATTAGTAAACAGGGTGTCTATATCATTTAACTTGGTAAGATGTGCCACAACAGTTTCAGATTCATAGCCATAAAAAGGATCAGATTCAACCAAAGTAATTATTTCAGGATCAACAGAGAATTCATAATCCTTATCAGTAACACAGATAGGTGAAGTAGCAAAAGCAGGCTCAGGTTTCATTCTAGCATTAAGGGATTGCTGCTTCCATTTAGATAATAACTTTTTAAGATCATATCTATCTTTGCAAGCAAAAATAGCTTTAGCAGCTTCCTCATTCATAACATAACCCTCAGGAACAACAGGTAATTCATAATCAGGGGAGAACTTTCATCATCACTATCATCAGTAATAGCATCTTCAATAATTTCATTCTCTCTAACCCTAGCAAGTTGTTCATCAAGAATTTCACCTAATGGCACAGTAGTATCACGCACAGAAGTAGTTTCGTCATAAGTATCATGCATAGCAGAAGTGGCATCATCAATAACATGCAACATATCAGAATTCATAGAAGTAGCAGGTTTAGGTGTCGCAAACTTACTAATAACGGAAAGAGAATCTAGTACAGAGCTAGATGGCAGTTCCTTACCTTCCCTCATAGTTGAGGGCAAAATCTTAGTTCTTTCGTCTTTCAAGTTCCTCATAGTGATCAACAGATATAAATCCCAAGTGACTCATAGAATAAAGCTATGCTCCCCGGCAATGATGCCAGAAATTAGTCTTGATAACCCACAAGTGTAGGGGATCACAACAACTTTTGAGGGTAGAGTATTCAACCCATATTTATTGATTCGACACAAGAGGAGACAAAGAATATTCTTGAGTATTAGCAGTTGAGTTGTCAATTCAACCACACCTGGATAACTTAGTATCTGCAGCAAAGTATTTAGTAGCAAAGTGGTATGATAGTAATGGTAACAATGCAAAAGTAAAGATAATAGTTTTGTAGTAATTGTAACAGTAGCAACGGAAAAGTAAATAAGCGAAGCACAAGATGTGAAAAGCTCGTAGGCATTGGATCAGTGATGGATAATTATATCAGATGCGATTCCTCATGTAATAGCTATAACATAGGGTGACACATAACTACACTACAAAAAAAGACACATCCGTGACATTTTGGGCCGAACGAAACTTTTTTATGTCATACATATGACACTTTTATGATGATAATTGTGACAAAACCTGGTATCATAATAGATGTGGTGGGCTCCTACTTCTATGACAAAAAATCATGACAGAAAATGGGCTTTCGTCCTGGGCGGGCCGGAGACGCAGCTGCATGACATTCTTTGGGCCGTCCATGACGGAAAAAACCATGGTAGAAGCGAGGGCGAGGAAAATTTCGGGGAGTTCCCAGTTATGATGGGTGGTCGGGGGCCGAGCGATGCGCGTTTCTCTCGTACACGTACGCGCGTGTGTGCGAGGCGTTGTCTCTAACTGAACCCAAGCGAGGCGTTGGGCTCTAATTGAACCCGAGCGATTGCACTGCAGGCTACGCGTTGCTGAACCCGAGCGATCGATTCCGTCGCTACTGCTGCTAACTGAAGCCGATCGATGATGCCTCTCTGGATGAACAGTGAGCATTGCGGGGGGGTTTGGATGAACAGTGAACGGTGGGAGTGGATGAACAGGACCCGTGGCGTTGCCTCTAGATGAACAGGACCCCGATCGATCGAGCCGGCTGGGGCTGGATGAACAGGACCCGGTGGAGGGCTGGATGAACAGTAGACAGTGGAGGGGTGGATGAACAGTAGCCTGTGGAGGGGTGGTTGAACAGGAGCCCGTGGAGAGGGGTGGTTGAACAGTAGCCAGTGGAGTAGCGCATGGTGGAGGCTGGATGAACAGGAGCCCGTGGATGAACAGTCGCAGGTGGAGGCTGGAGGAGGTCGACGGTGGATGAACAGTAGCCCGTGGAGGCTGGAGGAGGTCGATGGTGGAGATGAACAATATCCCATGGAGTCCGTTTTGCGGTACGCCACACCCCTCCTGATGAACAGAACTCCTGAGGGAGTCCTGGATTAGGGGGTGTCCGGATGATCAGACTATAACCTTTGGTCGGACTCCTGGACTATGAAGATACAAGATTGAAGACTTCGTCCCGTGTCCGGATGGGACTTTCCTTGGCGTGGAAGGCAAGCTTGGCGATACGGATATGTAGATCTCCTCCCATTGTAACCGACTCTGTGTAACCCTAGCCCTCTCCAGTGTCTATATAAACCGGAGGGTTTTAGTCCGTAGGACGAACAACAATCATACCATAGGCTAGCTTTTAGGGTTTAGCCTCTCTGATCTCGTGGTAGATCTACTCTTGTACTACCCATATCATCAATATTAATCAAGAAGGAGTAGGGTTTTACCTCCATCGAGAGGGCCCGAACCTGGGTAAAAACATCGTGTCCCTTGTCTCCTGTTACCATCCGCCTAGACGCACAGTTTGGGACCCCATACCCAAGATCCGCCAGTTTTGACACCGACATTGGTGCTTTCATTGAGAGTTCCTCTATGTTGTCATCTTTAGGCCGATGGCTCCTCCGATCATCAACAACGACGCGGTCCAGGGTGAGACTTTTCTCCCCGGATAGATCTTCGTATTCGGCGGCTTTGCACTACGGGCCAATTCGCTTGGCCATCTGGAGCAGATCGAAAGCTACGCCCCTGGCCATCAGGTCAGATTTGGAAGTTTGAACTACATGGCTGACATCCGCGGAGACTTGATCTTCGACGGGTTCGAGCCACAGCCGAGCGCGCCGCACTGTCACGATGGGCATGATCTAGCTCTGCCGCCGAACAGTGCCCAAGAGGCCGCCCGAGTGTCCGCTCCGACCCTTAGTTCGGAGCCGACTGCGCCAATCGAGGACGAGTGGCTGGACACCGCCTCGAGGGCTGCAATCTCTACGGTGATCAAGCCGAACACCAGCCTTGTCCTTTGCGAAGCTCGTGACTCCAAGGTGCCGGACTCCTTTCCGGACTCCGAACCTTCCGCGCCCCTTCCGATCGAACCCGATTGGGCGCCGATCATGGAGTTCGCCAGCACGGACATCTTTCAGCACTCGCCCTTTGGCGACATTCTCAATTCACTAAAGTCTCTCTCTTTATCAGGAGAGCCCTGGCCAGACTATGGTCAACAAGGTTGGGATGCAGACGATGAAGAAATTCAAAGCCCACCCACCACCCACTTCGTAGCCACTGTCGATGATTTAACTGACATGCTCGACTTCGACTCCGAAGACATCGATGGTATGGACGCTGAAGAAGGATACGAACAAGAACCGGCGCCTATAGGGCACTGGAAGGCCACCTCGTCATACAACATATACATGGTGGACACCCCAAAAGAAGGGAATGGCAATGGAACAAAGGAGGATGACCCCTCCAAGAAGCAGCCTAAGCGCCGGCGTCAGCGGCGCCGCTCTAAATCCCGCCCAAGCAAAAACGGCGATTCCGGCACGGGAGATAATAATACCCAGGACAGTGCTAAAGACAACGCCCTCCAGCAGGATTCAGCACAAGAGGATGGAGAAACCAGCCCTCATGAGAGAGCGGCAGACAGAGAGGTAGAGGACGATAATTACATGCCTCCCTTTGAAGACGAGGCAAGCCTCGACGACGACGAATTCATCATGCCTGAGGATCCCGTCGAAGAAGAGCGTTTCAAACGCAGGCTTATGGCCACGACGAGCAGCCTCAAGAAAAAATAGCAACAGCTCGGAGCTAACCAAGACTTGCTAGCCGACAGATGGACTGAAGACCTTGCGGCCGAGGAGTACGAACTCGAACGCCCCTCCAAGAGCTACCCAAAGCGCAGGTTGCTACCCCGATTAGAGGAGGAAGCACCTAAACCTACATCACCAGTGCACGACGCGGCCGACCGGCCACCTCGTGGCCGCAACAGGGAGGCCTCTCGGCCATCCACTCAAGCCGCACCCCGACGTCGCTCAAAAAATAACAAGGCATGGGGAAATGCGCCAGACCTGCGAGACATATTGGAGGACAAGGCAAGGCAAACAAGATCGATCTACGGATCACGTGGGCGCCCCACGACACGTGATGATAACCGTCATGCCAAATATGGCAAATACTGCCAGGCCGAACACAACAGACAAAGCTCATTTGAGCTACGTCGTGATATAGCCCAGTACAGAGGCGCCGCACACCCACTATGCTTCACAGATGAAGTAATGGATCATCAAATCCCCGAGGGTTTTAAACCCGTAAACATCGAATCATACAATGGCACAACAGATCCTGCGGTATGGATCGAGGACTATCTCCTTCATATCCACATGGCCCGCGGTGATGATCTACACGCTATCAAATACCTCCCACTCAAGCTTAAAGGACCAGCTCAGCATTGGCTTAACAGCTTGCCAGCAGAGTCAATTGGTTGCTAGGAGGACCTGGAAGCCGCATTCCTCGACAATTTCCAGGGCACCTATGTGCGACCACTAGACGCCGATGACCTAAGCCACATCATTCAGCAGCCAGATGAATCGTCCAGACAATTCTGGACATGGTTCCTAACCAAGAAAAATCAAATAGTCGACTGTCCGGACGCAGAGGCCCTCGCAGCCTTCAAACATAACATCCATGATGAATGGCTTGCCCGGCACCTAGGACAAGAAAAGCCGAAACCCATGGTAGCCCTCACAACACTCATGACCCGCTTTTGCACGGGAGAAGACAACTGGCTAGCTCGTAGTAATAACACGACCAAGAGCCCTGGTAATTCGGATACCAAGGACAACAATGGCAGGTCGCGTCGCAACAAACACAAGCGCCGCATTAACGGCGAAAATGCAGAGGATACGACAGTCAATGCCGGATTCTGAGGCTCTAAACCCGGTCAGCGGAAAAAGCCATTGAAAAGAAGTACTCCGGGCCCGTCCAATTTGGACCGAATACTCGATCGCTTGTGCCAGATACATGGCACCCCCAAAAAACCAGCCAATCACACCAACAGGGATTGTTGGGTGTTCAAGCAGGCAGGCAAGTTAAGCGCCGAAAACAGAGACAAGGGGCTGCATAGCAATGACGAGGAGGAGCCCCGGCCGCTGAACAATAGGGGACAGAAGGGCTTTCCCCCACAAGTGCGGACGGTGAACATGATATACGCAACCCACATCCCCAAAAGGGAACGGAAGCATACACTCAGGGACATATATGCATTGGAGCCAGTCGCCCCAAAGTTCAACCCATGGTCCTCCTGCCTGATCACTTTTGATCGAAGGGACCACCCCACTAGCATCCAGCATGGCAGATTTGCCGCATTGGTTCTAGACCCAATCATTGACGGACTTCACCTCACTAGAGTCCTTATGGACAACGGCAGCAGCCTGAACCTGCTTTATCAGGATACAGTGCGAAAAATGGGCATAGATCCATCAAGGATTAAACCCACAAAGACGACCTTTAAAGGCGTCATACCAGGTGTAGAGGCCAACTGTACAGGCTCAGTTACACTCGAAGTGGTCTTCGAATCCCCAGATAATTTCTGAAGCAAAGAGTTAATATTTGACATAGTCCCGTTCTGCAGCGGCTATCATGCACTGCTCGTACGAACCGCATTTGCAAAGTTCAATGCGGTGCCGCACTACGCATACGTCAAGCTCAAGGTGCCAGGCCCTCGAGGAGTCATTACAATCAATGGAAATACCAAACGCTCTCTCCGAACAGAGGAGCATATGGCGGCCCTCGCGGCGGAAGTACAAAGTAGCCTCTCAAGGCAATTCTCTGGTCCAGCTATTAAACGTCCGGACACCGTCAAGCGCGCCCGAAGTAACCTACAGCAAGACCGCCTGGCACGTTCCGAGCAAGTGTAGCAGTGCGGCCCCAACCCCAGCCCTCGCGAAATTGCGAAACCAATACTACGCGTACATAATTATGCTCTGGAAATACCATGGGCATAAGGGAAGGGGCACAACCACGGCACGCCCAAAATGCGGCTCAACCGCACTAGGGGCTCCCGATTTTGTCATTCTTTTTTTACTTTCAGGACTCCACTATCTGGAAGGCCTGCCCGGCAGTACAATTGCCGAACTCATGATACAACAGCCAGGGAAGCAACAAGCTACGTCGAACGTCCAGGTGGTCTCTATAACGAGCTAAATTCCTGTCTTACATAAAGTCTCGCAGCTTGCCCCTAGAGGGGGACATGTCAAATAATCCCATCTCTTGCTTATCGCACTATTTGTATCATTCTGCTCTAACAGCAGCCTTTTAATAAACAATACATAGCTCTTGTCTGTTATTGCATTCACTTTTTATGTAAATATGTTCATTTATGACATTATGCAACCGTGTACTTTAGTACGGCCAATACACCAGGGGCTTAAGTGTGGGGACCGATTCTCCGGGAATGAATTTCCAGAAAAAATGGCCCTTGTGCTCACCAGCCCCAGGATAACTGTTAGCTGATGAGGCACCAACTTGATACAAAAATTCCAAGCAAAATACAAAATATGAAGTACAAGACCATTCTGGCCTGGGAGTACAACAATATGGTTTCTAGTGGTTGATGGCGGAAGTGTTTTGTGGATCATCAGTGTCTATGGGACTCCATTTCCCACGGGAACAGCTGACCAGGTTAATTTCTATCTTCGCGAGGCTGCTACCATCATTGCTAGGTTCCGGGACTGTTGGCACGGTCACTCCTCTCCGCGCAAGAAAATCTGGCCAAGACAATAGCCAGGGACAAGCCAGTGAGTACTTTGAATGTACTCGCAAACATTATGAACACTGGTATAATATAATAAGGATGTGCTGAAAGTATTTTATGCTCGTGACGTCAGTCACAAAGATAAATAAAACTCTGGTGCATGCAAGCATGTTATTTATGAATATGCAACAACATAGTAGTATTACGAAACAGATAACAAGCATGCCGCAGTCGGGCGTCTTAGCGACACCACATAAAGGGCTTTAAAAGAAATGCCACAGTCGGGCGTCTGAGCGACACCACATAAAGGGCTTTAAAAGAGATGCCACAGTCGGGCGTCTAAGCGACACCACATAAAGGGCTTTAAAAGAAACAATCAGAGTAAATATCCCGGAGGTAGAACCATCCCAGAGATATTTGATAATACCAATAATAACATGGGTTAGTTCACAATAGAAATAATAAACATCATAAATCACAAGTCGTGATTCAAGCTCTCGTTTAACAATTTATCCTCCGAAGACCGACACTAAGACCGACACTTGACCCATCCCAGACTGTAGTCCTTAACCATGGACACGGTTATTCGAATAGGTTTAATCTCTGCAGAGGGTGTACTCTTTACCCACGAGTAACGGATTCTTTTAGTCCATCAAGACTAATTCCGTCCACGGCCTTTTTGTTGGAAACACACCTAACTTGCACACACCAGCTTAACTTACATGTGTCTAGAATCACCCACGACACTTGTCAAGCAAAACTCTAAGTGGGAAGGCCACAACCTCGACGTAACATGGGATCACAAAAATTTATACCGCGCGCAAACTCGGGAGCTACCCCCTTCGGCTACAACCGAAACACCCTTCGGCTACCAAAAATTTAATAAGTTATAGCCGGTCAAAGTTTGGTCAAAATCTGCTATTTAAAAAATAAAACAGAAAAGAAAAACGTTTCAAAGATATACGTACACGTCAAAGGTGCAGGGGCGGGGTCACTAACAGTGGGTCCACGGGGCCCCACTGGTCAGGATTGACCAGTCTCCTTCCCTCTTCTTCCTCTGGCCGAACAGAGGCGGGGACTCCGGCGATCGTCGCCGGCGTTTGGCGGCTCCTCGCGGGCTCCAGATGGTCGGGATGGATCCGCAAGACTGGGGCGGTCCCTCCGGTGGTCGCTGGGTCGGCGGGGACGAAGTGAGCTGCCGGCGGCGAGCTCCGCGGCGGAGTAGGCTTCGGGGACAAAGTGGTTTTGGGGCTGCGGTGGCTCCCGATTAAAATTAAGCAGGGGGACGGGCTCACGGGAGGAAGGGAAGGTTCCTGGTGGAGAGAGTGGAGAGGGGGAGGACTTGGTGGCGCCGGAATGGCCGGGGCAGTGGCGGCGGATGGAGTTGGCGGAGAGGAAGAAGACGACTCTCTCCCTTCTATTGACGGCTAAGGGGGCACGAGCGGAATGGTATGAGGCTGCCTGCGTGCGGGTTTGAGCTCGGGGGCCTCCTTTTATAGCACCTCCGAGTCAGTTTGCGGCGGCCGTGGATAAGCTTTCCGGCGACCGCCGTTCTGTAGCTAGGGCGATGTGGCGGCGATGCGCGCTAGAGGACGAGGCTGCGGATGAGCTCGCACTGCTCCAGAGGGCAGGTGGCAAGCACTGGCGGCTTGGGAGGCGCTGGCTAGCGCAGGAGCTGCCGGGCGGCGGTGGCGGCTAGCTGCTAGCCTGCTGGGGACGTGGCGAGAGCTGCAGGGCTCGTGGGGTGCAGCAGGGGACACTGCGTGCTGGCTGCGGTCGGTCACGGGCTGGAGTGAGTGCGGGGTGTGACGCGGCGACTCGGGCGCACGTGGGTGCCAAACGCATGCTTTGGGCACGCCCAGAGCACGTCCGAGACATGCTCGACGAAATGCCAGGGCAGCCTAGAGGTTGCGGTTGAGGTTGGCCAGAAACAGGACTAGTCTAGGGTTAGCAAGGGAATAAAGGGACATGGTGGATTGGTCAGGGGCTCAAGTTCACAATGTAAACTTGAAGTCATGCCAATTCTGGCTGTGTACTCAGGGTGTTTGACAAAATGCCAAAGGCTCCTAGGTAGTTCTTGGAGTGGCCAAATTCTCCAGATCAGTGTCTCTATGGATGTAAGAGAGGGTGGTGAAGTTGGTTTGCAAAAAGGAGAAACTTGCTAGTGCAAGTTTTGCAAAACTATACTTCTGGATAGTGAGTAAGTGGCATCATTTCATGGGCCAAAAGTGCTCCAAAGAGTGCATGCTCCTGGACTTAGGGGTTTTGCAGGGTTGACTACAAGCATGAGAAAACACAAGGTGACTTGAGCAAGAAAGAATAGAGTTGCAGTAGAAAGCACAGGTCTGGTCCAGAATGAAGAAAAGGTTGATTCACTCAAAAATTTCAAATAACACCACTGGGTTTTTGCATAAAGTGGAATCAGATGCTGCTACTAACATCCCATAATTTTGGTTGAGGCTCAAGGAAAAATATAAAATGGGTTATAGTGCAAAATTGTCCACTGGACCAGAGAAGAAAAACATGTGTAGCACTCAAAATATGCAATGAAATAAATATATAATTGCACAGAAGTGATTTAGATACCTCACATGATATCTCCAAATTTTGGTTGGATTTTTAGTTAAATTTATCAACTGGTTGTAGTTCAAACAGAGCTCCAAAACTTAAAACAAGTCATTTTAAATGAATATAGCTCAGGGTGAAATAATTTAATAAATAATTCCACTGATCAAGAAAAGCTTTAATGAGAGAGCATAGAAGTTCAGTATGTTTGGAAGGATCCACTTGGGTAGATACTCATTAATATAAAAAGAAAGGTTCTGAAATCAACAGAAATATTCTTGCAAGCAAAAGTTTTAAACTCTTGGCAAAATTTTATTATCAAAAATCTGGTTAAAATTTTGGGGTGTTACAATTACTACCCCCCTTAAGAAAAATCTCGTCCTCGAGATTTGCTAAGGGCTGTAAAACAAAATAAACTTTTCCTGGTCAAAAGATCATTTCACTAAAGCGGTAAAAGCGGCTACAGTGAGAGAGCAATAAGCGATGAACAACTACAGTGTGGGCACTGGCGTTGTGTGGATAAATCCCACGTTTAGGAAAAACGAGTGATTTCTACGCGGGACGCAGTGAATTTAGAATAAATTCGAAAGTCTACAATACGATGGTCGTACCCGAGAGCACAGTGCTCTCTCTGGCTGACAGGTGGGACTAGGGCCCACTGTCAGTCTCTCCTTCTTCCTCTGGCTCTCTCTTCTTCCTCTCTCCCGCGCGCTTTCCCGGCTTTCTCCACCGGCGATGACTAGCGCGTAGGGCATCTAGGCCGTACTGCGGTAGTGCACGCGTGCTTGCTGCCGGTGCAGTGTGCACTCACCTCGCGGGCCAGTGCGCTGTCGGCACTGCTCGCGGATTCGCCTCCGAACACCGGTGATTGGGCGACGAGCGGCGCTGGTGGACTTCGCCCACCGTACACCGATCTCGAGCTATAAAACAACCGCGGTGCTCCTTCTTCATCTTTGCACTTGGCCTCATTTTTCCTCCTCCTTCTCCTCCATTACTGCTCACCGGAGCTTGAGACGAGGCTCCAATGGCGGAGACGGTGCCGGACTGGTACGTGATCCTGGTGTGTGGAGGGCTGGCGGCAGTGCTGGGGCTCTCTGTGCTCCTGTGCGCGATGATCTATGATGATCGTCGTGATGCTGCCGCTCGGGTGCTGGCTCTCCGCGGTGGCGGTGATCACGGGGATTAGGCGTAATCCCGGGTGTTAACTGTTATCGGCGTGCCGGAGGTGATTAGTATTCGGATGATTATCTGCTAATCTCTGCCTTGGAGGCATGTGAAGTGCTTAGAGGGGTGGTTGGTGAGACGCAACATGGTTACGTGTCTCTACAAGCAGTGTCAGAGTCCGAGTGGTTGTGGGTTTGTTGCCGTGGTGCTGCGTGAATAAGAATAATCCATGCAGTGAGAGGATAAATGATGCAGCAACTTAGGGAAAAGAAATCTCATTCCAGGATTTTCGCGGTTACACAGGTTAATCACAAAGAAAACTACTCATACTAGTAGAAACTAAATACTTGACTCGTCGCACAAATTCGAGGTACCATGCATAAGTTACAACGTAATAATAAATGTTGAAATAGCAGCGACGTCTAAAATGAGAATGGTAACTGGACAGGGTCTCGAGAAAAAGTCTCTGGCAATGGAATACACTCCTCTTCTATCGGAGGAAGTGGATTGACCAGTCGATGTATGTGTCTCTCCGAATCGGGCCACGGTGGCCTGCCGATTGCAATCTGAGGATTCAAATCAGCGAGACTCTGGAGATAATCCATCACTCGCTGGTTCAAATGCTCTTGAGCGATGATGTACTGGATAAGGTTGGCTAGTACTGGGTCTCTCTCAATCCTCCCACCAGGAAAAGATGTCACTCCTCCGGGTGCTGTACGGCTCGAAAAGTAATAATATCCTCATTCGTGGGCATAGGGTACTGCAGATCGAAGGCGAGCAATCGCTTCTTTTGCAGCAGCTTCTATGGCCAGGCGTGGGGTTGGCATGGATTCCCCCATGAAGGAGACTTCCGTTGGATCTTGGTTGGGATCTACGGGAGGGATGTGTACTGCTGCCCAATATTCCGAGGTGGAAAAGGTGATTCTCGATTTGAACATCTCGTACTGGGGTGGCTGGGTAGAACCCATGGTATTGCAGGTAAAGTCCCACAATATTTTGACAAAGCTACCCGGGGTTGCGTCTGGGGTTCTCCGATAAATACTAGGGCTCGGCATGGCAAGAAATGGTTGTGAGAGTGGTGCATGAGGTGAGGGTTGCTGGGTAAGGTCACAAGGTGGCCTTTTTTATATAGCATCTAGGCTGATTTATTTACCGTGGTGAAAAGTAATAAATATGCCACATCACCTCAAGAATCGGGGTCCGTGTCGGAGGTACACATGTCTCATAAAGGGACGTGTTACTGTGAGTGTCGTCGGGGTTGGTTTTGGTAGCTGTGCCCGGAAAATATGCAACTAGGCGCTGGCAAAATACGAAAGGCTACTATTTAAACAGAGGCACAACAACAGGCTGCGTTTATTTACAAGGTCGCATGATTACAAGCGAGGATACACTGAGACTCGGTACTACTCGGACGGCTCAGTCTACCTCGTTTACGTCTAAACGGGCATGCCTGGTGGATGTCGAGTTTTCACCACGTGTCTCACTGCCGGGATTAGTCGGAAATGGTGGAGGAACTGCAGGGTTGGGGTAGTGATGATGACCATCGTGGGGATTGTTGGCCACAATTCCGTTGGAGTGTGCTCCCAAAAGGTGACGAAGCACTTCTGGGGTCATCAAGACACCTTGGCCGCTGGCTGGAGCTGACCTCAGGGTCTCGATCGGGTGTCGGACAACACGACTGGGTTGCTGGCATCGGGCTCGGCTTCCCCGCTTGCCGGGGCTCGGCGAACCAGCTCTCTTTGAGCTGCGATCAGATCAATCATGATCTGGTCGAACAGTGCCTCTAGTGCACTTACATAGCGCACCAGGTGCCACAATGCGGGATCCGTCTCGTGATCTCCGTTGGCAACTTGGGGTGGTCTACCATACCCTTCACGCCTGGGGTAGTAGTAGAACGAGCGACAGTTAACTCTGGGCGACAACTGCCGGAGTTGAACTATAGCCTCTCGAGCAGCTAGCTGGATGGCTTGTGGCTCGAAGGAAGTTGTCCTTCCGGTGAACCTGTAGGGGCGTTCTGGCGACAGACCCCTACCGTAGATGTGCACAGTGGCCCAGAATTGGCGGTCCTCACCGCTCATGGGTCCTTGGTACACAACATATTCTGGGGGCTCTTCTAACGCATAGGCACGACGAGTGAGGTTTGCGAGGATGGTCACGAAACCTCCAAGGTTGGTTGCTGTGGTGTCATTGTTCACTATGAGGCCAGGCATTGTGGCTATGTTGGGGAAGAGGTTGTGCCATGCTGGCTTGAGTTTAGTGTGCCCTTTTTATAGAAAAGGGGACGGAGTCTTCCTTCGCACGCTTGCAAATGAGACATTTTTGCCATTGGTCACTGGCGTGTGATCGACAGGCTAAATTGATAGGTTGGGCACCAACTGCAAAAAGTGTCGGGACCACAGTGTGGCTATCTTGCACAGGAAGCTTCGCTGGGGTTTGGTTAAAGTCTGGTAGGTTGGTTTTACCGAGGTTTATTGACCTGGCTAGGATAGGATTAGCCAATGGTCAGCCTGGCTCTGATACCAAGTTTGTGGGGACCGATTCTCTAGGAATGAATTTCCAGAAAAAATGGCCCTTGTGCTCACCAGCCCCAGGATAACTATTAGCTGATGAGGCACCAACTTGATACAAAAATTGCAAGCAAAATACAAAATATGAATTACAAGACCATTTTGGCCTAGGAGTACAACAATATGGTTTCTAGTGGTTGATGGCAGAAGCGTTTTGTGGATCATCAATGTCTATGGGACTCCATTTCCCACGGGAACAGCTGACCAGGTTAATTTCTATCTTCGCGAGGCTGCTATCATCATTGCTAGGTTCCGGGACTGTCGGCACGGTCGCTCCTCTCCGCGCAAGAAAATCTGGCCAAGACAATAGCCAGGGAGAAGCCAGTGAGTACTTTGAATGTACTCGCAAACATTATGAACACTGGTATAATATAATAAGGATGTGCTGAAAGTATTTTATGCTCGTGACGTCAGTCACAAAGATAAATAAAACTCTGGTGCGTGCAAGCATGTTATTTATGAATATGCAACAACATAGTAGTATTATGAAACAGATAACAAGCATGCCGTAGTCGAGCGTCTTAGCGACACCACATAAAGGTCTTTAAAAGAAATGCCACAGTCGGGCGTCTGAGCGACACCACATAAAGGGCTTTAAAAGAAATGCCACAGTCGGGCGTCTGAGCGACACCACATAAAGGGCTTTAAAAGAAATGCCACAGTCAGGCTTCTGAGCGACACCACATAAAAGGCTTTAAAAGAAATGCCACAGTCGGGCGTCTGAGCGACACCACATAAAAGGGCTTTAAAAGAAATGCCACAGTCGGGCGTCTGAGTGACACCACATAAAGGGCTTTAAAAGAAATGCCACAGTCGGGCGTCTGAGCGACACCACATAAAGGGCTTTAAAAGAAACAATCAGAGTAAATATCCCAGAGGTAGAACCATCCCAGAGATATTTGATAATACCAATAATAACATGGGTTAGTTCACAACAGAAATAATAAACATCATAAATCACAAGTCGTGATTCAAGCTCTGGTTTAACAGTTTATCCTCCGAAGACCGACACTAAGACCGACACTTGACCCATCCCAGACTGTAGTCCTTAACCATGGACATGGTTATTCGAATAGGTTTAATCTCTGCAAAGGGTGTACTCTTTACCCACGAGTAACGGATTCTTTTAGTCCATCAAGACTAATTCCGTCCATGGCCTTTTTGTTGGAAACACACCTAACATGCACACACTAGCTTAACTTACATGTGTCTGGAATCACCCACGAAACTTGTCAAGCAAAACTCTAAGTGGGGAGGCCACAACCTCGACATAACATGGGATCACAAAAATTTATACCGCGCGCAAACTGAGGAGCTACCCCCTTCGGCTACAACCGAAACACCCATGCTCCCGGACCCGGTAGCATGACTACCGGATGCCTCCAGTATCTTCCACCATGGCCTCTCTGTACGGTGTGTGCTAGGAAAGGGGTTGACAACTTACTGAACCGTACCCCACCTATGGCAGGGACAAGTGGCAGTACGAAACAAGTATGGGGGTTACCGGAACAAGACTCGATCTACGGTCGACTCAGGAGGTTCAAATATTCTCTGCAAGATCAGCATAACAATGCACATACTTCAATCAATGGATAGAAATGCCACGCGTCATACCCCTCATGCCATACCGGACACGACCGTCTCGACGGAGGACTAGGGACAAGACCGTGTCTACCCAAGACAAAGGCCTTCCCGGCTTTCCTTCCGGTATGCATGAAAAGCATATGACGGTGATTTCCATCACAATCATATCAACTCCATTAGCATGAAATGCATTAACATGCACTCATGAGTAGGATCACATCCTCACATAAAATGACGTAGGCACGTGTCGGGGTGGTGTTGTTACCGAATCAAACAACACACACCAAAATTTCACCGGCGTTCAGAATGCTTGCCTTCAGGTCATGGGAAAGCAGGGTGCATTCCAAAACATCTTGAAATCTTCAAAAATCCTATTTAAAAGAATATATATGAAATAACACACAAAAATAAAAACAGCACAAAAGTTGTTTTGAAAATTTTTCAAATAAATCTTAAAATAAACTAGACAATATTTGAAAGAGGTAGGAAAAAGAATCAATTTATTTGGAGTTGTATTTAATAAGTTATAGCCAGTCAAAGTTTGGTCAAAATCTGCTATTTAAAAAATAAAACAGAAAAGAAAAACGTTTCGAAGATATACGTACACGTCGAAGGCGCATTTTGGAAATACGCTTCCACTTAACCCACGTGGACTGGGGCGGGGTCACTGTAGTGGGTCCAGGGGGCCCCACTGGTCAGGATTGACCAGTCTCCTTCCCTCTTCTTCCTCTGGCCGAACAGAGGCGGGGACTCCGGCGATCGTCGCCGGCGTTTGGCGGCTCCTCGCGGGCTCCAGATGGATCCGCAAGACCGGGGCGGTCCCTCCGGTGGTCGCTGGGTCGGCAGGGACGGAGTGAGCTGCCGGCGGCGAGCTCCGCGGCGGAGCAGGCTTCGGGGACAAAGTGGTTTTGGGGCTGCGGTGGCTCCCGATTAAAATCGAGTAGGGGGATGGGCTCATGGGAGGAAGGGAAGGTTCCTGCTGGAGAGAGTTGAGAGGGGGAGGCCCTGGTGGCGCCGGAATGGCCGGGGCAGTGGCGGCGGTTGGAGTTGCCGGAGAGGAAAAAGACGACTCTCTCCCTTCGATTGACAGCTAAGGGGGCACGAGCGGAATGGTGTGAGGCTGCCTGCGTGCGGGTTTGAGCTCGGGGGCCTCCTTTATAACACCTTCGAGTCGGTTTGCGGCGGCCGTGGATAAGCTTGCCGGCGACCGCCGTTCTGTAGCTAGGGCGACGTGGCGGCGACGCGCGCTAGAGGACGAGGCTGCGGATGAGCTCGCACTGCTCCAGGGGGCAGGTGGCAAGCGCTGGCGGCTTGGGCGGCGCTGGCTAGCGCAGGAGCTGCCGGGCAGCGGTGGCGGCTAGCTGCTGGCCTGCCGGGGATGTGGCGAGAGCTGCGGGGCTCGTGAGGTGCAGCAGGGGACACTGCGTGCTGGCTGCGGTCGGTCACGGGCTGGAGTGAGTGCGGGGTGTGACGCGGCGACTCGGGCGCACGTGGGTGCCAAACGCACGCTCTGGGCACGCCCAGAGCACGTCCGGGACATGCTCGACGAAACGCCAGGGTAGCCTAGAGGTTGCGGTTGAGGTTGGCAAGAAACAGGAGTAGTCTAGGGTTAGCAAGGGAATAAAGGGACATGGTGGATTGGTCAGGGGCTCAAGTTCACAATGTAAACTTGAAGTCATGCCAATTCTGGCTATGTACTCAGGGTGTTTGACAAAATGCCAAAGGCTCCTAGGTAGTTCTTGGAGTGGCCAAATTCTCCAGATCAGTGTCTGTATGGATGTAAGAGAGGGTGGTGAAGTTGGTTTGCAAAAAGGAGAAACTTGCTAGTGCAAGTTTTGCAAAACTATACTTCTGGATAGTGAGTAAGTGGCACCATTTCATGGGCCAAAAGTGCTCCAAAGAGTGCATGCTCCTGGACTTAGGGGTTTTGCAGGGTTGACTACAAGCATGAGAAAACACAAGGTCACTTGAGCAAGAAAGAATAGAGTTGCAGTAGAAAGCACAGGTCTGGTCCAGAATGAAGAAAAGGTTGATTCACTCAAAAATTTCAAATAACACCACTGGGTTTTTGCATAAAGTGGAATCAGATGCGGCAACTAACATCCCATAATTTTGGTGGAGGCTCAAGGAAAAATATAAAAATGGGTTATAGTGCAAAATTGTCCACTGGACCAGAGAAGAAAAACATGTGTAGCACTCAAAATATGCAATGAAATAAATATATAATTGCACAGAAGTGATTTAGATACCTCACATGATATCTCCAAATTTTGGTTGGATTTTTAGTTAAATTTATCAACTGGTTGTAGTTCAAACAGAGCTCCAAAACTTAAAACAAGTCATTTTAAATGAATATAGCTCAGGGTGAAATAATTTAATAAATAATTCCACTGATCAAGAAAAGCTTTAATGAGAGAGCATAGAAGTTCAGTATGTTTGGAAGGATCCACTTGGGTAGATACTCATTAATATAAAAAGAAAGGTTCTGAAATCAACAGAAATATTCTTGCAGGCAAAAGTTTTAAACTCTTGGCAAAATTTTATTATCAAAAATCTGGTTAAAATTTTGGGGTGTTACATTAAGTACCCCAGAATATGGTGTGAGAACTCCGAACACTCTCACGAGTGCGGCACCCCGAACTTATAGCATTATATGCATCGGCTCCGAATCATGTCTTGGGTCAATAGTTGGGTTTGCCCGGCTCCCATGTTTTGGTACCTTACATTCCATTATATCGGCTAAGGTAGCGCTGGGAGAACTACGGCGATTGTGCCCCAGTTGAGCTCGGTTAAGCACCTCAGTAGAGAAAGCTAAAACTGACCGTCATGATAGGGCGAGAGCCGGTCGCTGTTCGAGAGGTTTTTGAGTCCCTAAAGACTTATGCCGCTTAGAGCGAGGAGTTGGCTTTGTCCGGCCTAGACGTGGATAGCGCCCCGAACTCGGTCTTCCGAATACTAGGGGCTTCGCCGAAATTTAAAATTATAGAATTCTATGGCTAAGTGAGAGTGATAAAGCATTATAGTCCGATTGCCTTGTTCGTCGTGCTGAGCGCCTCCCTCGATGGACCCAAGAATTGGAACAAGAGCGCTCAGGTTTATCCCAAACACCCCAGCACTCGTGGCATGGGGGTAGAAGCCGACGACTCGCCATCTCTCAGATTTGATAAACGGCCACACATAAGGTAATATTTTAAATTCAAAAAGTGTTGCTTAGCGCATATGAACAAGTCTTCAACGCACAGGATAACACGAGCGAGTTTACTCAAATATTACATCTTTGGAACATTCATTCGCCACAAGGCGGGCACCCTTCAGGACGCCCTCATAATACATCTCGGGCTTGCGATGCTCCTTCTTCTCTGGTGGCCCCTCTTTCACCAGCTTCTCAGCATCCAGCTTGCCCCAGTATACTTTAACATGGGCAAGGGCCCTACGGGCACCTTCGATGCACACGGAGCGCTTGATGACTTCAAGCCATGGACAGGCATCCACCAGCCGCCTCACCAGCCCAAAGTAGCTCCCAGGCATGACCTCCCCAGGCCATAGCCGGACTATCAGGCCCTTCATGGCCTGTTCGGCCACCTTATGGAGCTCGACCAGCTGCTTCAGCTGGTCGCTCAAAGGCACGGGGTGTCCGGCCTCAACATACTGGGACCAGAACACCTTCTCCGTTGAGATCCCTTCCCCGGCTCGGTAGAATGCGGCATCATCGGACACACTGCAGGGTAGATATGCGAATGCTCCTGGAGAGCTCTGGACTCGGGTAAGTAGCAAGTAATTCACTTTCACGTGCTTGCTTTGCATAAAGAATGCCTTACCCGCCGCTATCTTCTTCATTGCCTCAATTTCCTGGAGGGCTTTTTGGGCTTTGGCCTTGGCGGATTTGGCGCTCTCAAGGGCCGAGGCAAGCTCGGACTCTCGAGTCTTTGAGTCAAGCTCCAATCTCTCGTGTTTCTTCACAAGAGCATGGAGGTGTTGCCGCACCTCCGCCACCCGCTCCTCCTACTTTTCTCGCTCGATGCACTCCATGGCCGCATTGTCTTCGGCCTTGGACAGCGCTTCCTTCAGGGTCGCCACCTTGGTTGTGGCCCCTGTAATACTCACGTTGGTCCTGTCATTATTTGCAACCAGATCTTTTTATATCATTATACAAGGTACTACTTACCTTCCTTGTCCTCGAGCTGCTTCTTGGCAGGGCCGAGCTCGTTCTCGGACCGCATGAGGCTCTACTTCAATGCATCGACCTCCGCAGTCAGTGCGGCAGAGGTCAGCAGCACAGCCTGCATTCCCATATTGACATACTTATGTTAGACACATGCGTATATCTTTTTAGATCCTCAGTCCGGCTTTTCTTTCCGAACACCAAACTAAGCATCAGGGGCTACTGTCTATGCGGTAATATTTTTACATATCTTAAATACATACCTCGAAGCCTGTTAGAAGGCTGGCACAGGCCTCTGCCAGCCCGCTCTTGGCGGACTGAACCTTCTAGATCACCGCACTCATAATAGTGTGGTGCTCCTCGTCGATGGAGGCGCCGTTGAGCACCTCCAGCAAATTATCCGGTGCCTCCGGTTGGACGGAGGTCACCGGCATCGTAGGCTTGCCCTTCCTACGAAGGGGCCGCCTGTCGGTCTCCGGAACAACTGAAGGTTTCGATGCGGTGTCCGGCCCAGGGCCGGACTTAGAGTCCTTTGGGGTTTTATCCCCTTTGCGCCTGGAATCCGGAAGATCGCCTTGCGGCGCCTCCGGGGCTACCTCCTCCCGGCTCGTCCCCTTTTGGGACTCCACCTCGGCATCGTCCGTGGGGCGAGGGGAGGTAGCAGTCGGGAGTGAAAGACTATTCACATCCGACGAATCCAGG
Organism: Triticum dicoccoides; assembly: GCF_002162155.2. Classification (NCBI taxonomy): domain Eukaryota; kingdom Viridiplantae; phylum Streptophyta; class Magnoliopsida; order Poales; family Poaceae; genus Triticum; species Triticum dicoccoides. Next base: position 662,029,149 of record NC_041389.1, on the reverse strand, counting down.
GATCCGCTCAATGAAGCGTCGGGCCGGGCCTTGGGCGGACTGGATGATTATGTTCGGTGTTAGAAGATACTGTGCAGTAAAGGAACACCATGAGTTATTCTGGTATCCGGATACTTACGACTTTGCCAGGGGCTTGGCCCTGGATGGCCACTCCTCTTCGCCATCGTCGGTGTTGGTGGAGTAGTCCGGGAGAAGGGTCTTTCCCTTCTTGGACCCTCTGGCTCCCCTTGTTGGGGTGGCCTTCCTTTTCTTTCCTCCCCCCGTTGGAGGGGGAGAGGCCTCTTCTTCCTCCTCCTCGCCTTCGTGGGAGGAGTGCGCTTTGGAGTCATCGGACGAGAAATCCGACACTACCAGGCGCCGGGAACTCTTTCGAGTTCCCGTGGTCTTCTTCTTGGCCTTCTTGTCCGGCACCACGTGAGGTGCCAGGACCAGCAACTTCGCCAAGCGGGCGTCTGCTGGGCCTTCGGGCAAAGGAGACGGACAGTCTATCTGTCTGGACTTCTTCTGCCAATCCTGTCAAAGGAATGGGACCTTAGATCCCGCATAGAGTCAAACTATGAAAAACAAGTATCCTGTAATGGGTAAAACAAGCTTACCGTGCTGGCTTGGCGCTTCGCGCAGAATCTGTGATCCTCGGTAATGGGAGGAGGAACCTCGGAGCCCTTGAATAGCACCTTCCAGGCATCTTCGTGCGTTGTGTCAAAGAGCTTGGAGAAAGTTTGGTGCTGGGCCGGGTCGAACGCCCACAAGTTCAAAGCCTGTCGTTTACACGGGAGGATCCGGCGGAAGAGCATGACCTGGACTACGGTGACAAGTTTAACCTTCTTGTCAATCAGGTCTTTGACGCAGGTTTGGAGTCCGGTCAGCTGTCCCGAACTACCCCACGACAGGCATGTCTCTTTCTAGGAGGTGAGCCGTGTGGGGATGCCAGATCGGAATTCGGGGGCCGCTGCCCATTCAGGGTCACGCGGCTCGGTGATGTAGAACCACCCCGATTGCCACCCTTTGATGGTTTCCACAAAGGAGCCCTCGAGCCATGTGACGTTGGGCATCTTGCCCACCATGGCGCCTCCGCACTCCGCCTGCTGGCCGCCCACTACCTTCGGCTTGACATTGAAGATCTTCAGCCATAAGCCGAAGTGGGGCTTGATGCGGAGGAAGACCTTGCACATGACGATAAACGCCGAGATGTTGAGGATTAAGTTTGGGGCCAGATCGTGGAAATCCAGGCCATAGTAGAACATGAGCCCCCGGACAAATGGGTAGAGTGGGAAGCCTAGTCCGTGGAGGAAATGGGGGAGGAACACCACCCTCTCATGGGGCCTGGGGGTGGGAATGAGCTGCCCCTTGTCTGGGAGCCGGTGCACAAGTCGTTGGACAAGTATCTGACTTTCCTCAACTTTTCGATGTGCCCCTCCGTGGCGGAGGAGGCCATCCACCTGCCTCCTGCTCCAGACATGGCTGGAGAAGGTTGAGGTGGGAAGTGCGGACTTGGGCGCTGGAGCTCGAGTGCGCGGAAATGGATAAGCGAAGGAGGAAGAAGGCGTAGATGAAAAAGGTGGATCCTTATCCCCTTATATGGGCAGACGGAACTATGTGCCCCCACCAGCCTGGTAAAACTCGCTTATCTCCCAAGCGCCGTGATTAATGGCATGGTTGGGTTACCCACGCCCATATTGATGAGAATCCCGGAATAAGGGGACACGATCTCTGCTTTGACAAGACGTGCCAAGGGAACCACCTCGCTAAACGCGCTGAGGTGGGACAGTAAAATGATTCGAATAAAGGCTTGGCCGTGGTGTGATGTCACGCAGCGGAATATGTCAACAGATTAGATTTGTGCAAATGTTATTCTCTCTACGGTGGTATGTGGAACTCGTTTTGCAGAGCCGGACACTATCCTTGTGTTCAAAATCTTCTATGAAGTATTCGGAGGAGGAACCCGCCTTACAATGCCAAAGACAATCAGCGCGCCGGACTCGTCGTCATTGAAGCCTGGTTCAGGGGCTACTGAGGGAGTCCTGGATTAGGGGGTGTCCGGATGACCAGACTATAACCTTTGGCCGGACTCCTGGACTATGAAGATACAAGATTGAAGACTTCGTCCTGTGTCCGGATGGGACTTTCCTTGGCGTGGAAGGCAAGCTTGGAGATACAGATATGTAGATCTCCTCCATTGTAACCGACTCTGTGTAACCCTAGCCCTCTCCGGTGTCTATATAAACCGGAGGGTTTTAGTCCGTAGGACGAACAACAATCATACCATAGGCTAGGTTTTAGGATTTAGCCTCTCTGATCTCGTGGTAGATCTACTCTTGTACTACCCATATCATCAATATTAATCAAGCAGGAGTAGGGTTTGACCTCCATCGAGAGGGCCCGAACCTGAGTAAAAACATCGTGTCCCTTGTCTCCTATTACCATCCGCCTAGACGCACAGTTCGGGACCCCCTACCCGAGATCCGCCGGTTTTGACACCGACAACCCCCGTATCGACCATAGCGCTCCAACACAAGTCCGTTTTGTCCGTTTTATGGTACGCCACACCCCTCCCAATCAACAGGACCCCCGTTTTGACCGTAGGAGGTCCGTTTCCTCCGTTTTGTGGTACGGCACACCCCTCCCGATGAACAGGATCCCGTTTCGAACGTGGCCAGTCGAACACAAGGCCGTTTCCTCCGTTTTGCGGTAAGCTAGGCCTCATTTCCATCACCTGTTCCGTCCAAGCCCTCCCGATGAACATGACCATGCATTCCGTTCCGACCCAGCCGGTTGGCTCCCCATGAATACGACGACGACGATGTTACTCCGTTCCGACCCAGCCATGTACACGAGCCCTGGCCGTACGTATATATGCGCGAGTAGGCATTCGAGACCCCGCCCATATTTACGTACGTGGCCGTATTTTCTTTCTTGCACCCTGGCCGTTGTACGTACGTGTACATGCTACATGCGCGCCTCTACTATGACACGTGCGCGCCTCTACATCGACCGGTATATATGTACGTACACGTTCGCGACCAGAATAACAACGCTATGTACGCTTCGACCAGGTGGGTCCCGACTGTCAGGCACTTCCTTGCGTGTGAAGATGTAGCTGGTGTGTCCCAGCAGTCATGAGGGCGAATTGGTTTTTTTTCAGACGCACTTCCTTGCGTGCGAAGATGTAGCTGGTGGGTCCCAGCAGTCAGGGGGGCGAATCGTTTTTTTTTCGGACGCACTTCCTTGCGTAAGAAGATGTAGCTGGTGGGTCCCAGCAGTCAGGGGGAAACGTTTTCTCGTGAAATATGGTGGCCCGTCAGGTGGGTCCCTGCTGTCAGGTGGAGGAATAATTATTCTGTGCGTAATAAGGAGGCACTTCCTTGCTGCGGCTATGGACCCAGCTGTCATCCTCTCCACGTACAATCCACTTCAGATGCATGTCAGTTGTTGACCACGTTGACCAAGCCGCACCGAGAGCACCAGGGCGGTGGACGATGGCGAGGCCTAGGAAGGGAACAACACGGAGGCAGGGAAGACTTGGCAGTTGTTTCCCACACGGAGGGGAGTATGACTGTACGAGGGTTTACTCGTTCGTCTGCCGTCGCCGGAGAATAACAACAGGTGTGGGTGAGTAGAGGGATGGCTAGCCCAGCAATGGGAGTACGATGGGGCGATGAGGCCTGTGCGGCAGCACAGCCGGCCGCGGGGAGGAGGGAGCATGCAGTCCCGTCGGCACTTGTTTGAGTGGCTGGAGCAGGAAGAGCAGAGATTGAAGAAGCACGACGGCCATTGGATGGACATCCAACAGTCACTCCTTGTGCGTCAACCTTTTTTTTAGGAAAGCCTCAAATCTGTGAAAACAGCATACAACCCATCTGCCGTTATTTCTAATAATTTACAGCCCATTTGCTAATTCTTAAGGTTTTTTAGCACATATTCTTTTTGTTAGCATTACAGCCCATATTGTGGCCACGGTTAAAACATTATACGAAATTTTGCATATTTCGGTGCGGTCTGAACTGTTTTTAATCCCGAAATTTCAAGTCACATTAAACTGATTTTAAAAATAAATGTATATCAATATAAAATCCAATAAATTGTCCACGCATAAAAATCAATGCAATTTAAAATCTCGAAATGAAAAAACGATATTTGAAACTAGTTGCCGGTTTGATGTGTTTTAAAAATGTACAACCCATTTCTCATTACTGATAGGCCATTTTCTCGGCCAGTCGAATGAAGCTCTCCTCGTCTTGAAAGATTTGCAGCCCAACAGGCCTGATAAAGTGACTTACTTGACAAATCACAAAAAAGCTGGGCTAGCCATTTTTAGAAAGAAAAAAAACTACTGGGCTGGTCTGTGGTAAACATAAAAGAAAAGGCTGTCTAGATAGGCCAGAGTGTCCCGCACAGCCCAGTTGACACCCTGCTTCCGTCTCAAAAAAAATTAGATAAATGCCACTCCAATTATGGCGATTCATCAAAATGCCACTGCAATTTCCAAACTTTTAAAAATGCCACTGCAATTTTTGCAAACTTTGAAAAACACCACTGCAGTTCGCAAACTTTGAAAAACGCCACTCCAGACTTCGAAAAATGCAACTAGAAATGGCATGAAATGGCATTTTTCAAAGTTTGGAAATTGCAGTGGCATTTCTCGGATACACAAGATTTGGAGTGGCGTTTATTAAATTAACCCAAAACAAAAGTAACTGGGCGAGCTATTGGGTCCCTGGTGTCAGCCGCTCGTTGTGAAATTCTTTCGTTTATTGACTGCGTTGACAATGGCATGGGACCCAGATGTTAGAAATCCACTAGGAGGAGCCATTTTTTTATTGGCTTGAAATAAGGAGGCACCTTGGCGGGTCCCTGCTGTCATCCTCTCCACGTACAATCATCTCCTGATTGTGTACGCATCAACTTGGTAGGTGCACAAGTCGGCCTCTAAACCCGTGGAGGACAAATACAACCCATTTAAAAAAATAACAGCCCATTCCATACGTTCAAATGGAAAGTTCAACATTCAGAGCAAAGTAACAGGTCTGATCCACATATAGAGTACTGAACTTCCACGTTGACAACCATCATAGCCAAGTTAACTATCTACTCCCACTAATAATCTAGTAGCGTACAAGTACTAACTTACTCTTAGCTAACTAGACGTTGCCGGCCGCCATCTGTGGTACACGCTAAACACCGGCACTGGCGTCCTGTGCCTCGCCTCGGACTTGCAAGAGGTGCGATAGGGCGCGTTGCTCGCGCGCGTTGGCCCTTTCCATGCCAGTGTGGTCCACCGAAGCTTCGGCTTCCAATAGGGAAACCCACTTGACAAGCTGGCAGTAAAAATTGGCGTCACGAACACATGTGTTCCCGACAGCCTCCAGGGCTATTTGCCGGGCGTCGGCCTCCACGTAGTCGGCCCAGTTGCGGGCACTCTGCTCGCGACTCAGAGCGTCGGTGTGCTGCTGCTCCATGTCCTGCTGGCAGCGCAAATCAGTGATACGCTGCTCCTCCGCCAGGCGGTCGCGCTCCAACAACTCCTGCTCCTCCGCTAGGCGGTCGCGCTCCAACAAATCCTCGATCTCCGCATTGCCATCTAAAGACAGATAGAATGCCTCCTCCCTCCGCGTGCCTTCCGGTGAAAAACCGAACACTAGTTCCGGCGGTGACCGCCTCTGGCGTCGCCTACCGCGGACGGGCAGGGGCATGGCGGACGTGGCGAGCGACGTCGGGCTGGTGGGGGCTTATGAGGATATGGCGAGTTGGGTCATGGTGCCACCGGAGAAGGCTGGGAAACAGTACTTATAGGCGGAAGGTAGCGCGACGGTCATCGGAATTCAATGCATAATTGCTTAGCGCGCCAACTTGCCGTGGAAAACTAGAGAAACTGAAATTATGACTGTGCCATCCCGTCCCGTCTGGGTCGCACGCTGGCATGGCGGTCAAACGAGTGCACTCGAATCATCTCCCTCCTTGTCAATAATGATTCCACGGATTTAAAAAGCTCGCAACAATTAAAGCACATCTTTTTTCGCATCAGTTAGCTGCCTTAATTACGGCTGGCTGCACGCAGGAACTCGGAATCACTCGCAGCCAGTACGCGGAGCAGCATGCAACGAGTCGCAGCCGAGGGCACGCATGCAGCCACTTAAATCGCTGGAATTAATTAGGCTTAAACTTTTGCATGCCATTAATTATTGCCATGCCTTGGTCTTGCTGCTTTGCTCAGGGGACTAATAAACCCGGACGGAGGGAGTACCTTGGTTGGTGAGAGGTTTGAATTAAGCCCTGCAAACCGGAAAGGAGGTATTAGTGCGTGCGTGATCCACTATTTATTCCTGTAGGACCGAGTAGGTCGTTTCTTGGATTGAGCCTTGCAAACCGGAAAGGAGGTAGTACGTGTGTGATCCGCTATTTATCCGTGTAGGATCGATAGTGTAGCTTGTCAGTTTCTTCAGAGGTAGGCATTTTTATTCAAAAAACTGCCACTTCGCATCTTGCATCGCAAATAAAACTGCCAGGAGCGCATTTGTAGGCTAGCTAGTGATCGATCAGTAACTTGTAAACACTGAGCAAACAGAAATAAGTAACTGTTAATGCATCTCAATGATTCACAGATCATATACAAATATGTAGCTCCAAAAGCAAAGATCAACCACTTCGGATCTTGCGTCGCAACTAAAACTAATTAGTACGATTCCCATACATAAGATCAACATGTTAATGCATCTCAATGATTCACAGATCATATACAAATATGTAGCTCCAAAAGCAAAGATCTAGAAAAAACATATGTTCTTCCTACTAACAGGGATGCTTCTCTTGGCCAACATTCAGTACAGACTGAAAGACAAATTTGTTTGTGAAGTCTACAATTCCTCTTGCAAACATAAGTGGTTTCACAAATAGCTGGAACCATGAGAATGAACCACACATGATGGAGGAACATCCACTGCGATATGATTTGGTCTTCTCTCGATCACACCGCGAGACTATTTTCGGGATACAAACTTTAACTTAGGCAAAATGATGCCCATTGTATAATCAGACCAAAGCAACGAAGCACCTAGTGTTGGCCAATAAATAGTACAGTACTACTTTTCTTCAATCCATGAAGTGACTATCCAATCTTTCTGTGTCTATTTTCAAATGGCACTGCATGCAGTGACTATACTATTCTCTTGTGCAGTTCAACCAAAATTGCGGACACTTTGTTTGTTTGCCAAATAGCAACGGGCAGACATCTCTGTCTGCACAAATATCAAGCAGCTAGTAGACATATACCACACCATGTATTTTCGGTTTAAACATGTCTCTTCCGCTTAGCATCTGTCATGTTCTGCACTGGACAATCTGATACAGTTATGTTTTGCCCTCAACAATTTCATACTGAATTGATTTGCTGGTTCAGAACAGAAATATAGCGCCTATTCTTTATCAGACCAATGATATCCATGTTCACAGTGATGGAAGAGGTGAAATTGATACAACCGAAATTGAGCATCCAATCATTGAATCATGTCCTGCACCTCCAATGTAGGTCCACCCTGCCAATAAATTCACATGCACTAGTATTACTATCTAATGACAGTACAAAAAGAGTAGCAAGATAGTAGCAAACCATGTACCTTCGTAATGAACAGCTCATAGTGCCACCAATTGGATATAAAGGTTTGGAAAAAAACATGCTCCTAATGTTGAACTAGTTGGACTTCTTGTGCAGTTCCACTAAAATCGAGCATCCCTGTTTGCATAGATATTGAAAGTGTGATTACTATAAAAGTGGCACTAGTTGAAGCATAGACTCACAAATATAAGCATTCCAATTTCTTAACGGGAAAAGGTAGCAAGACTGTTTCTAACCACCTGTTTGAAGGAATAAATAAAGCAACAGCGGCTGATGTCAGGAAGGCATACATAGTTTTTTCTGAAAAACTGAGCGATTCCTGACCTTTCCTCTTCTTTTAAGCAAACTTTGTGCAGTTCTACTAAAATAAAATGCCATCACCGCCTTGACAATTCAGTGAAACTGTACAAAAGGAAATGACTTAACATTACATCATGATGTCAGGTATGTAGTCAACAGGCATTAGAGAGGAACATGCAGGCCTCCTCCGATAACATAATGAACATTAATTTTAACAAAGGTGTGACTAGCTTTACCGGGATAATTTGAGTGAACTCTACAACCTCTGTTCCTTAATATAAGACGTTTTCGTGGTTCTATTTAAAGTACCCAAACATCTAGTATTTAGAAAAACAGGTAGTAGTTTTCTTGAGCACATATCTGGGAAAGCTTGCCACACTTTATTTATGTCCATACGCTAATGCAACACCATTCGAATACTACAAATATACACTAATCCAGTGGCTAGTGCAACAGTAGAGTAGTTAGTTTATTACAGGGTACAGTACAATGGTTTTACTGAACAGATTTCAATAAACTCTAGCACCGAAAGGTTTCTATAAGAATTAACAGTACAAAATGTAAAGGTAACAAGTTTCAGCATTGGTATACCAGCTGTGCATGAGCATTAAACCAAATACAAAAGTCTGAAGGTAACTAGCATTATTAAGTATGCCTTCATGACAGTATAAAAAAATTGCAAACCATGTACCTCCAAGGTAAATATCATTTCGAACTCGGGGGGACCTTAAAAATTGCTATCCCAATCTTGATAATCGATCAAACATAAAAACTTGATCGAATGAATCAAGAGAACAGCCGGAGGAGGAAGTGCCCACTCTTGACCTTTCCTCTTGTCTTCATAATTGTTTGTGCAGTATAACCAAAATAAAATGACATCAGCGCCTTGGCATTTTGGTGACACTGTACAAACAAATTAACTTATCTCATGAAAGTGAGGTATGTAATCTATAAGCATTAGCAGTGCAAAAATCTGAAGGTAGTAACAAGTTTCATTGTTGGTATACTGGTTGTGCAACAGCATTAGAATGCCTTAGCTGAAAAATCTTTAATACATCTACAATCAACAGCTAACCCTGAAATAATCCAGTGAAATTAAATGGCATTGCTTAAATTTATCGGTGGCATTAGACTGAGAGTGGCATTAGTTAAATGTGGCATCACTTTAGCAGTAGCATTGCTTGACTTGCCTCCTGGCGTTATACTAACAGCAAAAAAAGTGGCAATAAGAGCATGGGAGGCCCATTCGGACAGTGGGCGCACCAGTACGATGTACCTCCATGGACGCAGAGTGGTGAGGGAGGTATGGTTGCCCAGACACTACAAAAAAATACACTTCCATGATGATATGTGTTTGTCACAGTTGGTCACTTTTTTGTTATGCATGTACATCCATGACGATTATGTGACAGAATCAAGATAGTCATACATGTGCTGTCGTAGAAGTGTTCCATGACATTACCAAAATTATCATCACGAAAGTGTCCATTTCCATGACGATAAATCGCGCGTCACAGAAGTGCTTTCGTCAAGGGCGACCGACACGTGGCATCCACCGTAAAGGAACACCGTTAAGCTATCGGGTCGGGTTTTGGATCCGATAACCCGTTAACAGCCCGGACCAATGGGGATTTTCCACGTGTAAAATCATCATTGGCTGGAGGAAACACGTGTCGTCTCACCGTTGGGACAGATGTCATCCGCTCATTGGACAAAAGGCGCCTATGATATGTCAACACGTGGCACGGCCCAACAGAGGCCCATTCCTGTGAAAAGGCCGGCCCGTTTGACTTGATCAAAAGGTGGCGGGCCGACCCATGTAAATCCTATTAACGGCATGTTCGCATATAGCCCATTTACAGCCCTCTAACCCAAGGCCCGTTACGCCCTATCCGAATTAGGCCCAGTAGCGTCATCTGGGCCACCCAATATGATTCCAGACCGTTTTCACTTCTAGCCCATGTATGGCCCATGACGTCTTTCGGCCCATATGAGGCCCTATGTAACTCTTGGCCTATTAACGGCCCGTGGTGAAACTGGCCTGTAATGAACAGTGTATTACTTTACACCCATTAACGGTCCGTGGTGAAACTGGCCCGTAATGAACAGTGTATCACTTTATACCCATTAAGGGCCCGTTATTCCGTTGGGCCGTTTCCAGCCCATGTTATCTTTCGGCCTACTCAGATCCCATTTATTCTTGGGCTCATTTCCAGCATTCATTTACTTACGGCCCGTTACTGTCATTTTCTGCTTATGGGCCAAATTCAGCCCGTGGTTACAGTCGGCCCGTTTGTGGTCCATTAACACGTTGGGCCGTTTTCATAGTGTCATGAAATACGGCCTATTAACGATGGCCCGTTATGGTCGGCCCATGAACGGACGATTCCAACTCTAGCCCGTTTACGGCCATAATGTGGCCTGTTATTGGCCCATGTTTGGCCAACCGATCATACTGCCCGTATAAGGCCCATTGATGATACAGCCCGTAGAAGGCCCATTGTTTGTACGGCCCATAGAAGGCCCATTGTTTCTATGGCCCGTAGAAGGCCCACTGTTTCTACGGCCCGTAGGAGGCCCAGTGTCACTACAGTAAATATTAGCCCATGGTTATTGTGCCCTAGCTTTAAAAAATAGGTTATTGCAGCCACTAGCAAACCGTGGAAAAAGAACTGCAATGACTACAAGCAAACAAATAAACAAGACAACAAGGAAATAAATAAGCAAGCAACTTACGCTAGACTATCACGGCTATCACACATGTTACATCCACTGGGCATCAAAGTTTGCCACCACTGCAAATAAACGCGCCGACAAAAGAATATACAAAACTGAGAGCACTTCAGAAGGCACTAGGCCTGGCCAGATCGGGGCCCCCAAACAGCTGAAGAAGCTGAGCAGACCTTAGTTGTGTCAACGATAGATGCATCAACACTAGATTTAAGGCATGATGGTGCGCACGGCAGTCCTCTAACATCTTCATTGCATCTTTGACTTCAAGTCGGAGCTGAGCTGAAGCAAGCCTTTCCGCTTTAAGTTGAGACTGAAGAAGTCGAACTGATTGAGGCAGGGACTGCACAGAGGTTGTCTCACACCTGCTGGTGAGTAGCTTCAACTCACTATCTTCATCAAGACAGGACCTTGGGGTCATCTCGCTGTCCTCAAGATGGTTTGGCTCACTATCTTCCCTAAAGTTATGCCTGGCGTAAGAGATACGACTCTGAAAGAGAAACAAGGAGACACGTAACATGTTTCACAATTATATAAGCAAATAAATGGATCTGTTCTGCATAAGGAACATGTTTTTACAACTACAATTTGAAACTGGTAGTTGTTGCAAACATCCAATTAGATGTAAACAGCAAAGCAAACAGCAGTGGAGGCAATGATGCCTATCCAAATATATACTAGAACAAAGTTTGAAGGCTTGAGAAGGATGAACTTACATTACATGTTAACACGGGCTGGACAAAGCCCTTCTCCATGTTGATGGAAGGATAATTCAATAAATTCCCCAAAGAAAATTCTTTATAAGCGTTGCCATTATTCTACATTTTGCAAAGAGTAAATATAGATCAAATAATATTGAAAGAAACAGAGGATAATGAAGCTCAGGTGCAGACTGATGATACATAATCAAATAGCAATTATTTAAGTACAGCGTTACAAGGCAAAAGAGAGAGAGGTACTGACAAGAGCAATGCAGAGCCCATTATTGTTTTGAGATCGTATGATCCTTTGAGAAAGGAGATTCATCTGAAATTAGTTTTCATACAAGAGAGAAGGTAAGGCACAAGCAGAAATTTAGGAGTTCAAATTTTGAATTGATATCATAGACAGTACCTGACGTTGGGCTCCCAGCAGTTCTAATAGGGGTTTGGCCACTGGAGTAGGGGTAAAGTGTGGTACAGTTGGGCCTGTGTTTTCTGTGGCTGCTGATCTATCTGATTTAACAGGTACCACTACCTTTTCCAAATACCTATTTTGTACTCCATGAGGATCTGCACTCACCCTCTTCCTTTTGGACATCTATCACGAAAGAACAACATTTGACTGGAAAAACATAGTGTGACGACACATGGAATAGGTACAGAAAATGGATAGTTATGGCATATACTCATATATGATGCTTAAACTAAGCAGATGGTGTAACAAAGTAGAAGAAATGCAAGAGGTCAGATGCAAAATATGTGCGACCAATACAACTTTGCAAAGTTAGAGCAAGCACCTTGATGGGTGAATAAGATAGGCCATCCTCCACCATGCCAAGTTTGTTAGCCAGTGGATCGTTCTGCAATATTCCTCTCGTGCGCCCATTCTCATATTCATTTTGATAATGTTCAATATCTGACATGCATGAAAACATAAAAACAAGTGAGATTTTCTTTGTAATGCAGAAGTGATTCTAATCCAATACTACCTCCCTGTAAACCCCTTTGTGCTATCTCTGCAATTCTTTAAAAAGATGCCATGCATGCTGTAATTTGTTGTGTGCATTAATATAATGTGGCCTACTCCTCAAAATATGAGAGCTCCAGAAGTGATGACACTTCGCAGATGATAGCTTCAACATATAGTAAAGAAGAACAAGTCGACCTGACCTGACAGATTCAAAATATACTAAGGGAGAAGAACTCGACCTGACCAGTCGACTGCAAGAGAAGAGTGTCATCTTAAAGAAGATCAGAAGAACAAGCAAATTGAAGATATTACAAGTGTTTCAATACAATGTCGGTTGGCCACCCATGATGAACCAGAGCGCACAGAGAAATACTATTCTTTCTGGTCTCTCCATATGTGGCTCACATGCATTTTGAAACTAAAGTAGGAACATTTAGCTAACCAATTAAACATCTCTCAGTTTTACTAATATCAGCAATAATGTCATATATGAATTTGTACAACTAAGCTTGTTTAGCTCGATGGGTGGAGCAGTGCTATTACGACACGAACCACGTAGGCTGATTGTGGTCATCATAAAATGGGGAAAACATAAGCATGATCAGTACAGTGTTGACCGTGGCAGTGGGATGGCAGATCTGAAGCTGCAAACCACGCAAAGGGTAGTTAGCAACCGATGTTTGCTTTGAAATAACAACTAAGATTTGGTATGGACAAGAAAGTACGGTCAACAAGTGACAAATAAATGCAATTATGTTGTCTCTCTATATGTCCCGACATGCATTTGGAAACTCAAGTGGGACCTTTAGCTAACCAATTAAATGTGTCGGTTAACTAATATCAGTATCATATCACAATCATATTTGAAAAACTAAGCTTTCGAATTCTGAGTGTTGTGTTGTTTAGCTTGAAGGGTGGAGTAATGCTAGTACGACAGAAAGCACCTACGGAGATCATAGTAGAGTAGATAAAAGGGGAAAACCCTAAGCATCAAGAGAAAAAACAGGAAAGTGGAACTAGCTGGACCAGTGGGTGGCGCACATGCTTTTCGAAATGAATATAGGAACATTAGGTGACCAATTAAATGTTCTTTGTTTTAGTGATATGAGCATCATATCAGATTCGTATTTCAACACGTAAGCTTTGGGTTGAGGTCTTGAGGAGCAGTGCTAGCACGACACGAAGCACCTACGATGATGGTAGTGAATATAAAGGGGGGAAACCATAAGCTTTACGAGTATAGTGCCCGTGCCATGGCGGATCTGAAGGTGCAAACCGGACAAAGCTACTTCGCAACCAATGTTTGCTTTCAACTAGCCACTACGATTTGGTACGGACAAGAAAACTACAGTAAACAAATTACGATCTATTTTCCGGGTGAGATCAATAACTTAAGCACATATGGAAGAGTACCACCTCTCTTGCGACACCGTGTAGGCCTATGCTGATACGTTGAGGGTGCTGCGGGTGCGATGGCTGTCAGCGGCGGGGAAGAAGACTTTAGACGGCAGATGGCTGGGTCAGGGGATATATCCTGTTGCCGTGGACGAGGCGGTCGTAGGAGCGGCAACGACAAGGTGGACGACAGCGCCGATGAAGCAAGAGGAGGCGATGAAAGGATCCTGGTCCTGCGCCGTGGATGAGAGACGTCCATCTCTTGCAGTGGACGACAGGGTAGGGGTAGCGGCTCCGGCAAGGTGGAGGATGGGGTGGCGGACGGAGGAGGCTGGCCGCAGTGCGGAGGTTGTCGTGCCGCCAACGGTGTATGAATGGGGAAATGGAGGGGAGGGGGGCTATCTCAAACTTTGGGACGCGCTTCTCTGAAATGGTGGAAAGTTACGAACTTATCCCCCGTTTAAAATTTCAGACATCGCGTCGGTTGGGGATAGGACGGTAATCTTGCATCTCCCAAATATTTGTCGGTAACTATTTCGGGCGAGGAGAGGGTGTTTTGCCACCCACAGTTGGCGCCCACGGTGTATGAACGGGGCTGACAGGTAGGGCGGTTATGTCACGTCTGATGGAAGTTACACATCTGCCCCTATTTAAAATATTAGCCTACATCGATTTCGGACGAGGAGAGTTTGTTTTGCCGCCCACCGTGTATGAATGGGGAAATGTAGGAAGAGACACATGTCTTTCGGACGAGCTTGAATCAAATGTGTTTTGCCGCCCACGTTTGGCGCCCACCGTGTCTGAATGGGCTCAGTGGCCGTCGTGTCACGTCTGATTGAAGTTACTAGTCCACCCCTATCAACAGCAGTGTAAATCCGGTCGATAAGGATGTCAAGTATCAGGGGTAGACAGTAATTTCCATCTCGCAAACACTTGCTTTGGGCAGCCCACAAATTATAGTGGGTGTTTAGCTGCTTCGTTAAAAACTTGGGAGAATTAGCATTCACGTTTGCCCTGGGACCTGGCAAACTAAATTCAAATCCAATTTGTATTCGATTATGAATATCCACAGATAATTATACGTTTTGTTATTTATTTCTTCAAAACCACAACAAAGATTTATTCCACCTTTATATATGATTATGATTTAGAAATACTGTGATCTTCGAATTCAGTAGGTTGGATACACTCTGATTCAAACAGTTATTTCATCCAATACAATATGCTCACACGAAAAACAGTTCACCTTATGTCAATCATACAAGTACTAAGGATTACCTCGCCTAAAAAATTCGGATCATTACAACACATGGACAACATGGAATTCAGGACAACATAGGGGGTCTTGCAACATAATCCTTTCAGAGACATGACACAACATGCAAGTACAATAATCTAATGACAATTTCAACTGGTATCTAAAGAAGAACCGGGATTACCTTGGGCTTTAGATAGCAGAAACAGCAGGACCTCCTCCGTCTTCAAATGCAACATTCTTACTTCCTCCAATTCTAGGGTTGCTTGCATAATGCGTGCCGCTAATTCCATAATTTCCAGCCTCAAGATAAAGATTACCTCATTCATGGCAGCCACACCATCTCTTTCTGCCTCTAGTAGAGCCTCAAGTACTATAATATTTGTGCTCAGACTGCTCTCCGACGGTGTTGCCTCTGAACTGCTACCATCTGGTAACATGGATGGCGCACTGCTTCCACAAATAGATTCTGGGGTTGTACATTGTGTCCTAGTGTGAACGGCATCCTGAAAGGTTTCCGCTGGACATAAGTAAGAGATAGTTATAGTATGATCCAGGCAGTAAGCTTACATGGTAAACGACGGATGAATTATTGCTGAGCATGGCAAACTATATTTAAATGGTTCGAAGCAGCATCAGCCGAAAAGAAATTAAAATGGTAATATGAAAGTTGAAAGGGAGTGTACAACCGCTATATTTAAGTTGCCAAGGCATCTAAGCGGTTGAAATAATCTGAGAAAGCACTTAACAGTGTGGCCTCATATAAACTACGAAGACAGTCTTGTGATGAAGTTGAGAGGAAAAGTTAAGGACTCAAATGAAATAGGCATGCATTTCTTTACGATAGTACAGCAGGACTGCTGACATATTGGCCAACTCAGGTATAACATAACAACAAACAAGCATTCGAATCAAGCAATACAGCAAAGCAGACAACTGAACTATTTGTAATTCGGTAGGATTACATGTTGAGGGCACAAGCCAAGAAAGCAGCCCACTCGCATTATATTTAACATGTACTAAAACACACTGGCTTACCATATGTTGCTCTGAAGCCTAGCTGCTGTTGCAATGTTCTTTGAAGATATCGTCAGCATCCCGTGGTTGCAAATCTAGTTGTTGTAGTTTACTCTGCACCATCTATTTAGGTGAAATTAATTTTAGTCGCATGCACTGGTCCGAATTGATCATCAATGGTTCATCTAAACTAATGAAAGAAGGGTGTGTGCATACACGACAATATATCTGCTTCCCTCTATTTTTATGCTTCTTCGAGGTGCCAACACCAAAAGAACAAATATTTTGCTTGATGGGGTTGGCAGCTCCATAATTAATAGAAGCATCAAATTAGTCATGCAACTTGGGAAGATCAAGAACACACAAACAAGTAATGAACAGAGGCTCGGAGCAGTGATGTAATAGCCAGCATCAGAAAATGTAGGGTACAACGAACAAAAAGCGGTGGAACCACATGCTAGTTTGCTGATGTGTAATTAAGCATAGAGAACATTAAGCAGTCTGATGGAACCAACAGGTGGCATCAGAACAAAACTAAAGCATATTAACTATATGTGCACTGGTATGTAATTTAACACATGTAACATGTTCACTGCCAGAAGTATGGCCCTACAGGTGCAAGCAGAATAACCCGTCTCATGGAAAACTGAATGACCTGAAGAAATTCAAAGGTGCGGTGCTTATGCTAGGAAAGTGAACGTAGGCGTCGGTCGTTGGATAATAGTACCTGATTCTCGGCGGCGTATGGGTATCGTTGTCATACTTGATAGCTAAGGATCATCGATGGTGCTCATGTTGCGGTTGAGTTTGGGCCAGCTGTCGCCGTCGCTGAAGCTGCTCCGGTGCTATGGTTGCGGCACCTGTCGACATACAAGAAAGCTCATCTGTGGTAAGTGAACAGTTGCACGATAAAAACAAAAAATGAAGGAGTACAAATCGAAATAACCTGATGAGGCTGCAGCGTCAGTAAAGCAGGGCCGGTGGAGTTGAATATGGCGTTCGTGGAGCGGGTCCGGTGCAGTGGACGAAGGCTTCGGCGGGCGCGTTGTATAGTGCTTTCGGTGAGGCGGATCTGTTGCGTCGGACGAGGGCTTGTATGAAGGACCAGCGAAGGGGCAGCCGAGGGAGTCAGTGAAGGGCCTACGCTGTGGTGGAGGGCGCCGGTTAAGGAGATCCGGTGCAGTGGACCATGATGGCAGTCAAGGAGATCTGGAGCGATGGACAAGCCAGTCGTTGAAGTGGCTCTGGTGAAGTGGTGAGTTGGTAGTTGGGGGTTCCAAGGTGCGGAAGGTAGATCCGGCGGGGTGTGAGGTCCATCGCTACGGTGGAGGACTGGATTCGGTGGCTTGCCGTGGTTGGGGGGTCGGGGATGGGAAGGGGAGGGGCTCTGGGGAAGAATGCTGGGGGCAAAGAGGGGAAAACAATGGAGTTACCAAAGCAGCCCTTTTCCGTTCATGTGGCAGAGGTAAAACAGGAATATCGCAGGGCTAAACTTCCGGGCGCGTGATATTTCGATGTGAGCGGGAAGTTTGAAAGCTTTTGGCGCCTAAAATTATAAGTATTCTGCTCTCATACTGCCGACTATGATATCATGGCCGACAATTTGTTTGTTTTGCACGCAAAAAAATGTGCAAGTTTTGAGAATCAATGTCTCCAACTCGAAACTTAGATTGTCCATTCAATTCAAATATGGATCATTGAGCTACTACAAGCAAATACCATCATACGGTCCAATTCAAATGAAATTCCAAATGTGTTTATCCTAAATATGATGACAAAAGAAAAAATGTGTATGTGTATGAATAAAGTGGATTATTATAAAGTTTGAACATGCCCGTATGTGTATATCTCTAGGTTTGATATATGAATTTGAAATCACGAAATCCCGGCTTAAAAAATGTACCTCCATTTAAATGAATTACAAAAGGTAATGATGGAGTTGAATTCCAAAATTCCAATCTTAGGTTTGTAATTCTGGTACATCAAGGTATATCACGCATGTTCAAAAGTATCGTTATCTCATAGTACAAACTGTGAAACAAATGGATCAACATGAGTGCACAATATCTCAATTATGCTAAAGTCCCTCAAATATAGACACCTCACTCTTTATCTGAAGTCAACCCCCCCACCACCACCACACACACACACACACACACATAGAGAGAAGTCGTTCTCTCCCCAAAACACCAACACACGACCACATTAACACCCCTCTCTCTTGTAAAGTCCGGACCCCAACATAGGTCTCTATCACTTTGTCTCTCGGGCATGCACACATCTCTTCCCTCACTCTCTAGGTCTCTCGATATCTCTCTTACCCAAGCACACGCACTATGTAGAGTGTATATTTCCCATACACACAAAACGTCGCCCTCAAACGTCTATCTCCCTAGTTATGTGGTTCTCGCGCACTCACCTCACACACCACCCCCACTACAAACAAGCACACTTTGTCTCCTTGTGCACCACTCTCCTATTTCTATCTCTCCCACATGCGGACCCGTCCCAGCTCCTTCCCTGCATGCATATATGTCATGACTCTTTGCATAGCTCCCTAATGTATAATCGTTCTCGATTTCGCACATTGTTCTCTACACCATCTATTCTAGATCTCTCATGAAGTCCCTATCACACACACGATGACTCGCTTCCCTTGCATCTCCGTTCATAGGCCAATTTCGGACAAAATCAACATTGTCTCCCTATCTATACGCCATTTATGGACACAAACGACCCCTCTCGCCCCCTCTCTTCGTCTCTCTCTCTCTCTCTCTCTCTACGCCATTTATGGACACATTGTTCTCTACGCCATTTATGGACACTCCGAAAGATGGTATATCCTGGTAGTAGTACTAGTAGAATTGAGATTTAATGCACTTTCTTCCCAGTCTTCCACTCTTCTTCCTCCTCTCTTCTTCTTCCTCCTCTCTTCCCCATCGTCGGCCGCACACCATTTACCCCTGCTCACTGCTCGCCCGCCCGCGCCATCTTCCTTGGTAGCTCGCGCATACCATATCCCCCCGCTCATTGCTCGGCCACACGAGGAGAAGCTTCTTCGCTCGCCCTCCCGAATCCACTTCCTCGCTGGCTCGCAGGCACCAAAAACCCCAATGGCAGAATTGACTGACATGCAGAGCCGCGATTGAAATTCCCTCCCCGATGTTCTCTTGGAGCAGATCTGTAGTCGTATGGACCTACTCAGCACCGTCCGTCTGGCCGCATGCTCGGTGTCTTTGTGCCATCTACTCGTCTGCAACCGGCCGGCTCTTTTCAAGACACCCTGCTTGCTGATGCCCGGTCCTCGCAGGTGGCCCAGACACCGACTTGACGATCCTACGGAGGTTGCCGTGGTGCCCCTCAACATGCTACCACTACCCGTCCACCTGTCCTTCATGCGCGGCCACTACTGGGAGGCATGAAGGCCAACTGGATCGTCCTCATCCACCACACCGGTAGTCTGTGGCGTCTCGTGGATATCTACACCCAGCGAGAGATCACCCTTCCATCATTGGATACCACCGACATCGAGCCTCGCGGCCCGCCAGACACTCCTGCCTACTACGCACGAGACGCATCAAGCTTTTGGCTCAACCTCTGTTTGCAGAAAGTTGTAATCTGCGAAGTGCCCACACCATCAGAAGACTACATGGATTACAAGCTCATTGCCTTGTTCAACATGAGATTAGTCTATCTGGAATCCGGTCGCCATACATGGTTATGGCTTATCATCAATCCTGTTGAGGCAACATTTCTGTCTGATGCTATAGTGCACGATGGCATCGTTTACGCGGTCGACGCACAGATTGGCTGCCTATAGTGGTGGAATCTATCGTCGTGTAATTGTTCTATCTCATCTCATCTTTACCTTATGAATACGACTGCCTGTTCATTTCTTACAAATTTAGAATGCATAGCATGTCTATAACCACATCATTGCTATGTGTTCCTCTCATTTCCTAGATTTTTATGACCACACATGTTATTGTTAGAGTTGATATGAGAACAATTGGCATCTAATGATTGTTAGAATACATATTATGAGCATAACATCATGATTGCTATATGTTACTCTCGTTTACAAGATTTTTATAACAACGCATGTTATTGCTTAGAGTTGATATGAGAACAGTAGTAGTAAGTGCTATGGTAGAATATGAGTAGGAGCTGTTCATAGCTGTTTTCCTCTCATTGTTACATGATGTTTGAACCATGACATGTTGCTAGAATATGAAAGCCATTGGCTTATTTTTACAACTTGGGGTATGATTATGACCACGGCATTGCAATTCTCTGTCTATGATATGTGTCACTGTTATAATAATCTTAATTCCACACATACTTTGAACATGATTGTTTATTTTTGTCCTTTTGGTCTCCAATTTGAATTGTTGCAGCAGACGCAAATGCGCTGGCCTTCATGATTCCAGGACCTGGAATCATACCAGTCGATGGGTGGTGGTTTATCGCTCGTTCAGCTAACGGCGGTCATTTGATGCTCATTCGCACGTACCAAATTGACCAAACCATTACATCAAACCACATGCAGTACAATGCGTGGGGCGTTCGTGACATTGATGGCTATGGCTGCTTCGTGTTCAAGAAAGATCCTAGCTCCGTTGGGCCAGGCGTATTCAACTGGAGGCGGGTTTACAGCCTCGGCAACCACTCCTTGTTCCTCAGGCTCAATTATCCAATCATCCAACCAATCATCGATCATATCACCGGCGATGATTACAGTGCTATGCAACTTCCATTCGCGAGGGGGGGTTGTGTTTACACATCATACCATGGGTTTCATGAATCACCATATCCATAGATTCGTTGACACAGCTTGTTGCCAGGTAATCTTTAGTGTGTGAAAGGCATCAAGCTTCCATGCGATGGATGGCTTTTGCAAACCCGACATGCGGCGATGTGGTTCATGCCAATAGCAAATATGCACAACTTGATTCATGCTGATATCTAGACTGAGCCATGTATTCTGCTGCTGTAGCACGACCCTCTTTTGTTGGATATTATGTACTGTTGTTAGTTTGAAGCACTCCTCTGGTTTGAAGGATAGGTACCTTCCTGGGATCAAGTGCATCCTAACTCACCTGCGTAGGATGTACTGATAATGATGATGGACATGCTGTGTAGAAGCCATATATCAGTTAGGCTTCAAGTGCATACTTGTTAGTTAAACCTATGTATAAATTGTGACACTAAATACGACTAGTAAGTAGTACAGTAGCAGTACTAGTATACGTGTCAAATTATTCATCATGTCCACACATTGAATTGACGTGACAACACGCTGCCTGTGAGGTGACACAAGAATCCCGGCAGCGTGTTCGGGTATTCTGGACTTCAGATTTGGAGTACCACTTATCTGTCGAAATCTTTCATCATTCACTTAAAATAGTCGATTGATCATACATTGAGTACCATATAACTAGAATTACCAATGCAAGTTGAAGAAGGATTGGCCGGTGCTGCCGGCTGGCGTCAAGTTCAATCCCACGGATCAGGAGCTGATCGAGCACCTTGAGGCCAAAGTGAGTGCTGACAGCGCGAGATTTCAGTCTCTCATCAATTTGTTCATACCAACCATCGACAGCGAGCACAGCATATGCTACACCCAACCTGAGAAACTTCCAGGTAAGACACCGATTGGCCGTCTACTTGCACAAACATATTCCTTTGTTTATAGCTCTATTTTTCTTTTTAGACGCAGACCTGGTGAAGCAATTACAATTTGGCAGTTAATAAAAAGTGAAACAAGTGACTGCAACATGCCAAAGATGTTATGAAAATGCCAACTACGTACACTAAAACCTGTATTCCACAATACTGCAGGTATCACACTAAGTGGCCTAAGGAAGCAATTCTTCCAGCGCAATTC
This sequence comes from Triticum dicoccoides, assembly GCF_002162155.2. Taxonomy (NCBI): domain Eukaryota; kingdom Viridiplantae; phylum Streptophyta; class Magnoliopsida; order Poales; family Poaceae; genus Triticum; species Triticum dicoccoides. The sequence continues at coordinate 662,007,285 of NC_041389.1, read as the reverse complement.
CAGGGCATTCAAAAGGGGCACGTGGACGCGTCGCAAGATACAGTCGGAGTGCGGCATGCACGCGATGTGGCACAAGACCGGCAATACCTTGCCGATGATGGTCAACGGCTGGCAGACGGGCAGCAAAAAAGGTGTTGGTGCTGCACACCAAGAACTTCGACCAGCAGAGGACCAACTGGGTGATGCACTAGTACCACCTTGGGGACCTGGAGCAAGAGAAGGAGCGGGAACTGGTCCTCTGCAAGATTTTCTACCAGACGAACACTAGGGCCAGGAGTAAAAATATTATAAGTTAGTTAGGTATTGGTGGTTGTACTACCTTGTCGTCCGCAAGTTGGTATTGTTGTTAACGATCTTTTGGTATGAACTTGCATTTGCTTCCAACCATCATGCCGAGGGTCGGCGTGGATATAAAGCTGAATCATTTGTTTTGAAACGAATTTTCAGGCACCTGATTTTTATTTGATGGGTAGCATAAGCACCCACCGTTTGGATTCCTAGTTCTCCAATTTTTTCTAAACAAGTGCATGCACTTATTATCACGATAAAAAACAATATCCGTGCTGCATCCCAGTTATCAGTCTGTACTTGCCCAGACTGCCCAGGGTTGGTTTTGTTTTTAACAGGCCCAGCCCATGACGACAACGGGGCACAAAGATCCAGCAGGTATCTACAGGCCTCTGGCCCGCCAACATTAGTTATATTATGTCTTACAACATCCGCAGGCAGTTTTTTTAACTGAATCAAACACACAGCCCAGTTCTATTTTCCTCTTGAAATGCATGTCCTACATCCGTTTTCTAATCTCTATAGTTTTACTAGTTCATATACACATATCATTATATTGAAAACACATGAAATTCCCTTTTCATATTTACATCCTTATTTTTGTTGTTTTTCCCACCCAGCGCTGATTTTTTACCACTGGTTTTCCCTTAAACCAACTCAATTGTCCCACGTCTTATTTGCTCACAAAAACAAAACGATTTTTTTGGCAAATCAATAAGTTCTTAAAAAAATGCTTATCATTTTGGGATTACAACAGTTCTGACTCCACCGAAATATGAAAAATAAGGTTGAACTTTTTGACTGTGGTCCTGGGTAGAAAATGGGCTGTAATAAATTACTTAAGAATTAGAAAATGGGCTGCAAATTAAAAAAAATAGCAAATGGGCTTTATGTTGTCTGCCACAGATTTGGAGGCTGACTTGTGGGCCTACCAAGTCCATGCGTACACAAGGTTTCGCAAAAGAGAAATTTAGTCAACAATCAACTCTACCAGCGTCAAACCGTTAGATTGACATCTAACGGCAATCGTGCTTCTTCGGTCTCTGATCTTCCTGCCCCAGCTGCCCAAACCAGCGCCGTCGGAACCGCCTGCTCCTGCCTCCCGTGGCCTGCAGTGCTGCTGGGCAGGCCTCACGGCCCCATCATACTCGCATCCCTGGCGTGTCTATCCCTCTACTCACCCACACCTCCTGTTATTTCCCGGCGACGGCAGCCGAACCAGTCAACCCTCATACTCTCCACCGCATCGGCAGCCACTGCCATGTCTTCTCCGGCTCCGTGTCGTTCCCTTCGTAGGCCTCGTCGTCGTCCACCGCCCTGGTGCTCTCGGCGCGGCGTGGTCAATGATGTCCATCCAACGGCCGTAGTGCTTCTTCAACCTCTGGTCTTCTTGCCCCAGCCGCCCAAAGCAGCGCTGGTCGTGCCGCATGCTCCTGCCTCCCGTGGCCGGTTGGGCTGCCGCGGAGGCCTCACCGTCCCCATACTACTCCCACCGCTGGCCAGGCCATCCCTCCACTCACCCACTCCCCCTGTTATTCTGCGGCGACGGCAGCCTCACACCGCAGCCGAACCAGTGAACCCCCATGCTCCTCTCCGCGTGGGCATCCACTGCCGCGTCTTCCCCGGCTCCGCATCGTCCCCTTCCTAGGCCTCACCGTCGTCCACCGCCGTGGTGCTCTCAGCGCGGCGTGGTCAATGTGGTCAATGACCGACTTCCATCGGAAGAGTACTGTACGTGGAGAGGTTGACACCTGGGTCCAAGGCCACAACCCAGTTTTTTTGTGATTTGCCAAGTAAGTCGCTTTATGAGGCCTGTTGGGCTGCAAATCTTTCAAGACGACAAGATCTTCATTCGGCTGGCCGAGAAAATGGCCTATCAGTAATGAGAAATGGGTTGTACATTTTTAAAACACATCAAACCGGCAATTAGTTTCAAATATCTTTTTTTCATTTCGAGATTTTAAATTACATTAATTTTTATGCATGGAGAATTTGTTTGATTTTATATTGATATACATTTATTTTTAAAATCAGTTTGAATGTGAGTCGAAATTTCGAGATTAAAAACAGTTCGGACAGCACCGAAATATGCAAAAATTCGTATAATTCTTTAACCGTGGCCACAATATGGGTTGTAATGCTAACAAAAAGAATATGGGCTCCAAAAAAAAACCTTAAGAATTAGCAAATGGGCTGTAAATTATTAGAAATAATGGCAGATGGGCTGTATGTTGTTTTCCGCATATTTGAGGCTTTCCTAAAAAAAGGTTGACACACAAGCAGTGACTGTTGGATGTCCATCCAACGGCCGTCGTGCTTCTTCAATCTCCGCTCTTCCTGCTCCAGCCGCACAAACAAGCACCGGTGGGACTGCCTGCTCCCTCCTCCCAACGCCCGGCTGTGCTGCCGCGCAGGCCTCACCGCCCCACCGTACTCCCATCGCTGGCCTAGCCATCCCTCTACTCACCCACACCTAATGTTATTCTCCAGCGACGGCAAACAAACCAGTAAACCCTCGTACAGTCGTACTCCCCTCCGCGTGGGAAACAACTACCGAGTCTTCCCTGCCTCCGTGTCGTTCCCTTCCTAGGCCTCGCCGTCGTCCACCGCCCTGGTGCTCTTGGCGCGGCCTGGTTAACATGGTCAACGACCTACATGCATCTGAAGTGGACTGTACATGGAGAGGTCGACAGTTGGGTCCACGGCCGCATGCAACGAAATGCCTCCTTATTAGGCGCAAAATAATTATTCCTCCACCTGACAGCGGGGACCCACCGGATGGGCCACCGTATTTTGCAAAAAAACATTTCCCCATGACTGCTGGGACCCACCAGCTACATCTTCGCACGCAAGGAAGTGCGTCCGGGCAAAAAAAATGATTCGCCCCCCTGACTGCTGGGACCCACCAGCTACATCTTCGCAGGCAAGGAAGTGCCTGATAGTAGGGACCCACCTGGTCGAAGTGTACATAGGGTTGTCATTCAGGTCGCGAACGTGTACGTATATACTGGTCCTTGTAGAGGCATGCCTGTGTCGTAGTAGAGGCGCGCACGTAGCATGTACACGTACGTATAGCGGCGAGGGTGCAAGAAAGAAAATACGGCCACATACGTACATACGGGCAGGGTCTCGAACGCCTACTCGCGCAAACGTACATGGCTGGGTTGGAACGGAGAAACAGCATCGTCGTCGTGTTCATGGGGAGCCAACTGGCTGGGTCAGAACGGAATGCATGGTCGTGTTCATTGGGAGGGCTTGGACGGAACATGCGATGGAAACGAGGCCTGGCGTACCGCACAACGGAGAAAAAGGACCTCCTACATTCGGAACAGGGTCCTGTTGATCGGGAGGGGTGTGGCGTGCCTCAAAACGGAGGAAACAGACCTCCTACGGTCGAAACGGGGGTCCTGTTGATCGGGAGGGGTGTGGCGTACCGCAAAACGGACGAAACGGACTTGTGTTGGAGCGCTACGGTCGAAACGGGGGTCCTATTGATCGGGAGGGGTGTGGCATACCGCAAAACGGATGAAGCGGACTTGTGTT
>NC_041389.1:661988077-662002820 GCF_002162155.2 Triticum dicoccoides | reverse complement strand
AATGCTCACTGTTCATCCAATCGATCGGCTTCAGTTAGCAGTAGTAGCGAATGAATCGCTCCATCGGGTTCAGTTAACAGCCATCGATCGATCCCTCGGGTTCAGTAACGCGTAGCCTGCAGTGCAATCGCTCGGGTTCAGTTAGAGCCCAACGCCTCGCTCGGGTTCAGTTAGAGCCAACACCTCGCACACACACGCGTACGTGTACGAGAGAAACGCACATCGCTCGGCCCCCGACCTCCCACCGTAACCGGAAACTCCCCTAAATTTTCCTCCCCCTCGCTTCTACCATGGTTTTTTTCCGTCATGGATGGCCCAAAGAATGTCATGCAGCTGCGTCTCCGGCCCTCCCAGGACGAAAAGCCCATTTTCTGTCATGATTTTTTGTCATAGAAGTAGGAGCCCACCACATCTATGATGATACCGGGTTTTGTCACAATTATCGTCATAGAAGTGTCATATGTATGACAGAAAAAAATTTGTTCGGCCCAAAATGTCACGGATGTGTCTTTTTTTTGTAGTGAGAGCAACAAATATCCAGGCAACATATGTGGATTATGTCCCATTTTTGTTCTCTTTAGCCACCTTTTTCCTATGTGAGGACAAGAAACCGATCGACCTGGTCATTCTCTATTGCGTTGTCATGCCTTTCTACCTTTCTTCAACCAAGAGACACGAGAATCGTTCCTTAGCTACTAATTTTCCCCTTTTCAACCTAGATGCGGGTTCGATGCCTACTCTCTTGGACAGTACAGTCTCCCTTCCTTTCCTTATTCAACCCAGACATGGATTAGTCTGCATGAAGTAGGGTTTCCTTTAATAGTGCAAATTATGGTTTTCCTCTTTGTGGCCAGCAGAGCAGAGGATAGCAAATTGGGAAGATGGTGGAGTGGAAAAAGATCCACATGCAACGACGTGGCAGATGGGGCAATAGAACAAGGGTATGGTTCGAAAAGAGGTAGCATACCCGAGGGTCGGCAGGAAGTGGCTTCACTCGTGGTCATCGTCCTCCACACACACTACGGCAGCGAGCTTGGGGATGGAGACCATCCCGCGCGGGCGCTAGGTCTGAGAGGACGGCCTTGTCGTCAGTGCGTGACCTCGCTCGCCGACGACGAGTGCGTCAACACTGCACGTCCTTTTCTTTCCCGGCGAATCTGTGACCACCGGTGAGGACGGAGATAGAGGCCGTCTTTTTTAGATCTGGAGAGAGGGTGGTAGTGTGAGAAGCAAGTGGAGGTGGAGTAGTGGTAGAGTAGTTTATATTTTCCCTACGTACAGTACCAGTTAGTCGTGCTTCAAAACTGAACGGCATGCCATTAAAAAAAGGTCGATAACTAATGCGGCACCTCGGGCCAACGCGGCCAGATCGCATTTTGCACGAGAAATTACACACCAAGTTTCGTTGACATGTGGTCCCGTTCCAACATATCAGTGAGACGACAGCGAGTAGTAGTATTTCCGAACGGACGTGTAGGTCGGGGCGCCTCTTCGTGAACCATGGCAAACTGGAAATCGTCCACCGACTCTTCGCCTTTTCCTCTCGATTTGGAACTGCTGTTGCATGCTCTTCCTCTCCCTCCTCCATTTTCCTTCAGCCCTTCACCCTTTCTTTTGTCGTTGTTCGATCGTATTCTCCATGGAGGGAATAGGACGGAAACGACCCTGTTATTCTTGCCCCGATCTGAAAGATGACGTGGTGGACGAACTCATTGATTGGTGCGACGTCATCACCTCGGCTAGTATGGCAGGTTCATGTTGGGGAACGTTGCATAAAATAAAATAATTCCTACGTTCACCAAGATCAATCTATGAGTTCATCTAGCAAAGAGAGAGATGAGTGCATCTACATACCCTTGTAGATCGCGTGCGCAAGCGTTCAAGAGAACGGGGTTGAGGGAGTCGTTCTCGTCGTGATCCAAATCACCGGAGATCCTAAAGCCGAATGGACAGCACCTCCGCGTTCAACACACGTACGATCAGCATGACGTATCCACCTTGATCCAGCAAGGGGGAAGGAGAGGTTGATGAAGATCCAGCAGCACGACGGCGTGGTGGTGGATGCAGCAGGCCTCCGGCAGGGCTTCGCCAAGCGACTACGGGGGGAGAGGTGTAGCAAGGGGGAAGGGAGGCGCCAGGTGTTGGGTGCGGCTGCCCTCCCACCCCCCCTCTTTATATAGGTACCCCATGGGGGCGGCCCTAGGAGATGGGATCTCCTAAGGGGGGCGGCGGCCAAGGGGGGAGACTTGCCCCCCAAGGCAAGTGGAGGCGCCCCCTCCCCTAGGGTTCCCAACCCTAGGCGCAGAGGGGGGCCCAGGGGGGACGCACCAGCCCACTAGGGGCTGGTTCCCCTCCCACTTCAGCCCATGGGGCCCTCCGGGATAGGTGGCCCCACCCGGTGGACCCCCGGGAACCTTCCGGTGGTCCCGGTACAATGCCGGTGAACCCCAAAACTTTCCCGATGGCCGAAACTCGACTTCCCATATATAATTCTTTACCTTCGGACCATTCCGGAACTCCTCGTGACATCCAGGATCTCATCCGGGACTCCGAACAACTTTCGGTTTGCTGCATACTCATAGTCATACAACCCTAGCATCACCGAACCTTAAGTGTGTAGACCCTACGGGTTCGGGAGACACGTAGACATGACCAAGACGGCTCTCCGGTCAATAACCAACAGCGGGATCTAGATACCCATGTTAGCTCCCACATGCTCCTCGATGATCTCATCGGATGAACCACGATGTCAAGGATTCAAACAACCCCGTATACAATTCCCTTTGTCAATCGGTATGTTACTTGCCCGAGATTCGATCATCGGTATCCCAATACCTCGTTCAATCTCGTTGCCGGCAAGTCACTTTACTCGTACCGTAATGCATGATCCCGTGACCAGACACTTGGTCACTTTGAGCTCATTATGATGATGCATTACCGAGTGGGCCCAGTGATACCTCTCCGTCATACGGAGTGACAAATCCCAGTCTCGATCCGTGTCAACCCAACAGACACTTTCGGAGATACCCGTAGTATACCTTTATAGTCACCCAGTTATGTTGTGACATTTGGTACACCCAAAGCACTCCTACGGTATCCGGGAGTTACACGATCTCATGGTCTAAGGAAGAGATACTTGACATTGGAAAAGCTCTAGCAAAACGAACTACACGATCTTGTGCTATGCTTAGGATTGGGTCTTGTCCATCACATCATTCTCCTAATGATGTGATCCCGTTATCAACGACATACAATGTCCATAGTCAGGAAACCATGACTATCTGTTGATCAACGAGCTAGTCAACTAGAGGCTCACTAGGGACATGTTGTGGTCTATGTATTCACACGTGTATTACGATTTCCGGATAATATAATTATAGCATGAATAAAAGACAATTATCATGAACAAGGAAATATAATAATAATCCTTTTATTATTGCCTCTAGGGCATATTTCCAGCAGTCTCCCACTTGCACTAGAGTCAATAATCTAGTTACATTGTGATGAATCGAACACCCATAGAGTTCTGGTGTTGATCATGTTTTGCTCGCGGAAGAGGTTTAGTCAACGGATCTGCGACATTTAGATCCGTATGTACTTCGCAAATATCTATGTCTCCATCTTGAACATTTTCACGGATGGAGTTGAAACGACGCTTGATGTGCCTGGTCTTCTTGTGAAACCTGGGCTCCTTGGCAAGGGCAATAGCTCCAGTGTTGTCACGGAAGAGAGTGATCGGCCCCGACGCATTGGGTATGACTCCTAGGTCGGTGATGAACTCCTTCATCCATATTGCTTCATGCGCTACCTCCGAGGCTGCCATGTACTCCACTTCACATGTAGATCCCGCCATGACGCTCTGCTTGCAACTACACCAGCTTACTGCTACACGATTCAACATATACACGTATCCGGTTTGTGACTTAGAGTCATCCAGATCTGTGTCGAAGCTAGCGTCGACGTAACCCTTTACGACGAGCTCTTTGTCACCTCCATAAACGAGAAACATGTCCTTTGTCCTTTTCAGGTACTTAAGGATATTCTTGACCGTTGTCCAGTGTTCCTTGCCGGGATTACTTTGGTACCTTCCTACCAAACTTACGGCAAGGTTTACATCAGGTCTGGTACACAGCATGGCATACATAATAGATCCTATGGCTGAGGCATAGGGGATGACACTCATCTCTTCTTTATCTTCTGCCGTGGTTGGGCATTGAGCTGAGCTCAATCTCACACCTTGCAATACAGGCAAGAACCCTTTCTTGGACTGATCCATATTGAACTTCTTCAATATCTTATCAAGGTATGTGCTTTGTGAAAGACCTATGAGGCGTCTCAATCTATCCCTATAGATCTTGATGCCTAATATGTAAGCAGCTTCTCCAAGGTCCTTCATTGAAAAACACTTATTCAAGTAGGCCTTAATGCTGTCCAAAAGTTCTATATCATTTCCCATCAAAAGTATGTCATCTACATATAATATGAGAAATGCTACAGAGCTCCCAATCACTTTCTTGTAAACGCAGGCTTCTCCATAAGTCTGCATAAACCCAAACGCTTTGATCATCTCATCAAAGCGAATGTTCCAACTCCGAGATGCTTGCACCAGCCCATAAATGGATTGCTGGAGCTTGCATACCTTGTTAGCATTCTTAGGATCGACAAAACCTTCTGGCTGCATCATATACAGTTCTTCCTTAAGATAGCCGTTAAGGAATGCCGTTTTGACGTCCATCTGCCATATCTCATAATCATAGTATGCGGCAATTGCTAACATGATTCGGACGGACTTCAGCTTCACTACAGGAGAGAAAGTCTCATCATAGTCAACCCCTTGAACTTGCCAATAACCCTTAGCGACAAGTCGAGCTTTATAGATTACCATCCGCGTCCGTCTTCTTCTTAAAGATCCATTTGTTTTCTATCGCTCGCCGATCATCGGGCAAGTCAGTCAAAGTCCATACTTTGTTTTCATACATGGATTCTATCTCGGATTGCATGGCTTCTAGCCATTTGTTGGAATCTGGGCCCGCCATCGCTTCTTCATAGTTCAAAGGTTTACCGTTATCTAACAACATGATTTCCAGGATAGGGTTGCCATACCACTCTGGTGTGGAACGTGTCCCTGTGGACCTACGAAGTTCGGTAGCAACTTGATCCGAAGTACCTTGATCATCATCATTAATTTCCTCTCCTATCGGTGTAGGAACCACAGGAACATTTTCCTGAGCTGCACTACTTTCCGGTTCAAGAGGTAGTACTTCAACGAGTTCTACTTTCCTCCCACTTACTCCTTTCGAGAGAAACTCTTTTTCCAGAAAGGATCCGTTCTTGGCAACAAAGATCTTGCCTTCGGATCTAAGGTAGAAGGTATACCCAATGGTTTCCTTAGGGTATCCTATGAAGACGCATTTTTCCGACTTGGGTTCGAGCTTTTCAGGTTGAAGTTTCTTGACATAAGCATTGCATCCCCAAACTTTTAGAAACGACAGCTTAGGTTTCTTCCCAAACCATAATTCATATGGTGTCGTCTCAACGGATTTAGACGGTGCCCTATTTAAAGTGAATGTAGCTGTCTCTAGAGCGTATCCCCAAAATGATAGCGGTAAATCGGTAAGAGACATCATAGATCGCACCATATCCAATAGAGTGCGATTATGACGTTCGGACACACCGTTACGCTGAGGTGTTCCAGGCGGCGTGAGTTGTGAAACGATTCCACATTTCCTTAAGTGCATACCAAATTCATGACTTAAATATTCTCCTCCACGATCTGATCGTAAGAATTTTATCTTTCGGTCACGTTGATTCTCTACTTCATTCTGAAATTCCTTGAACTTTTCAAAGGTCTCAGACTTGTGTTTCATCAAGTAGACATACCCATATCTACTTAAGTCATCAGTGAGAGTGAGAACATAACGATATCCTCCGCGAGCCTCAACGCTCATTGGACCACACACATCAGTATGTATGATTTCCAATAAGTTGGTTGCTCGCTCCATTGTTCCGGAGAACGGAGTCTTGGTCATTTTGCCCATGAGGCATGGTTCGCATGTGTCAAATGATTCATAATCGAGAGACTCTAAAAGTCCATCAGCATGGAGCTTCTTCATGCGCTTGACACCAATGTGACCAAGGCGGCGGTGCCACAAGTATGTGGGACTATCATTATCAACTTTACATCTTTTGGTATTCACACCATGAATATGTGTAACATTACGTTCGAGATTCATTAAGAATAACCATTGACCATCGGGGCATGACCATAAAACATATCTCTCATATAAATAGAACAACCATTATTCTCGGATTTAAATGAGTAGCCATCTCGTATTAAACGAGATCCAGATACAATGTTCATGCTCAAACTTGGCACTAAATAACAATTATTGAGGTTTAAAACTAATCCCGTAGGTAAATGTAGAGTTAGCGTGCCGACGGCGATCACATCGACCTTGGAACCATTCCCGACGCGCATCGTCACCTCGTCCTTCGCCAGTCTCCGCTTATTCCGCAGCTCCTGCTGTGAGTTACAAATATGAGCAACGGCACCGGTATCAAATACCCAGGAGTTACTACGAGTACTGGTAAGGTACACATCAGTTACATGTATATCACATATACCTTTAGTGTTGCCGGTCTTCTTGTCCGCTAAGTATTTGGGGCAGTTCCGCTTCCAGTGACCCTTTCCTTTGCAATAAAAGCACTCTGTCTCAAGCTTGGGTCCATTCTTTGACTTCTTCCCGACAACTAGCTTACCGGGAGCGACAACATCTTTGCCGTCCTTCTTGAAGTTCTTCTTACCCTTGCCCTTCTTGAACTTAGTGGTTTTATTGACCATCAACACTTGATGTTCCTTCTTGATTTCTACCTCTGCTGACTTCAGCATTGAAAATACTTCAGGAATAGTTTTCACCATCCCCTGCATATTGTAGTTCATCACAAAGCTCTTGTAGCTCGGTGGGAGCGACTGAAGGATTCTGTCAATGACCGCCTCATCCGGGAGGTTGATGTCCAGCTGGGACAGGCGGTTGTGCAACCCAGACATTTTGAGTATGTGCTCACTGACAGAACTATTTTCCTCCATCTTACAACTATAGAACTTGTCGGATACTTCATATCTCTCGACCGGAGCATGAGCTTGAAAAACCATTTTCAGCTCCTCGAACATCTCATATGCTCCGTGTTGCTCAAAACGCTTTTGGAGCCCCGGTTCTAAGCTGTAAAGCATGCCGCACTGAACGAGGGAGTAATCATCAGCACGTGACTGCCAAGCGTTCATAACGTCTTGGTTCTCTGGGATGGGTGCTTCACCTAGCGGTCCTTCTAGGACATATGCTTTCTTGGCAGCTATGAGGATGATCCTCAGGTTCCGGACCCAGTCCGTATAGTTGTTGCCATCATCTTTCAGCTTGATTTTCTCTAGGAACGCATTTCAGTTCATGTTGACATGAGCGTTGGCCATTTGATCTACAAGACATATTTTGCAAAGATTTTAGACTAAGTTCATGATAATTAAGTTCATCTAATCAAATTATTTAATGAACTCCCACTCAGATTTGACATCCCTCTAGTCATCTAAGTGTTACACGATCCGAGTCGACTAGGCCGTGTCCGATCATCACGTGAGACGGACTAGTCATCATCGATGAACATCTCCATGTTGATCGTATCTTCTATACAACTCATGTTCGACCTTTTGGTCTCTGTCTTCCGAGGCCATGTCTGTACATGCTAGGCTCGTCAAGTTAACCTAAGTGTTTTTGCATGTGTAAAACTATCTTACACCCGTTGTATGTGAACGTAGGAATCTATCACACCCGATCATCACATGGTGCTTCAAAACGACGAACTTTAGCAAGGGCGCACAGTTAGGGGGAACACTTTCTTGAAATTATTATGAGGGATCATCTTATTTACTACCGTCGTTCTAAGTAAACAAGATGCATAAACATAATAAACATCACATGCAATTATATAGTAGTGACATGATATGGCAATATCATATAGCTCCTTTGATCTCCATCTTCGGGGCTCCATGATCATCTTCGTCACCGGCATGACACCATGATCTCCATCTTCATGATCTCCATCATCGTGTCACCATGAAGTTGCTCGCCAACTATTACTTCTACTACTATGGCTAACGGTTTAGTAATAAAGTAAAGTAATTACATGGCGTTAAATCATTGACACGCAGGTCATACAATAATTAAGACAACTCCTATGGCTCCTGCCGGTTGTCATACTCATCGACATGCAAGTCGTGATTCCTATTACAAGAACATGATCTCATACATCACAATATATCATTCATCATTCATCACAACTTTTGGCCATATCACATCACAAGGCAATTGCTGCAAAAACAAGTTAGACGTCCTCTAATTGTTGTTGCATCTTTTACGTGGCTGCAATTGGGTTCTAGCAAGAATGTTTTCTTACCTACGAATAACCACAACGTGATTTGTCAACTTCTATTTACCCTTCATAAGGACCCTTTTCATCGAATCCGCTCCAACTAAAGTGGGAGAGACAGACACCCGCTAGCCACCTTATGCAACTAGTGCATGTCAGTCGGTGGAACCTGTCTCACGTAAGTGTACGTGTAAGGTCGGTCCGGGCCTCTTCATCCCACAATACCGCTGAAGCAAAATAAGACTAGTAGTGGCAAGAAAGTTGACAAGATCTACGCCCACAACAGATTTGTGTTCTACTCGTGCAATAGAGAACTACGCATAGACCTAGCTCATGATGCCACTGTTGGGGAACGTTGCATAAAATTAAAAAAATTCCTACGTTCACCAAGATCAATCTATGAGTTCATCTAGCAACGAGAGAGATGAGTGCATCTACATACCCTTGTAGATCGTGTGTGGAAGCGTTCAAGAGAACGGGGTTGAGGGAGTCGTTCTCGTCGTGATCCAAATCATCGGAGATCCTAGCGCCGAACGGACGGCACCTCCGCGTTCAACACACGTACGGTCAACGTGACATCTCCTCCTTCTTGATCCAGCAAGGGGGGAGGAGAGGTTGATGAAGATCCAGCAACACGACGGCGTGGTGGTGGATGCAGCAGGGCTCCGGCAGGGCTTCGCCAAGCGACTACGGGAGGGAGAGGTGTAGCAAGGGGAGAAGCGAGGTGCCAGGTGTTGGGTGCAGCTGCCCTCCCCCCCCCTCTTTATATAGGGACCCCAGGGGGGCGCCGGCCCTAGGAGATGGGATCTCCTAAGGGGGCGGCGGCCAAGGGGGGAGACTTGCCCCCCAAGGGAAGTGGAGGCGCCCCCTCCCCTAGGGTTCCCAACCCAAGGCGCAGAGGGGGGCCCAGGGGGCGCACCAGCCCACTAGGGGCTGGTTCCCCTCCCACTTCAGCCCATGGGGCCCTCCGGGATAGGTGGCCCCACCCGGTGGACCCCCGGGACCCTTCCGGTGGTCCCGGTACAATGCCGGTGAACCCCGAAACTTTCTCGATGGCCGAAACTCGACTTCCCATATATAATTCTTTACCTCCGGACCATTCCGGAACTCCTCGTGACGTCCGGGATCTCATCCAGGACTGCGAACAACTTTCGGTTTGCTGCATACTCATATTCATACAACCATAGCGTCACCGAACCTTAAGTGTGTAGACCCTACGGGTTCGGGAGACACGTAGACATGACCGAGACGGCTCTCCGGTCAATAACCAACAGTAGGATTTGGATACCCATGTTAGCTCCCACATGCTCCTCGATGATCTCATCGGATGAACCACGATGTCGAGGATTCAAACAACCCCGCACTACAGGAATCAGCTACTTTGTCGTCTGCCACGGCGGACGGCAAAGGCATGAATGGCGGACGGCAAAGGCCTTTGCCGTCAGCCGTGGACGGCAAAAGGCTCCGGCAAAGTAGGCTTCGGTAAACAGCTACTTTGCCGTCTGCTACTGATGGCAAAGTCTTTGCCGTCAGCGGCAGACGGCAAAGAGAGTGCGGCAGATGGCAAAGAAGGCGGACGGCAATAATTGCGCTGTCAGTCCGTTAAGTGGCTAACGGCAGGCCTTTCTAGTGTCTTTGCCGTCCGCCGTATGATGTCATCTACACGTCACTACATGGCAGGTTCTTTGCCGTCTGCCACTGATGGCAAAGTCTTTGCCGTCTGCCACTGTAGGCAAACTGACCAAACGGGTCAGCTCCCAGGAAGCACAGCTGGATGCCACGTGCCTTCTTTGCCATCCGCGGCAGACGGCAAAGAGCCTGTTGCCGTCGGTGGCAGACGGCAAAGAGCAAACATATTGGCTCTTTTATCTGTTTTTTATTAAATCCAACAATTTTCATCACAAATATAGATGACATATATAGATATATTTCAAAAGGCCATTACAGAGAAAACATATAAGATATACAACACATAACTTCATCATCCAACCATATATATTACATGCATAGTTCCATCATACATAACAAGTTCAACATAGAGGCATCCAACCATATATATTACAATAGTTTCATCCAACGATACATGCATAGTTCAACGATACAAAAGAAACAGAGAAAGGGATAAGGAGCACTCCATCTATGCAAGCTTTCGTCAAGTGAATGAACTCTGCAAAATGAAAAATAAGAAAGTTAGAACAAGAAGAGTAGAACAAGAAGAAGACTAGAACAAGAAGAGTATGTCATTTATGAGCTAACTTACGTGAAATGGATCATATATGAGCTAACTAAGTTGAAATGGGTCGTTTATGAGCTAGCTAAGGTGAAATGGATCATTTATGAGCTAACTTAGTTGAAATGGGTCGTTTATGAGCTAACTAAGGTCAAATGGATCATTTTTCAGGTAACTAAGGTGAAATGGATCTTTTTTAGCTAACTTAGATGAAATGGATCATTTATGAGCTAACTTAGTTGAAATGGATCGTTTTTGAGCTAACTTAGGTGAAATGGATCATTTATGAGCTAATTTAGTTGAAATGGATCTTTTTGAGATAACTTAGGTGAAATGGATCATTTAAGAGCTAATTTAGGTGAAATGGATCGTTTTTTAGGTAACCTAGGTGAAATGGATCGTTTATGAGCTAAATTAGTTGAAATGGATCGTTTATGAGATAACCTAGGTAAGATTGGTCATTTTGGAGTTAACCTAGGTGAAATGGGTCATTTTAAAGCTAACGTAGGTAAAATGGATCATTTAGGAGCTAATTTAGGTAAAATGGGTCATTTTGAGCTAACTTGGATGAACTGGATCATTTATAAGCTAACCTAGGTAAAATGGGTCATTTTAGAGCTAACTTAGGTAAAATGGATCGTCTATAAGCTAACTAAGCTAATTATGCAATTTTTGACATAAGTAAGCTAAGTACAGATCGTTTTAGAGCTAACTTAGGTAAAATGGATGGTTTTGGAGGTCAGTAAGCTTATTAAGTCATTTTGGAGGTGAAGAAGCTAAGTCTAGGTCATTATGGTAAGCATTGGAGGAAATAAAGCTAAGTCTAGGTCTTTATGCATGTGTTAAGCAAAACACTAGATAAACTTACCAAGATGTAGGAGGTGTAGGAGCGGGGTGGCTCGTGTCGGTAGCTAGAGAAGGATCGTGCGATGCTTGTCTGGAGTTACGCTGCACCAAAGATCATTTCCAATGTCTTGTTAGCATGATGACACTCAAATGTTAAGACTAGCAAGTAATGTCCATTCAAATAAAACTCACCGTGGTCCCAGGAGCAATCACTGGCATCGGCGGAGCGGTCTGACATGTCTTCTTGCACACAGACTGCACATTTGGTTTTGACGACTCAGTCATACTAGTTAGTAATGAGACAAACACTACATGAATGTTTTGGCTAATCTGCAGAAGAAACTTACCACAAGGAGCTCGTACATGGCCCTTGCCTGCATGTCATTCTGTGCCCTCTCCTCCTCCATCATCTTTGTCGTCCTCTCCTCCAACTCCCGCTGCCTCTCCGCCGCCTCCGCCAGAAGTTTCTCTGTTCTATCTCTCTCACTCTGTATAGCAGCCTGCAACACCACTCACATGACCATTTGTAATCATTGATGGAAGCGCACACAATGTAATGGAGAAAGATAACTGAGTACGTAATACCTGACACTACTAATAATCTCGATCAGTATCATCAATAAATGCGTAATCATCATCATCACTATAATCAATGACGGGCTCATAGGGTTCATTGGCATCAACATGTGCAAGGCCACCTTGACGTAATCGGTCAAGCATTGACAGGTCATCCGCAGCAGTAACCTCTTCTTGTTCCGGCTCTTCTTGTTCCTCCTCTGGGGTGATGTCGGATTCATTGTCGCTGTCTACTTCAATGTTTTGGGGTGAAGTATAGCGGTTCTTGAAACGCTTTTTGGAAAGACGTGTCTCTTGGAAGAATTCTCCTTCATATGTGTCTGGGTTAATGTGAGGTTCATAATCCTCTTCCTTTGGGGGAGAAAGTCTAGCACATGGCGGCACTTCATAAACGACATCCCAACCTTTCAGATTTGAATTAGTTTGGCAGGCCCACGGTAGATAGAATACTTGGGTCGCCTATTGAGCCATAATATAGACATCAGGAACATCTAAATGAGTGCTTTGGTTGATTTCAACTAGCCCTACATGTACATGTTCATGAGAATTTCCCTCATAGCTGGCCTTCCAAGATTGAACCATGCCTTTGGCTTCGTCCAGTTCTGCTTTCCTTTCGGTTCTTTTATGTTTTGTAACGGCCTATCACATAGCGCCTCCAGATCGACTCTAGCCTTAGTATTATCCTTTGACTTCCCATCTATGCCGAACAATGTACCAAAAAGTGCCTCGGCGATATTCTTCTCAGTGTGCATCACGTCGATGTTGTGTGGGCAAAGGAGGTCTTTGAAGTAAGGCAGATCCCATAAGCATGTTTTGTGAGTCCACGTGTGCTTAGTATTATACCCCTTGAAGTACCCTGGACGTTGTGGATCTGGCTCGAGAGCGTTTAACTGACCCAAGGTCTATTGGCCTGTCAATGCAGGTGGTGCAGAGTTTTTGACAACTCTACCCCTGATGAAGTTCTTCTTGTCTTTCCTGAACTTATGACGAGGATCCAGGAACTGTCTATGCATGTCGAAGCAAGAAAACTTGCGACCGGCCTGAAGCCAACGAAACTCAAGATCTCCCTTGCATGTGGGGCATGGGAACCTTCCATGCACACGCCAGCCAACGAATAGCGCATACGCCGGCAAGTCATGCGTCGAGTACATTTACCAGACACGCATTATGAAGTTCCGTTTGCTAAAGGCGTCGTATGTCTTGAACCCATTATCCCAGGCTTCTTGCAATTCGTCCTTAAGCGGCTGCATGTACACATTCATATTTTTGCCCGGATAGTTGGGTCCTGGAATTATCAACGTTAGGAAAATGTTCTTTCTTTGCATAATCTGTCCGGGGGGGAGATTGAGTGGAAAGACAAATACGGGCCAACAACTGTATTGGGCTGCCATCATACCAAACACACTGAACCCATCCGTGCTGATGCTGACTCGAGGATGCCTCGGATCTGCCGCTTTGTCAGCATGTAATTCATCAAACTTTTTCCACGCAACACCATCCGATGTGTGTACCATCATCAGATTCCCATCTGCATCTAGTTCGGTTCTTTTGCCTGTTTTGTGCCATGTCATCTATCT
Source organism: Triticum dicoccoides (assembly GCF_002162155.2). Taxonomy (NCBI): domain Eukaryota; kingdom Viridiplantae; phylum Streptophyta; class Magnoliopsida; order Poales; family Poaceae; genus Triticum; species Triticum dicoccoides. The sequence goes on along the minus strand of NC_041389.1, from coordinate 661,989,173 downwards.
GGCCGTCTCTTCGACCATTAAAAGATGTTGAAGTCTTCGTACGATTGGCATATACCAAAGAACACTAACGGGGATTTTGGTCTGTGTCTTCTCACCCATACCGTTGTCTACCACAATATACCTGGAAGACTTGCAAATGGGACAATAGTTCAAGTCCGCATAGTCAAGCCTAAATAAGGCACATCCTTTCTCACAGGCATGTATCTTCTCATAGGGCATCTTCAGTGCACGGAGGATTTTGTCCGACTGGTACAGGTTTGCAGGCATTACATGGCCTTTGGGTAGAAAGCGTCCAAATACTGTCATAATTGCGTCATAGCATTCTCTGCCCAAGTTGAACTGAGCCTTCAGAGCCATTACTTGTGAGATGGCATCCAACTGACAAAGCTCAGTGTGCTCATGGAGCGGACGTTTCGAAGACTCCAACATTTCATTGAAGGCCTTTGCAGATTCCTCCATCTCCTCGTCCGAATCCCGAGCATCATCATAGCCTTGCACCATGTTTTCCATCCCGGTACCATGCTCGTCGGTGCGACGACGATCCACCTCAGCTCGGTCACGTTGGGCAGACTCACCATGAAATGTCCACACCGTATAATCGGGCGTAAAACCACTCTTCTGCAGGTGTTTTCCCATTTCAGCCTCTGTCTTCTTTTCCCAATTGCCGCACCAGAAACAGGGGCACCAGGTTTTCTTTTGGCCATTTGCAAATGCGGCTTGCACAAACCCCTTAGTTTTTGTGAACCATTCAGCGCTCCATTTGTTCTGACCAGTGTGACCGGTATACATCCAAGCACGGTCACTCATCTTGACTTTCAGAGCTACTGGACACACAACAATTATATATGTAATTCACCATGTATATATTCATCAGTTGATCTACTTTGTCAATTTTATTACGTCCATGCAACCTACACTCTAATAGGTAATGATAGGTCCTAATCCCACCCGTGTATGTGTAGATTGGGTTTATTTTCCCATGCTATGCTCCGGATCCGACGCAAAATTTCGGCAGCACCTCCCCGCTGTTCTCCTGATACACGTCTCTGCAATAAACAGAGAGGATGTGTACCCGGAGAACAACAGGGGAGGCACT
>NC_041389.1:661974026-661986595 GCF_002162155.2 Triticum dicoccoides | reverse complement strand
GGGCGGTGGCGGCGGCGGTGGGGTGGGAAGTGGTGGCGGGGCGAGGAGAGAACAGAGAGGGGCGGGGGGGTACGGGCCGTTAGATACTGCCCTCTTTGTCGTCCGCCCCTCTTTGCCGTCCGCCCTTTTGCCTCTTTGCCGTCTGCCAGCTGACGGCAAAGAGGTGGGCCGTTAAGTTTTTCCCAAACGGGCGGGGGGTGGGGGCCACCTCTCTCTTTGCCGTCTGCCAGCTGATGGCAAAGATTCTTTGTCGTCTGCTGGCGGACGGCAAAGAGCTTCTTTGCCGTCAGCCTGATCTTTGCCGTCTGCTTTTTGGTAGCTGATGGCAAAAAGCTTCTTTGCCGTCAGCTAGCAGACGGCAAAGAGCTGGCTGATGGCAAATTAGCTGATTCCAGTAGTGTCGTATACAATTCCCTTTGTCAATCGGTATGTTACTTGCCCGAGATTCGATCATCGGTATCCCAATACCTCGTTCAATCTCATTACCGGCAAGTCACTTTACTCGTACCGTAATGCATGATCTCGTGACCAGACACTTGGTCACTTTGAGCTCATTATGATGATGCATTACCGAGTGGACCCAGTGATACCTCTCCGTCATACGGAGTGACAAATCCCAGTCTCGATCCGTGTCAACCCAACAGACACTTTCAGAGATACCCGTAGTATACCTTTATAGTCACCCAGTTACGTTGTGACGTTTGGTACACCCAAAGCACTCCTATGGTATCCAGGAGTTACACGATCTCATGGTCTAAGGAAGAGATACTTGACATTGGAAAAGCTCTAGCAAAACGAACTACATGATCTTGTGCTATGCTTAGGATTGGGTCTTGTCCATCACATCATTCTCCTAATGATGTGATCCCGTTATCAACGACATCCAATGTCCATAGTCAGGAAACCATGACTGTTTGTTGATCAACGAGCTAGTCAACTAGAGGCTCACTAGGGACATGTTGTGGTCTATGTATTCACACGTGTATTACGATTTCCGGATAATACAATTATAGCATTAATAAAAGACAATTATCATGAACAAGGAAATATAATAATAATCCTTTTATTATTGCCTCTAGGGCATATTTCCAACAGTTCATTCAAGCCCATTCTCGACTCAACTAATAACATCATTACAAGGAACCCAAGAGTCAAGGAGCGGTTTGATCTCCCCTATCTTCTTCATCGTGACCTTGATGATTGGCGCCGGCACGACGGAGGCCTCGCCCTGTGCAAGTTGATACCGCTTGGTAATGATACGTATGATGTTAAGATGCCATCACTTGACAGTAAGGCTTGGGCAGGCGCAAATGGAGATTGGGTTGTTTACATTGGGTCCAACTGCGAGTGGGAACTTGTGAATGTGTACACTCGTGACCGGGTTCCACTTCCAAAAATCTCAACATACTATCCAGAGGTTGAGCACACCGGTATTGTACGCACGTTCAAATACGATCATGGTGACTGTCTTCTAAGGAAGATAGCAATTTGTCGAGTTCCCAACCGCTCTTGGAATTACAACAACTATGAAGTTGTTGCTATCTTTGACAAGCTTATTGCCGTCCTTCGTGGTTTGACTGGATGGATATTGCTCAAAAATCAGTTTCTGTACACAAATGAGTATTGTGATGCAATTCAATACGAGGGCCTTGTGTTTGCTGCCACCACTCGTGGCACTGTTTTTGCATGGAATCCTTATGCTTTCGGTATGTTTGTCTTCCACCATAATTATAATTGTTTCATTCACATGCGTGCGGGTTAGCAAGTTTCCCCTTACTAATTAACCTTCTTCTTGTGTTTCCAAGGTCCGGTGAACATTCCACCACCCATACTTGAAAAAATTTATAACCAAGGGGGAGATGACGATGGTGATGATCACGAGCATGAGGACGAGCGGCGCCCATATACTTTGTGGTGCCTGGCAACTAATTCCGATGGATCACCTCTTCTTGTGTGTATACAGCCCACTGATGATATTACTACTAAGGAAGCAGATGTAGTCTCCCATGGTCGCACTCTCCGGACCTATTCCAACACCCGTTGCATGGTATTCGGGATGGATACTAGTGTGCTAGCGCCAACTCCTTCTCCCTGGTACAGAATTGATAGGCTTGGAGAAAACTCGCTCTTCCTTGGACAAAACTATCCAATGATGGTGAAAGGCGATCCAACTGCTATTGACACAACGTTACTACCATTTATGAGAAGCAACTGTGTCTATGCCTCGTACATTTGGGTGGTTCCCTACCCTGGTACTGATATAGTAGGCCGCTTCAGCCTGGATGCTCAGTCCTCCGTTGGTCTCCAGATCGACAATGGATGGCCCGCCCCAGAGAATCACTTGTGGTTCAAAGCAAGCGTTTCCAACGCTGAGGAATGGTTGAGTTGAAGTTCATTTCATTGCTTGTTATTTGTTGTGTGGTGAAAACTTTAGTATTTATAATGTATCCTCGTTGTCGATGTGGGTTGATGACCTGTTGTATGTAATAAAATGATATATCTGTGATAAACTTACTAAATTTATGAATGGCTTTCGAGTCGCTTCTCTGAGTGAGTGGTGCGACGAGGCGAAAAAATATTTTCCGAATACATAATTGTACGTGCATTGCAACAGGTTATTGGATGAGGCCAATCAACAATAGTAGTACACTATTTGTACTAGCTTCACATGCTTTGCACGTCGGGCGGGTGTTTTTACTATAGCCATATGTTAATATGTGTTCGATGTATGTAACCGGCACCTCGAATCCTCGATACTAGTAGAAGTAGTATATAGTAAGTAGTAGGAGTAGTAGGATGGCATGGGCCAGAACAAGCATTCACGTCCAGGAGTACGGCACACGCCACCACCACGACATCCATCTGACACCATATTATTTCTTGGAGTCCGTGCTAGAGCAATCTCTTCAACCTCGTCGTTTATCTAACTTCAGTCATCGTGCGGCGGGCGAGGTGGTGGTTTGCCGATAGTCGGTTTCCTCAACTGCGGTCCCACTTGTAAGGCCAACTCCAACGCACGACCCCAAACGGACCTCCATTTTGCACAAACTCCAACGATAATTTTGACTAGACAAGCAAGACCAAAGAAAACAAGAACCACAATAATACATTTTACTACTCCTGTAAGTTGGATTAGAGCATCCACAATGTGCATTTTTCACTGCCTCTAAGCACTCTCTCTCTTCTTAGAGGTCGCCTCCCTACACTGCACTTCACGTCTCTAAGCAAAAAATCTCTAGCATCGCCTCTTAGCTTAGAGGCTGCCTATTGTGATTTAAATAATCAAGCAGCCCCACCCGTCAGCCTGTTTGTGCTCCCAACGATGCATGTGATGCGCCAAAGTTCTCCTCCATTCAGATTACCATGCCTTTGTTTAATCAATCATGGGCCCACAATAGAGGCTAAAGCAAAATGTTATACACTGCGTGGTTTTGATTGTTTGGAGGCAGCGTTGTGGGGTCCAGCTTAGAGGCAAGCTAGCCTCTGAGCACTGTGGATGCCCTTAGTGCCTTCTCGATGCATTCATTATTGATTTGCGGAGGCTCGATCTTGCGTGCTTCTTTCTTCTTCGAGTGTAAAGAAGTAGACATTGCTTCCTCGCATCTAGTCTCATGTCTAGCCTCTATTCTAGTAGGAGTTTCAACAAGTGCACTAGTCTCATCTCTAGCCTCTGTGCTAGCTAAAAGTTCTAGAACATCTACTAAATTGCGCTCTATCAATATATGGATGTACTCTTCTTCCCAATACCAAGACTTGCATCCATTCTACTCCCTCCGTTGCACAATACATGCCTTCTATTTGTCAAAATATATATGTATCTAGACATGTTTTAGTATATAGGTATTTTTGGACAAATGGAAGTCAAGTATTTTGGAACGGAGGGAGTACACAAAAAAATTTAAGTTAGCACAACTAGTCTAATCCGAGAGCACAACCGAAGATTTGGTCGGGTTCTTCCTCCTTTTGCCGACACGTGGGACATCCAATATCCAGGTCGTGTCATGAAAGAAAATAGAGTGGTAGTTGAAGCCACGTGATGTGTATCTTGGGTTAAACTGTAAATAGAATATTAATACTACTCTTGAGTAACTACAAAAGCGGCCAGCAAAGATCTTTATTGGATTTGTTTTTTTTCATCACCAGCACGTCGAGGTGAAAGATGTGCAGGTTCAGTGGGTCCTCTTGCGTTTTCACTGACATGTGGGACCGCATGTGAGCAAACAGACGATGGGCTCCGCGCGTTCGCTGGCTGGTTGAGAAGAGAGATAGAGGAGGGCTGAGCACGGACTGCAGGAAATTTGTTCTACGTACCTCGATATAGGCTCGATATAGTGGGGTGGCATGGGCCATAACTAGCATTCACGTCTAGCAGTACGGTGCACACCACCCACACGAGTCCCATCCGACACCAATTTTCTTGGAGTCCGTGCTACAGTCATCTCTTCTCCCTCCTGTTTTCTCAGCCATCGCACGGTGGGAGGGGTGGGGGTTTGCCGATAGTCGGTTTGCCCAACTACGGTCCCACTTGTAAGTGAAAATGCAACACCGCACACATTCCCGCTTGAGCGGCGTGCCGGACCAACCGTGTGGGGGTGCGACGTGAACATGGCAGGCTTTTCCTTTTGAACTCGTAACTTGTAAAATTTGGTTCTGCTCCATGGCGCGACCGATAGATAGAAAATAACGATTTTGCCTAGAGTAATGAGAAGTTTGGTTCTGGCGCCGTTCATGCATGAAGTACGTATGAAAATTATGAAGTTGATGTGGAAGGTAAGATAATTACTAGTAGTATCATATACTACTACATGGAATTGACGGAAAGGTAAAAATACATACGGATCCATCAATGACATCCTCGCGCCCTAGTGCGCCGTGTCACCAACCGACGTGTGAGGAGCAGCGGCGTTAGCGGTGAGCTCAACGTGCTTCTGAAAAATGTCGTCCAAGGTTTCCCTGCGGTCCAAGAAGGCCAGCGTCCTATCGTCCTCCTCTTGCATGTAGTAGTCCTTGTGGATGATTTGCGCGTAGACGTGGGTGATTATGTTGATGGTGTCTTAATGCGCCAGGCGCTGCGTGGCGAGCGCGACCTCGAGGTGGACATTCTCCGGCATGACGGCGGGCAGTCGCAGGGCCACGAGTGCGTCGAAGAGGTTGTCACCATAGTGGCCGTCGAAGGTGGCGGGCATCGCAGAGCCTGGGCGCGTCGGCTGGAGGCATACGTCAAAGTCGTCCGCGAGCTTCTTGACGATAATGAACTTGTTGAGGAAACCGATGAGGACCTCGTCAAACAAGGAGATGAAGTTGTCATCCAAGCGGCCCTTCACCCTGGCGGCCTCAAGCAATACTACCTGGAGACGTTCCTCGGTGCCAGGCCGTAGGCCAGCGTCGTGGACCATCTGGCACAGCCAGCTGATGCTCGCGCTCATCGCCTCCATGGGTCTAGCTAAGCTTCTAGTCAATTGATCTTGCGATTCGAGTGATCACTCTTACCCTTGGTTAGCGTGCGTAGGTGCGTAGGATTTCGTACTACTCCTCGGCCCTCTACTGCACCTGCCTTTGGCTGTATGATAGGTGGGCTAGCCACCCCTTGGGCCCACGTGTCATTCACCCAAAGGCAGTTGCCGTAAGTCAATGACGATGCGTCCCCCTCCATGCCGGTGCAGTATAGTCATCTCACCAGACCTCTAGTTGGGGCCCAATGAGATAAGTTTGATGTTTACTGGTTTATTGGTCCCCTTTGCATTTTGCGCCAAGTTTTGACCTTTGATTTAACTAATAAAATGTTAATGCATGTAAACAAAAATGTTGTGTAAGTCATCTTACGAAAACCAAATAATCCCAAAACACTTAGGCTAGACATAGTGGGAGTAACTTAGGTAGTAACATAACACATCCCAAGAAACAATTGCTTATGTGGCATGGAGTTAATGAGGAAAGAGATGCTTGTGGTAACATAATATGTTACTGTAACATAACACATCCCAAGACAAAATGAGTCTATATCTCAATTAATGAAGGCTTGCATGTTACCATCCATATGTTACTACCCACTATGAAGGTAGTAACATAGACTAATAACATATGCATGTTACTAGTCTAAGTTACTCCCCACTATGACCAGCCTTAGGCACGGTGCATTAACTCCCTCCTTGTTTCTTATTTCGTGACATAACTACCAAACATGACATGCAGTGTTTAGTTCATTGCATGTAATCCTATTAGTACTCTAGTTAGCAAAAAGACATTAAGTTCTCTCGCTGATAGGAATAAAACACCATGTATTTATTTACAGAGGGAGTAGTACATTTTTTGTGACATGCATTACTAGATATTGCTAGTCAAATACTAAAATCCAGATGGACGTGGTAGTACTCCTAAATCCAGACGGTGGTGCTACTAGTACTAGTAGTAGTAGTACCAATGTAGTAGTAGGAGTACTAGCACTGTACTACCCGTTGGTCAAATTATTACGTGTTGCTCCTCACAGTGAAGTGACAAGACCCTACGCCGGAGATGACACCTGAGTATAGGCGCCGTGTTCGGCATACCATAGTCAGCCTCACCATCTACAGTCACTATCATCATGGCTGTAGAGCTATCCTGCTTACAACTAGCCCTGTTTGACATAATTTCCCGTGCGTAGATGCCCGTGCATTACACGGAACACCAAGATTGGGGGTGGACGGCGCCGGCAGCGGCCATCGCGCCAGATTTTTACACGGCCTTCTAGATGTGGTGGGGAGGAGATAAGGCTGATTGTGAGAGACAAGGAGTTGTTTGTAAATAGGGAACAAGTGCGGGCATCTTTTTGCAAAAATGGAGAATCTTGGTTTGTATGCGTCAGATCTAGATCCGACGGCTATTGGTGAAAGATGGGAGGCACAACATCATCACCAACTCAGGACCTGTTTGATTTGCAGGATTTTGAAAACGCAGGAATAGGACACGGCAATATTACAAGTTTCAAACTGATATTACAAATGTTAGGAGTAATGTTGCACCTACGAAGAGGGAATTACTAGGAAGTTTACGTAAGAACTTTTGTTACTTTAGGTGGATGCAGCATTATCGTACAAACTAAAATCCACCGCCCTGACAAGTCACTAATGGGCAAATAAGTTTTCGAGTTTCTGTCCACTTGATGTTTCAAAAACAAATTCAGCTTCTGCGGAGACTTTGTCATTTAGGCTTAGACGCTTGCGGTGATCAGCAGGCCATTCATTGTTGCACCAGAGAATGCCAAACCTCACTACCATGAGCACACTTGCCTCTAGAACAAAGAACCTGTCCAATTTAATCTCAGATGTGCTGCCTCGGTAGTCGATCAAATCAATTTCTGTAAGATGGAGATCAAGGCATTCGATGAGATTGTTATAGTGCAGCACATTTTTCACTTTCGGGTCTTTTTTTATCTGCAAAAGAAGAGAACATATTAGAGCAGCTGGCTGTATAAGATTACCGTGTCATCAAGAGGTACCAATATCATTCGCTCATATGATAGGGTTGGCTGGCTAGTGATATTCTCTCTCTCTCTCTCTCTCTCTCTCTCTCTCTCTCTCTCCTCTCATTTAACTAGGAGCACATGAAGAGCTTGGGCATTTGTTGCCTTCCACTATGTGGCCGATGCCATATTTCGCAAAAGTATGCCACATAATACGCATCGATGTCAAATCAAAAGATTTTGGCACCGCTCTCGTGATGTGAGAGAGTTGGCACCGTTGTGCACACAGACCAACATGTATAAACAAATCAATCAAACCAACTACACCAGCCTCTCACTCTCCCAAACAAGTGTTTTTTATTGCCTCGGTCCTCTCTCTCTCTCATGCAGTGTTTTTTCATTGCGTGAGTTAATTTGGCACCGGAGCAAAGTAGGTGATCAAGATTGGGCCACCAGGTGAGCAATGGAGGGGCATCGATGCCAAATGCATCACAAGTGAATTTGGCACATGTTTTGGCCTACATAGACCACTTTTGTACTCCCTCCGTCCCAAAATTCTTGTCTTAAATTTGTCTAAATACGGATGTATCTAGTTACATTTTAGTGTTAGATACATCTGTATCTAAACAAATGTAAGACAAGAAGTTTGGGACGGAGGGAATACTACCTCGTATTTAGTATAAAATTTTGACCATAGATTTACCTAAGAAAATGCCAATGCATATCACTAAAAATTACACCATTTGAAATTATGTTCAAATATGAATCCAATGATATAGTTCTTAGTGACATGCATTAACATTTTGTCAGTTAAATCTATGGTCAAATTTTGATACTACAAAATTGGAAGAGTAAACCAGGACAGAGGTAGTACTTGCTCTTAGGGTAACCATAGAGTTACTGGAGTAGTCTAAGTTACTTTCCACTATGACTAGCCTAGGCTACTATAGTAGTACAGCATAAAAACGATGCAGGTGATCACATGAGAAAAAATACTAAAAACATTTCTTTCGGTGCAGTGCGTAGATTTAGTTTTGAACACTACACTTGTCATCGTAATTTGGGAAAATTACGAAAAAAATTGAGCTACGTTGTGATTACCGTTTACTTATAGGAAAATAGTTTCACCTCGATGAGTAGCTTCTCCGTGCACGGAAAGCATGTAAGGAATCCAACAACTTGATCCAGATTGGGGCCGATAGATTTTAGTGCTAAGATCTTCACTATGGCATGGACTGGGTCAAGCTTGTGGGAATCATTTTCTGGAAAACGGTCGTAAATACATCAAGAAGAAATTTAAAAATGTGAATTTCAAGAAGACGGAGAAGAAGATGAGTGATGTACCTGAACGATTACGGATCCAATAAAGAGTTCGGAGAATTGACAGACGAGTACACCAACGCTGTCAATTTCGACGCGTCAATGACCCTGATTTTTGTTGGACCTTCTAGAACCGATACAAGCAATCTCTCAAGGAAAGGCGCATTCTCAATGACCATAACGTGGAACAGCTGGAGTGATGTCTTCCCAATTCATGTCTTGTTGCGGGGCCAGGAAGACACATAAATCCATCGGAGATTCATCGAGGCGATGTGGAAGCTAATGAACCCGTGGATCTGCTCAAGACGAAGGTACTCGAGTGCAGTACAGCTGCGGAGCAGGTGCTCCATAGCCTTCTTCGAGATGACAACGTCGAAGAGGTCGAGCTGCTTGAGTTGAGGGAGAAGAATGGCGGGCGCGGCATTAATCTGGGGAAGATAGCAGGAGCTGAAGCTGGCGCGGCGCAGCGTTGGCGTGAGGCGGAGTGCGGACGGCGGCAGAGAGCGACATCGTCCAGCTTCAAAGCTGAGATCCTCGAGCTGATCTAGGGCGGGGGATAAGAACCACTCGTCGAACTTGGGTTGGACCTTGCAGTTGGTACTGAACATGCGGATGTCAAGGCGTCTGGCTGGCCTAGGGTGCGATGAAAGGATCTTGGAGACTGCGGCCATGTGTTTGCAATCCCCGTCGCAGAGGCAGCTGTCGACGGTGAGGTTGAGGGGGACGCAGCGCCAGAGGGGGCGCCACCGCCGGGAGAGCAGGGCGGTCCGCACGGCAGATTTGGTGGGGAGGAGGCCGATGATGACGAGCAGGATGTCATCGGGGAGGCTGCTGATGAAGTCCAGGCTCGCCGGATGCGGTTTTGGCTCGAGCCGCCTCCGCTTGTTGACTACCTCGCCGTCCATCTCAACCGGCAGCGACGCCGGTGTACACGTGTGCTGGTGTGTGTTGTGTGCTGGGTGTGCGCGAGTGTGTCCTTCTGTGCATGTCGTCGCGCAGTGGTGAATTGTGCGCGAGTGCGTCCTTCGCGCGCAAGAAGTGTGTCCTCAAGACCTAAATGTGCCCTCAATTTACTAGCGTGCGGGGTGCTACCCCGAGTGGTTTCAACTTTGTTTACTTCACCGCGTGTTAGATGGGCCTCTAATTTACTTATTTTCACCCACTGCCACATGGGCCAGCACACGAAGATACAACGAGCTGACAAGGCAGCATGTGGATTGGTTGACTGGTCAACTAAACAATATACGGAGCTATATGCTGACACAGTGAGCGGATAATCCGTCAGTATAGAGAGTTTGAGTGAGAGGGGAGGCCCGTGAGAGATAGCAGTGAGAGAGAGAAAGAGCTACTCCCTACGTTCGATAATGTAGTTCCCACATTTTTTTAAAGTCAAACTTTGAAACTTTGACCATGTTTATAAAGAAATTACTTATATACAATACCAAAGATAAATGATAGTATGAAGTAAGTACATGTTGTGATGAATCTAATGATCGTTCCAGATGTAAATGTTTTTCTCCACATATACCTGGTCAAACTTTTCTGAGGTTTGACTTTTCAAAACATCCATATGCTTATGGACGTGATAGAGTCCCTAGAGAGAGAGAGAGTGAAAAAAATGTGTGTGCGTGTGTGAAAGAGACATGGACAACACACGATAAAAGTAGAGAAAAAGTGTGCGTGTCTTATGCAAACATATCACACATGCATCTTCGACAACGGAGGCAAGGTGAGGAGATAGTGTGTGGTTGTTTGGAACCGAGAGAGCAAGACCCCTAGCACGTGGCTAAGAGGGGTCTGACAAACAAGGGAGATAGGTTGAGAGAGACGTCCGGAGAAAATGCAAACATGGGGAGGAGAGAGTGTATGTTTGTCATAGAGAGATCCCCTGGAGATCGTGATGGGATTACATGGGTGGGAGATCGAGTGACAAGGTGTGTGCGCGATAGAAGATGCCCCGAGAGATATCCAGATAGACGTATGGATGGAAGGAGACAATACGTGTGTTCCTGATGGCTAGTAAGAGATAATCATACTTAGGAGGGGGGAGTGCTTGCGCCTATGATGGAGTGAGGGATTATGGTACTTAGGAGGGTGCGTGTCACATGGAAAGAGAACAAGGGCGGAGAGTGTTGGATGGGTCTATATGTATAGCGCAAGCGAGACATGTGTATGTGTGAACCAGGGAGATATAAGGTCAGTTTGGCTTGCGTCCTCAGCATCTTTTGCCTGGCCTGGGATTGTGGCTGGATTTCATGCACGCTTGTTTGGTTGCTACCATGTGAAAAAGAAAGCCCGCCTGGCCTGGGTTCCCTTGCACTTTAATTAGCCTGGCTGGACTCCAGACACTGCAAGTAGCCTGGCCCAGGCGACCGATTTTGAACACCTGGCCGTGCTTGGTCGTCCGACCACGAGGCTAACAGCAACATGGATGGATATTAGCATTAAATAATTGCTGCATGGATTGATTGATGGGACATTGATGCTTTGCCTGGCCCAGGCATGAACCAAACGCTTCAGCACCACACAAGCCTGGCCAGGCAGAAATATTTTACATCTCACGTCCATAGCAGGCAGTACTGGCCATCAAGGCATGAGGGTCAGGTCATGAACCAAACTGACCAATAAAGTTTGAGAGAGATTGAGGAGCCCCGATAAGGCTGAGTGGTGCGTCACATAGCTGAGAGGGGGAAAGAGATATTCCATCTGCTCGATAATGCAGTGCATGTAAATTTTTTAGAAGTCAAACTTTAGAAACTTTGATCAGGTTTACGCAAATGTTATTTATATCTACAATACCAAAGATACATCATACAAAACTACATCTCATGGTGAATCTAATGGTATATGTTTGCCGTACTAGATGTAATTGTTTTTCTCCATGTACATGGTCAAACTTTGTGATGTTTGACTTTTCAATAAATCTATATGCTATGGACCGCGGAGAGTGCCTAAGTCGAGATGGATCAAGTGCGTGTGAAGGAGAATGAGTAAGTGTGCAAAAAGAGTATGTGTGTGAAAGAGAAAGTGACAACAAACGATAAATTAGAGAGAGTGTGTGTTTTTTCGTTTCTCGTGCGAAGATATCAAGCATGCATCTCCGAGATGGAAAAGTGAGGCGAGGAGATACACAAAGATAGCTAGTGTGTGATTGTTTGCAACGGAGAGAGACACCCCTGTAGCACATGTCTAATAGAGGTCTAGCCAACAAGGAACAAAGGTCGAGAGGGACACATGGATGGCATGGACGCATGGGGAGGGAGAGAGGGTGTGTTTGTGATAGAGAGATCCCCTCGAGATCGTGAGGGGACTATATGGGTGGGAGATCGAGGGAGTGTGTGCGCGATAGAAAGATGCCCTGAGAGAAATCGAGATAGACCATGCACATGTTTGTGATGGAGACTAAGATTAGCTAGTCATATACATATAGGGGGGACTGCGTGTGCCTACAATTGAGTGAGAGACCATCGTACTTGTCTAGCTAGGCATGATATTGTGTGTGTGTGTGTGTGTCCGTGTGAGATGGAGAGAGAATGAGGGAGAGAGATAGAGTTTTAGATGGGCCTATCGAGTGCGAGTGAGATATGCATGTGTTATGTGTGACCCAGGTGGATGGAGAGTTTAAGAGAGGGGGGGAGAGCTCTGAGACGACAGAGTGGTGCGTGAGAGAGTTACGGGCAAAGAGCCAAGGAATTTGTGTGCGTACGATGAGTGCACCCAAGATATGTAGCTTGGACTAGCTAGAGTATCATACATAGTGTGGGAGAGAGACCTATAGATGGTGTATATATGCATGCGAACTAGAAAG
>NC_041389.1:661934127-661973728 GCF_002162155.2 Triticum dicoccoides | reverse complement strand
GAGAGAGAGAGAGAGAGAGGGGGGAGGGAGGGAGGGAGAGGGACCAACAAGGTTTTTGTGTCGGATGCGTGCGACAGAATTGAAGATTGTCGGCGAGAGAGAGAAAGAGAGAGAGAGGGAACATGAGTCCGGGAGAGGGGGAGGTCGCGTTTTATGCATCAAAGACTGATATAAACCATGTTTCGATATAAACTTGCATTCAAATATTTAAATTGGAGAACATGTTGTCTACAATCCACACATGAACGGATATATGCGTATATCAAACAAGTTCATTGATTTGACTTTCAACATGTTCATGGAGTACTATAATACTGTACAACATGCTACTCGATTGAGGTGTTCAATTTTGGATTTAGTTCACTATTTTGACCTACTGAACGAGCTATTTCATTGAATCGAGATATTTCATTTTGGGTTTGATTCGCCTTTTTGAGTGGGTCAACTATTTGTCACATAGTAAATCGCTAGCAACGAGCATGTAAAAACACATTACTCCCGAGCATCATCTCTCCATCTAAAAATGAAGTGGCAAGCTAATATTTCAAAATTTGATTCGAATCGACTTGGTAAGGTAGACGTGGATGCTCGTTCTCCCAAAATTTGAACGAACCGTTAAACATCCTCTCTGCTCGGTGGAATTCACCCGAGCAAATAATGATGACGAATCCTCTTCACCCTACAAGGTCCTTGCTCTAACTTGGCCCGTGATATGGGTACAACATGCATATAATGTCCTGGAGTGTATCTACTCTGTTGCAATGCCATGTGCTTAGCATGCTGATCATGCATGTAAATATGTCATGCCTTCCTGTTTTTTAGTACCTATTCCATTCATGATAACATGTTTTTAAATTCAAGTATTGTCATTCTACTCTATCGCAATGCCATCTGCTTAATTTGGACATCATGCTTCTGAATATCTTATGCATTGTTATTCATCTATCTATCCTAACAGAAAACAAAACCGACCTCCTATCATCTTGGCTGCCTCCGATTGCTTCATGCTATGCCGGCACATGGTGGAGGTGTTGATCTCCTATTGTTGCTCCCTTCTCGATCTGGTTCGGACGAGAGTTGTACGTCCGACCGTCCGGTCTTTCTCCATCCATCACCCTCCTCATCCTCGGCCATAGAGGAGCAGCATCACCGGTTTCCCGGTGCCCAGCAGCGTGGAGGCACGAGCCCAGGCTGTGACCATGCGGCTCTCCGGGAGCATATATGGCCAAGGGAACTCGATCCTGATCGTGTCTACTGGTGTGTTCTTCTCCTTCAGAAATCACCTCGCCGTGACGATGATCCCGACCGTGGCCACTGGTGTGTTCTTCTCCTTTGAAATCACCTCGCCGCCGTGCTCTCCTGGGAGGCAAGTGCAAACATAAATGCACGGCTGCACGTACATGCAGGAGATGCAGTACTCAGTGGTCAGCACAGGTGTCATTATTTGCCGTGGTGCCCTAGATAGAAGCAGCAGCGACGTATTCCATGGCCATCCCCGGCCAGCAGAAGGCGAATTATGTGGCCCATGCCCCATGAGACGAATGTGAGGTCGAGGTGTCGAGCTAGCTAGCGTGTGTTTGGGAAGACTTCTATAACACTAGGAAGATGCCTCCCCGTGCACTCTGGGCCAATATGGCTACATGATCTCAGGTGAGCACTCAGGTAGGCTACATGATCTCAGGTGATCTAATGTTTGTTTTTGCTTCAGTGTTGCTGCCACCACAGATTGTTGCCAGCCTTGCGGTCTATTTTGTCTGTAGTAAATTAGGCAACTATCCAAGTCTTCTAGATGATTTGCGCAATAGATGGCAACTATGTCTTCCAAATGATTTCCGAAGAAGATTTAGCATAGAACAGAAGAATACGTGCATAGCATAAGAGAAAAGCTCTGCCATAGCTCTGTCGGATATGGATGATCACGATCTGGTCAAAATTCCCAACGAGGGTGAAGCCGTGACGATGCGTGCCAGCCAGCTCAAGGATCTCTTGCTGTACGCCATCGAGCGCCAGCTCCGTCCTCCATGTGCGAAGCAATAACACCATGCAGGTTCGATCTATACAACTCTATACACAGCATACGTCTACTTCAGTTTCTTGCTTTTTGTACAGTGAATTTTTATAGAGCATGTGTTTCGTCTGATTCGCATTGCCATCTAACTAATCTAACTCATTTCTTATCACCGCGTACACTGGAACTCTAGGTTTCATGCCCAGGCTGAGCACAAAGTAGAACCAGCAATTGTACTTCATTATGCCCAGCCATTTTTCACGTTCAAAGCCAATGACCATATCTATGTAGTACAATATGGACTTGATGTACTAAATACTAAATACACATGGGTCATCAACGCCGGAGAGGGTCATCCTATTGTGATGTGGTGTCAAGGTCCATGCAAGAAGGCCAGGACGTATGCATGTGGTACTACACTACTGACTAATCTCTTCTATCTACAACGTGTATATATCTATCTAATTGTTGTTTTCGCTTACCAAAAGGAGGGGTCAACCAGATTGATTTTGTACATCATCGCCCAGTCATATTACGTACAAATATGTAGCAAATCACTTTCACAAAACTTTCTGGCCGAGATGAGGTATTGGCCTTTGATCTCTCTCAACCGATCTATCTAATGTGGTTTTGTAGATCTTGCCCATAAATGGAGATAGGGAGAAAAATAAAATGCCAAAAGCTACATCAACAGGAGAAACCGCAGCATCAGAATCACAAATGTTGTGACGAATCGGATGGGCTCCCACAGTCTGCGTAGTACCAGGTCAAGCAATCTCTAGCAGATGCCACGAGCAAAGATATAGCTAGCTGTTTATCAGTTCATGACTCTTGCTTTGTTCATCATTATGCTTAATCATTACCCTTACATGAAATTCTCAATCCAGTGACATCCATGGTCAAGATTATACAATGCATAACATATATTGTTATATTCAGCTCCCCAACGGCAGATCTATGTTTTTGTATGCTTGCAATGTTTAGACCCAGAGTGTTGATTCTAATTATGCTGCCTATGCCTGCGTGCTATGTTTGGTGTACTGCTATTTTTGTTGATCGTTCAAGATGTATTTTGCACATGTCATTACCAATATATTTGAAAGCATATATTGAACCTACTAATCAATATGTTTTGTATCATTACTATGTTAATTTATTTTTTGGGAAAGATCCGTGTATACGAGTATTATCAAGAGTAGTCCGATAGAACTAATTTGTGAATCAAAATGAGATGCAAAGCCAAACCAAATTTCTAATAGACTTTAGGACCTTTTTAGAATCTGGCGAATTGTTTTCTCCACTCAAGATGTAGAAGTATCTACTCATGCAGCAGACACAAGTTACAATACTCTGGTTTATATATAAAGTTGTAGTAAGTTTATTTGTGTGTGTATAGTCTAGAATTAAATAAGTATCTGAAAATGCATAGAGAACAATCAAGTACAAATTAGTGTAAACTCATATCACTATTTCTACTATTGCAAGGGCTAAATTCAGATTTAATTAGTAGCTGAGCACTTTAGCATTTCCTATTATGCAATGGACTAAATATCATAAAGTTGTACAAGTAGGATCATATAAGTTCACATTATGTTTTTTAGCATCTTGCAATTTTCCTCTAAAGATATAGAAGTATCTGCTCTGATGACGCAGCCACAAGTTGTAGTGATAGACTAGATCAGATTTTTTTGCTTATTTTATATAAATCATCAGGAATTAAACGATATTATAACCTGAAAAGAAAATGCATAGTACAGTGAAAAAGTACAAAGTAGTGTGAATTCCAATTAGCTACGTTATATCTTAAAACTACTGCTGGTAGTAATCTGAGATTTAATCAGTAGTTTGGTGATTTAGTACTTCCTACTATGCAGTGGAGTAAATTTCCTAAAGTTGTACAACTAAGAATGCATATGCATCCTATATGTCTCCATGTTTAACAATCATACATATATTTGCTACTACATTTCCATCTTTGTTTTGATTCTATAGTTTTCGTTGTTTAGTTTTATAACCGAACCATTTCACTTTTAAACTCTTGAATTCATTTTTTCCATCTCTCGCACTACTATGGTGTGGTTTGAGGAGACAAGAGTTACACATATTATAATGAAACAGAAAGAATTTAGTGTTGGTGGAAAACCACTAAGAAAACACCAGCCCGTGCGAATGCACGGGTCGATGACTAGTAAAGTTAATGGGCGTTACTAGTCCGGAAGTTAATGGCCGGCCCTCTTACCTCCCGGGTCGTTAACAGACCGACATCGAAGCGGGCAACAGGTGGGCCCAATTTATTTCACGGGCCGTTAACAGACCATTACTAAGTTTGGGATACATATGGCCCAACTATACTGTAGGCCTTTAGCAGGCCGAAAGAGACAACGGGCTTGTACTGGACCATGAAGAGCATGGGCCGCTAAGAGGCCGAAAGTCAGGTCGTATTGTAAATGGCCCAACTGTGTTGTGGGCCTTTAGCAGGCCGAAAGAGAAACTGGGATGGTATTGGACCATGAAGGGCATGGGCCGTTAAAAGGCCAAAACTAAGGTTCGACTACAAATGGCCCAACTCATTTATGGTCCGTTAACAGGCCGAAAGGCACACAGGGCCGGGAATTGGCCCAACACTTAAATGGGTCGCTAAAAGGCCAAAACTCAGGTCCGACTACAAATGGCCCAACTAATTTATGGGCCGTCAACAGGCTGAAAGTGACACCGGGCCGGAAATTGGCCCAACACTTAAATGGGCCGCTAAAAGGCCGAAACTCAGGTCCGACTACAAATGGCCCATCAGATTTATGGGCCGTCAACAGGCTGAAAAACACACCGGGCCGGAAATTAGCCCAACATTTAAATGGGTCGCTAAAAGGCCGAAAGATGTACATCCTAAAAATGGCCCATCCATTGAATGGGCCGTTAACAGGCCGAAATCTCATCAGGCCGATATTGAGCCCAAATATGTAGCGGGCTGTTAATGGGCTCGAACTGATGATGGGCTGCAATGGTGTCAAATCTTTAACGGGCCGTTGACGGGCCGAATTGGCACATGTCGTATGGGTCGTGGGCTTAAATGGACCTGACACAAGTAGGCCTTATATGGGTCAGCCTGCTAATTTTTACTGGGTTGGCCTTTTTCACCGGAATGGGCCACTGTTGGGTCGTGCCACATGTCGACCTATCATAGGCGCCTCCTGTCCAATGAGTGGATGATATCTGTCCCAACGGTGAGGTAACACGTGTTTCCTTCGGCCAATGATGATTTTACACGTGGAAAATCCCCATTGGTCCGTGCTGTTAACGGGTTATCGGATCCAAAACCGGACCCGATAGCTTAACAGTGTTCCGTTGCGGTGGATGCCACGTGTTGGTCACCCTTGACGAAAGCACTTCTGTGACGCGCGATTTATTGTCATGGAAGTGGACACTTCCGTGATGATAATTTTGGTAATGTCATGGAACACTTCTACGACAGCACAGGTATGACTATCTTGATTCTGTCATAAAATCGTCATGGATGTACATGCATGACAAAAAACGCGACCTACTATGACAAACACGTATCATCACGGAAGTGTATTTTTTTGTAGTGCTAGCTCCAGCTCATCAATGTAATGTAGGCATGTATTCCGAATATAGTCATACGTGCTTATGGAAAAGAACTTGCATGACATCTTTTGTCCTACCCTCCCGTGGCAGCGGGGTCCTAGTGGAAACTAAGGGATATTAAGGCCTTCTTTTAATAGAAAACCGGAACAAAGAATTAGCACATAGTGAATACACGAACTCCTCAAACTATGGTCATCACCGAGAAGTATCCCGATTATTGTCACTTCAGGGTTGTCGGATCATAACACATAATAGGTGACTATAGAATTGCAAGATAGGATCAAGAACTCGCATATATTCATGAAAACATAATAGGTTCAGATCTGAAATCATGGCACTCAGGCCCTAGTGACAAGCATTAAGCATAGCAAAGTCATAGCAACATCAATCTCAGAACATAGTGGATACTAGGGATCAAACCCTAACAAAACTAACTTGATTACATGGTAAATCTCATCCAACCCATCACCGTCCAGCAAGCCTACGATGGAATTACTCACGCACGGCGGTGAGCATCATGAAATTCGTGATGGAGGATGGTTGATGATGACGACGGCGACGAATCCCCCTCTTCGGAGTCCCAAACGGACTCCAGATCAGCCCTCCCGAGAGAGATTAGGGCTTGGCGGCGGCTCCGTATCGTAAAACGCGATGAAACTTTCTCTCTGATTTTTTTCTCCGCGAAACGGAATATATAGAGTTGGAGTTGAGGTTGGCGGAGCTCCACGGGGGCCACGAGTTGAGGTTGGCGGTTCTCCGTGGACAGGGTGTGGGCCCCCTGGCCTTCATCCTTTGCCAGTATTTGTTATACTTTCCAAAACTTATCTCCGTGGATTTTCAGGTCATTTCGAGAACTTTTGTTTTCTGCACAATAAACAACATCATGGCAGTTCTGCTGAAAACAGCGTCAGTCCGGGTTAGTTTCATTCAAATCATGCAAGTTAGGGTCCAAAATAAGGGCAAAAGTGTTTGGAAAAGTAGATACGTTGGAGACGTATCAAACCGCATCTCGAAATATGGAGCGGCAGGCTAAAAAATAGTTTGAAATAATAGTCGGGCGGCAACGTGATGTCACGCTACAAAAAGTTGTCAGCGGATTGGACTCGTGAAATACTATACTCTCCGCGGTTGTGTGTGGTACTTGTTTTGCAGAGCCAGACACGTTTTTCTGTGTTCGAATGATGCTTTGGAGTATTCGGAGGAGGAACCCACCTTGCAATGCCGAAGACAATCTGCACGTCGAACACCTCGTCATTAAAGCCTAGTTCAGGGGCTACTGAGGGAGTCCTGGATTAAGGGGTCGTCGGATGGCCGGACTATGTAGCGTGGGCCGGACTGATGGGCTATAAAGATACAAGACAGAAGACTTCTTCTCGTGTTTTGATGGGACTCTCCTTTGCGTGGATGGCAAGCTTGGCGTTCGGATATGTAGATTCCTTTCTCTGTAACCGACTTTGTGCAACCCTAGTCCCCTCCGGTGTCTATATAAACCGGAGGGTTTAGTCCATAGAGGCAATCATAATCATAGAGGCTAGACTTCTAGGGTTTTAGCCATTACGATCTCATGGTAGATCAACTCTTGTAATACTCATATTCATCAAGATCAATCAAGCAGGAAGTAGGGTATTACCTCCATAGAGAGGGCCTGAACCTGGGTAAACATTGTGTCCCCCGCCTCATGTTACCGTCGACCTTAGACGCACAGTTCGGGACCCCCTACCCGAGATCCGCCGGTTTTGACATCGACACGGATCCTATGGGTTTGAGAACTATGTAGACATGACCGAGACACATCTCCGGTCAATAACCAATAGCGGAACCTAGATGCTCATATTGGTTCCTACATATTCTACGAAGATCTTTATCGGTCAAACTGCATAACAGCATACGTTGTTCCCTTTGTCATCGGTATGTTACTTGCCCGAGATTCAATTGTCGGTATCATCATACCTAGTTCAATCTCGTTACCGGCAAGTCTCTTTACTCGTTTCGTAATACTTCATCCCATAACTAACTCATTAGTCACAATGCTTGCAAGGCTTATAGTGATGAGTATTACCGAGAGGGCCCAGCGATACCTCTCCAAAACACGGAGTGACAAATCCTAATCTCGATCTATGCCAACCCAACAAGCACCTTTCGAGACACTTGTAGAGAACCTTTATAATCACCCGTTTACGTTATGACGTTTCGTAGCACACAAAGTGTTCCTCCGGTATTCGGGAGTTGCATAATCACATAGTCTGAGGAACATGTATAAGTCATGAAGAAAGCAGTAGCAATGAAACTGCAACGATCATAATGCTAAGCTAACGGATGGGTCATGTCCATCACATCATTCTCCTAATGATGTGATCCCGTTCATCAAATGACAACACATGTCTATGGTTAGGAAACATAACCATCTTTGATTAACGAGCTAGTCTAGTAGAGGCATACTAGGGACAATATGTTTTGTCTATGTATTCACACATGTACTAAGTTTCCTATTAATACAATTCTTGCATGAATAGTAAACATTTATCATGAAATAAAGAAATAAATAATAACTTTATTATTGCCTCTAGGGCATATTTCCTTCATGGTGGACTCTCGAACAAAATTTGGGTTTGAGGGTTTTGGATGCACAAGTAGTATCTCTACTTAGTGCGGAGTTTTTGGCTAGCAAAGATAGGGGCAAATACCACATGTTGAAGGATCTATGACAATATAACTTCTATGTGAATATGAACAAACATAAATCATTAAGTTGTCTTTATTGTCCAATGTCAACAATTTTGGCATATAATATTTTGATGGGTGCTCACGATCATAAAAGATTTCCATGATAGTAAATCTTCTCTTCCCTTATTAATTCTGTCATGAGTTTCATGTTTGTTAATCTACAATAAAATTTCTACTTATACTTTTCCTAGTGTAATGTCATCACTTACCATAAGATTTGCATATGATCTTTTTCTTTTATTTCCTTTCTTTTTATTGCAACAAGAAAGTAAAGAAGGCAAAACTCAAACTAAACTTTATTATATATCTTGCACACGATTACAAAGATTAATCACTAAGCAAACTCATAAAAATAAAGGATCGAACTAAACTTTTATTCATCTAGTAGCAAAAGATAATCATGGATCAAACTAAGAAAGTAAAGGCAAAAGATGGTGGGGATGACATGATATAGGGGCACCTCCCCCAAGCTTGGCGAAAGCCAAGGAGAGTGCCCATAACGATACCCAGTTTTCTTTTGCTGGTGAAGAAGAAGGTGGTGATGATGAAGTAGAAGCGATCTGGTCCAATACATCTCTGAGTGTATCTTTTAAGCTGTGAATCTCTCGAAGAACTTGATGAAGCAGCTCAGAGTTCTTCTCTACTTCAGCCATGATATCTTTATTTTTGGACCCCAAGAGTTTGTCCCTGCATCACTTTCTCTTGGACGAGATATGTCCCAATTGGACGGTATATGCACACGAGGAGTATTTTCAAACCCATAATTATCAATCGAATTGTGAAAATTGTTTTGATGTAACCTGTGTAGAGGCCTCCTTGTAGGGAATTCTTCATACTCTCTTGAGCCTTATTGATTGTTTAGGGACCTCACGGCTTGATGGGGGTTAGGTGGAGATGACAGCCAGAGTCCCTCTCTCAAAGGCCGGAGGGTGAATTTCGAACGAGTCCCCCTCATGTTCCTCCATAACGGTTGATGACCCACAAGTATATGGGGTCAATTGTAGCCCTGTTCAATAAGTAAGAGTGTCGAACCCAACGAGGAGCATAAGAAAATGACAAGTGGTTTTCAGCAAGGTAATGCCTGCAAGTGCTAAAATTGTAAGTAGCGGAGTAGTTTGGTAACAAGATAATTTGTAACGAGCAAGTAACAATAGTAGTAGAAAAAGTGCAGCAAGGTAGCCCAATCCTTTTGAGGCAAAGGATAGGCCAAAACGGTTTCTTATGATAAGCAAAGTGTTTCTGCGGGTACACGGGAATTTCATCTAGTCACTTTCATCATCTTGGCTTAATTTGTGTTCGGTACTTTGATAATTTGATATGTGGGTGGACCGGTGCTAAGGTGTTGTTCTTACTTGAACAAACCTCCTACTTATGATTAACCCTCTCGCAAGCATCCGCAACTACGAGAAAATTATTAAGAATAAATTCTAATCATAGCATTAAACTTTTGGATCCAATCGGTTCCTTACAGAATAGTGCATAAACTGGGGTTTAAGCTTCTGTCACTCTCGCAACCCACCATCTAATAAATACTCCACAATGCATTCCCTTAGGCCCAAATATGGTGAGGTGTCATGTAGTCGATGTTCACATGACACCACTAAGAGAATGGCAACATACACACCATCAAAATATCGAACACATTTCAAGTTCACATGATTACTTGCAACATGATTTCTCCCGTGACCTCAAGAACGAAAGTAACTACTCACAAATGATAAACATGCTCAAGATTAGAGGGGTATTGAATAGCATAATGGATCTAAACATATAATCTTCCACCAAATAAACCATATAGGTGATCAACTACAAGATGTAATCAACACTATAGTCACCCACGGGCACCAATCTATAGTTTTGGTACAAAGATTGAACGCAAGTGATGAACTAGGGTTTGAGAGGAGTTGGTTCTATGAATATGTTGATGAATATAACCCTCCCCAAGATGGGAGAGTTGTTGGTGATGATGATGACAATGATTTCCCCCTCTGGGAGGGAAGTTCCCCCGGCGGAATCGCTCCGCCGGCGGGCAAGAGTGCTCCTGCCCAAGTTCCGCCTCGAGACGGCGGCGCTTCATCCCGAATGTCCTCCCATTATTTTGTATAGGTCAAAATGACTTATATACCAGAAGATGTGCACCAGAGATGGGCTGAGGAGGGCAGCACCCACCAGGGCGCACCTGGGCCTCCTGGCGCGCCCATGTGGGTTGTGCCCACCTGGTGGCCCTCCTCTGGTACTTATTTGCTCCAATATTCCTTAAATATTCCATAAAAAATCCTCGGGGAGTTTTAGCTCATTTGGAGTTGTGCAGAATAGGTAGCTTGATGTAGCTTTTTTTAGTTCCAGATTTCTAGCTGCCAGAATTTTCCCCCTTGGTGCATACCTTGCATATTATGAGATAAAAAGGCATTAGAATTACTCCAAAAATCATTATTATACAATAAAAGAACATAAATGACAGTAGGAGAACATGATGCAAAATGGATGTATCAACTCCCCCAAGCTTAGACCTTGCTTGTCCTCAAGCGAAAACCGAAATCTAAAAACAGGTCCACATGCTTAGAGAGAGAGGTGTCGATAAAAACAAAAATACGAACATAGCAGCATCATGTGACTTATTATAACAGTAACAAACTTCAATATAAAACTTTTATTATAGAACTTTTATCATAGACTTCTCATGAACAAGTGACAATTCATCACAACAATGATGTATAAAGCATAAACTCTATTGGAAACCAACAAACTATGTTCTCAGTCAACTTTGCAACTACAATTCATCTTCTTTTCAGGAAGGGTCACGTATCGGAGCCTTTAGGCAAGTCCACATACTCAACCATCATTTAGTCTTCTACGATTGTTAACACTCACCGTGTACACATGAGCAAAACGTTTCAACCGGACACAAAGATAGATAGGGGCTTATAGTTTCGCCTCCCAACACACTCACCTCAAGGGTGATGTCAACAATAATAACTTATGCCACCCATATTCAACTGGACATATGTGCCTAGATCTTTCCTCATCACATGATGCTTGCCAAAGAAGAAAAATAAAAGGAATAGAGAGAAAAACTTTGACTCTTGCATAAAAGTAAATACATGAAAGTAAAATATAGGCCCTTCATAGAGGGAAGCAAAGGTTGCCATGCGCTTTTTGTTTGTATGCTCAACCCCTTAGTGCAAGAGAATGTCACGTTATATTGCCCCTTGTCATGGCAACCTTTATTATGTAGTCTGTCGCTTTTATTCTTCACAATTACAAGTTCGTACAACGCTCAATTTTCCCTTACACTAAATGATCTCACATTTTTATAAGCAATTTTTATTGCCCTTTTTGCCCTGATGACAACTTACTTGAAGGATCTTACTCAATCCATAGGTAGGTATGGTGGACTCTCAAACAAGATAGGGTTTAAGGGTTTTGGATGCACAAGTAGTATCTCTACTAGTGCGGAATTTTTGGCTAGCAAAGATAGGGGCAAGCACCACATGTTGAAAGATCTATGACAATATGACTTCTATGTGAATATGAACAAACATAAATCATTAAGTTGTCTTCCTTGTCCAACGTCAACAATTTTGGCATATAATATTTTGGTGGGTGCTCACAATCACAAAAGATTTCCATGATAGTGTATTTATATGTGAATCTTCTCTTCCCTTATTAATTCTTTCACGTGTTGCATCATTGACCAATGTTATGTTTGTCAATCTACAATAAAATTTTATACTTATACTTTTCCTTGTGTAATGTTATCACTTACCATAGGACTAGCATATGATCTTTCTTTTTATTTCCTTTCTTTTTATTGCAGCAAGAAAGTAAAGAAGGCAAAACTCAAACTAAACTTTATTATATCTCACACTCAATTACAAGGACTGATCAGTAAGCAAACTCACACAATAAAGGATCGAACTAAACTTGTATTCATCTAAAAGCAAAAGATAACCATTGATCGAACTAAGAAAATAAAGGCCAAAGATAGTGGAGATTGATATGATACCGGGGCACCTACCCGAAGCTTGGCGGAAGCCAAGGGGAGTGCCCATACCCAATACTCAGTTTTCTTTTGGTGGTGATGAAGAAGATGGTGGTGATGAAGTAGAAGGTTTCTTGTCCTAGAGTTTCCATGGAAGAGGCTCACCATCATAGGAGGAGGAGTGAGTCTCCCGAATCCTGCAACTAGTAGCCAAACTCATACCTTTAAACCTGGCCTCGTACTCAAAGACCTGGCTTTGAAAATCGTGGATGTGGCTATGGAGGAAGTTGATTTGCTCATTGAGGGAGAAGATGATGTCCTTTATGGGCTTGCCATCCACCTTGAGATCACGGGTATAGTCCGCGATCATGAGGTGATTGGCATTGAGTCCACGCTCCACCATCCCGTTGCACTTGAAGATGTCCTGCTCCATGGCTCCAAGCCTGGCCTCCACGGATCCAGTCCCCTGGGTCCTTGCACATCACGGATATGCAGCATCCCATCACGCATCTGGATAGCTTGAGGGTGATGCATCACCTCCCACAGATATGGGTTGATGACGTTGTCGAAGAACTTGTCCTTGGAGGAGCTTGAAGAGACCATGGTGGATTGGATTTGACAGAAAATAGCAAGAAAAGAAAACAGGATATTTCTCCGTGATACGGAGGTTAACAGGTTTGGGAGGTATATATAGATTTTTTATCTTGAGGAACAAGCAGAACGGAAGAAAAATAGAGATTGGAAAGTACCCGAGGTGGGCACAACCCACCTGGGCATGCTAGGCAAGCCTGGCGCGCCCTCATGTATCGTGCCCACCAGGGTCACTTTCCTGGAATTTTCTTATTTTCCTAATTGTCTAAATATTCCAAAACTGACAAAAAATTGCGGATTTTTTGGAGTCTATTTACTTACCGTATCACGTACCTCCTTATCTTCATGATTCTGGAGTGTTTCGAAAGGACTCTTTTATGTTTTCTTCCGTTGTCAAAGTTTGAATAACATTGGTTTCTACATTAATGGGTGTACCTCAGATGTAGTGTTTTAGTCGTTGCCCATTGACAACCTTTGGGTTAGTCCCTTCGGCATTATTTATTTTGATAGCTCCAGACCGATAGACCTCCTCGATGACATAGGGTCCTTCCCATTTGAAGAGAAGTTTCCTGCAAAGAACCTGAAATGAGAGTTGTAAGAAAGAACATATTCTCCTACTTTGAACTCACGCTTTTGGATTCTTTTGTCATGCCATCTTTTAACATTTTCTTTGAATAACTTAGCATTTTCATAAGCCTGGGTTCTCCATTCAGCTAGTGAGCTAATGTCAAATAACCTCTTTTCTCCAGCAAGTTTGAAATCATAATTGAGTTCTTTTATTGCCCAAAATGCTTTATGTTCTAACTCAAGAGGTAAATGACAAGCTTTTCCAAATACCATTTTATATGGAGACATACCCATAGGATTTTTGTAAGCTGTTCTATAAGCCCAAAGTGCATCATCTAATTTCTTAGACCAATTCTTCCGGGACCTATTAGCAGTCTTTTGTAAGATTAGGTTTATTTCTCTATTGCTAAGTTCAACTTGACCACTAGACTGAGGATGATAAGGTGACACAATTCTATGATTAACATTATACTTAGCAAGCATTTTATGGAAAGCACCATGAATAAAGTGTGAACCACCATTAGTCATTAAATATCTAGGGACTCCAAATCTTGGGAAAATAACTTCCTTCAGCATTTTAATAGAGGTGTTGTGATCAGCACTACTGGTTGGAATAGCTTCTACCCACTTACTAACATAATCAATAGCAACCAAAATATGTGTATACCCATTAGAGGAAGGAAAAGGTCCCATAAAGTCAATTCCCCAAACATCAAATGGTTCAACAACAAGTGAATAATTCATAGGCATTTCTTGATGCTTACCGATACTACCTATTCTTTGGCATTCATCACAAGATGAGACAAACTTACGGGCATCCTTGAAGAGAGTAGGCCAATAAAAACCAGATTGCAATACCTTATGAGCGGTTCTGTCTCCCGCGTGATGCCCTCCATAAGCTTCACAGTGACATTTCCGTAGGATTTGTTCCTATTCATGCTCACGTACACCACGTCTAATAATACCATCTACTCCTTCTTTATAAAGATGTGGGTCATCCCAAAAATAATGTCTTAAATCATAGAAGAATTTTTTTTCTTTCGTTGGTATGTGAAGCTAGGTGGTATGTATTTAGCAACAATATAATAAGCATAGTCAGCATACCAAGGTGTACTATGCGAAACATTTATTACAGCTAGTTGTTCATCAGGGAAGCTATCATTAATAGGTTGTGGGTCATCAATAATATTTTCAAGTCTAGACAAGTTATCAGCTACGGGGTTCTCTGCTCCTTTCCTATCAGTAATATGCAAATCAAATTCTTGTAGCAGAAGAACCCACCTAATGAGTCTAGGTTTAGCATCTTTCTTTTCCATAAGATATTTTATAGCAGCATGATCGGTGTGGACAATTACTTTAGAATCAACAATGTAAGATCTGAATTTATCACAAGCAAACACCACTGCTAAGAATTCTTTTTCAGTAGTAGCATAGTTTCGTTGAGCACTGTCTAGGGTTTTACTAGCATAATGAATAATGTTTAGTTTCTTATCAACTCTTTGTCCTAGAACAACACTAACAACATAATCACTAGCATCACACATAATCTCAAAAGGCAAGTTCCAATCAGGTGGTTGAACAACAGGTCCAGTGATTAAGGCTTTCTTTAGTGTTTCAAAGGCTTCCATATAATCATCATCAAACACAAAGGGAATATACTTTTGCAAAAGATTAGTAAGAGGCCTAGAAATTTTAGAAAAGTCTTTGATAAACCTCCTATGAAAACCTGCATGACCAAGGAAACTATGAATACCTTTGATATCTTTAGGACATGGCATTTTCTCAATTCCATCAACCTTGGCTTTGTCCACCTCAATGCCTCTTTCAGAAATTTTGTGTCCCAAGACAATACCTTCATTAACCATAGAGTGGCACTTCTCCCAATTCAAGACAAGATTTGTTTGCTCACATCTCTGTAAAACTCGATAAAGATTGCTTAAACAATCATCAAAAGACTTCCCATAAACAGAGAAGTCATCCATGAAAACCTCAACAATCTTTTCACAAAATCAGAGAAGATAGCAGTCATACATCTTTGAAAGGTAGTAGGTGCATTACATAAACCGAAAGGCATGCGTCTATAAGCAAGTGTTCCAAAAGGACAAATAAAAGTGGTCTTTTCTTGATCAGATTGTAAAAAAGGTATTTGTGAAAAGCCAGAGTATCCATCAAGGAAGGAAAAATGTGTGTGCTTAGATAATCTTTCTAACATTTGATCAATAAAAGGCAGAGGGTAATGATCTTTTATAGTAGCTTTATTTAATTTTCTATAATCAATTACCATTCTATAGCCCGTAACAATTCTTTGTAGAATAAGCTCAATCTTATCATTAGGAACAACAGTAATACCTCCCTTCTTAGGGACACAATTAAGAGGACTTACCCATCTACTATCAGCTATAGGATAGATTATACCTACTTCTAGAAGTTTCAATATTTCCGTTCTTACCACTTCTTCCATTTTCGGATTTAACCGACATTGGTGATCAACAATGGGTTTAGCATCAGGTTCCATATTAATCTTGTTCTGACATAGAGTGGGACTAATGCCCTTAAGATCATCAAGAGTATATCCAATAGCAGCCATGTGCTTCCTTAGAACTTTCAATAATCTTTCTTCTTCATGTTCTGAAAGGTTAGCACTAATAATAACAGGATATATCTTCTTTTCATCAAGATAAGCATATTTTAGAGTGTTTGGCAATTGTTTTAATTCAAACACAGGATCACCTTTAGGTGGAGGAGGACCTCCTAGAGTTTCAATAGGCAGATTATGTTTAAGCAGATGTTGTTGTTCAAAAAAGATTCTATCTATTTCATTTCTTTCACGCATAGGTAAATCATTTTCATGGTCTAGCAAATATTGTTCCAAAGGATCAGTAGGAGGCACAGCAATAGAAGCAAGACCAATAATTTCATCCTTACTAGGCAAATCTTTCTTATGAGGTTGTTTACTAAACTTGGAAAAAATAAACTCATGAGATTCATCACCAAAGCTAACACCGACAATTTGTTTCTACAATCTATTTTAGCATTGACGATGTTCAAGAAAGGTCTACCCAATATAATGGGACAAAATTCATCTTGTGGGGTGGTAAGAACAAGAAACTCGGTAGGGTATTTTATCTTCCCACACAAGACTTCAACATCTCTAAGAATCCCAATTGGTGATATAATATCTCTATTAGCAAGTTTAATAACATCTATGTCTTCTATTTTAGCAGGTGCTATTTCATCTCTAATTTCTTCATATAAGGAGTAGGGAATAGCAGTCACACTAGCACCTAGGTCACATAACCAATGACAACAATGGTCTCCTATATTGACTGAGACAACAGGCATGCCAACAACCGGTCTATGTTTATCTTTTCCTTCAGGTTTGGTAATTCTAGAAGCTTCATCACAGAAGTAAATAACATGCACATCAATATTATCGACTAAGATATCTTTAACAATTGCAACACTAGGTTCAACTCTGAATTGTTCGGATGGTTTAGGTGTTCTAACATAACTTTTGTTGACCAAAGTTGAAGCTTTAGCATGTTCCTTCATCCTAACAAGGAAAGGTGGTTTTTCAATATAGGGAACAACTGGATCAACATTGTAAATGATAGTTTCTTCTTTAGCTTTTATCGGTTCTTTAACTTCTTCTTTAATAGGTGGGTGATATTTAAACCACTTCTCCTTAGGGAGATCAACATGAGTAGCAAAAGATTCACAAAAGAAGCTACTATCTCAAAGTCAAGTCCATATTTAGTGCTAAACTTTTGAAAAGCATTGGTATTCATAAAAGATTTAACACAATCAAACTTAGGTTCAATACCCGACTCTTTACCTTTGTCGAGCTCCCAATCTTCAGAGTTGCGTTTAATTCTTTATAAAAGATCCCAACGGAATTCAATAGTCTTCTTCATAAAAGAACCAGTACAAGAAGTATCGAGCATGGATTGATCATTACGAGAAAGCCGAGCATAAAAATTCCGAATAACAATTTCTCTTGAGAGCTCATGATTGGGGCATGAATATAACATTGACTTAAGCCTCCCCCAAGCTTGAGCTATACTTTCTCCTTCACGAGTCCAAAACTTATATATATATAATTCCGATCACGATGAACTAGATTCATAGGATAAAATTTCTGATGAAATTCCAATTTCAACCGATTACATTTCCAAGATCCAATATCATCGCATAGCCTATACCATGTCAATGCTTTTCCCTTCAAAGATAAAGGGAAAAACTTCTTCTTAGCTTCATCTCCGGGAAAACCTGCAAGCTTAAATAATCCACAAATTTCATCCACATATATCAAGTGCATATCAGGATGTTCGGTTCCAACTCCTCCATAAGGATTAGCTAGCAGTTGTTCTTACATACCCGAAGGAATTTCATATTCAATATTTTCAGTAGGTGCAGTAGGTTGAGGGGCAACTAATTGTGGTTCCGGTCGAGGTGAAGATACCCCGAACAAACCCCCAAAGGATTGTTTTCCATAGTAGCAAGTGACAATAAATTTCAGCATGTAGTAATAATGTTTCCTTACCAAGATCCCTTCACTCCTCGGCAACGGTGCCAGAAAATAGCCTTGATGACCCACAAGTATATGGGGTCAATTGTATCCTTTTAGATAAGTAAGATTGTCGAACCCAACGAGGAGCAGAAGGAAATGACAAGTGGTTTTCAGCAAGGTAATGTCTGCAAGTGCTAAAATTGTAAGTAGCGGAGTAGTTTGATAGCAAGATCATTTGTAACGAGCAAGTAATGATAGTAGTAACAAAAGTGCAACAAGGTAGCCCAATCCTTTTGAGGCAAAGGACAGGCCAAAACGGTTTCTTATGATAAGCAAGGTGTTCTTGAGGGTACACGGGAATTTCATCTAGTCACTTTCATCATGTTGGCTTAATTCGTGTTCGGTACTTTGATAATTCGATAAGTGGGTGGACCAATGCTTAGGTGTTGTTCTTACTTGAACAAACCTCCTACATATGATTAACCCTCTTGCAAGCATCCGCAACTATGAGAAAAGTATTAACAATAAATTCTAACCATAGCATTAAACTTTTGGATCCAATCGGTCCCTTATAAAATAGCGCATAAACTAGGGTTTAAGCTCCTGTCACTCTCACAACCGAACATCTAATAACTACTCCACAATTCATTCCCTTAGACCCAAATATGGTGAAGTGTCATGTAGTCGACGTTTCACATGACACCACTAAGAGAATGACAACATACATATCATTAAAATAACGAACACATATCAAGTTCACATGATTACTTGCAACATGATTTCTCCCGTGACCTCAAGAACGAAAGTAACTACTCACAAATGATAATCATGCTCAATATCAGAGGGGTGTTAAATAGCATAATGGATCTGAACATATAATCTTCCACTAAATAAACTATATAGTAATCAACTACAAGATGTAATCAACACTACTAGTCACCCACAAGCACCAATCTATAGTTTTGGTAAAAAGATTGAACACAAGAGATGAACTAAGGTTTGAGAGGAGTTGGTGTTGTTGAAGATGTTGGTGAAGATAGCCCTCCTCGAGATGGGAGAGTTGTTGGTGATGATGATGACGATGATTTCCCCCTCCGGGAGGGAACTTCCCCCGGTGGAATTGCTCCGCCGAAGGGCAAAAGTGTTCCTGCCCAAGTTCCGCCTTGAGTCGGTGGCGCTTCATCCCGAAAGTGCTCCTCTTCTTTTTCTAGGTCAAAATGACTTATATACCAGAAGATGGGCACCGGAGGTGGGCCGAGGAGGGCAACACACACCAGGGTGCTCCTGGGCCTCCTGGCGCACCCAGGTGGGTTGTGCCCATGTGGTGGCCCCCCTCTGGTACTTATTTGCTCCAATAATCCTTAAATATCCCATATAAATCCTCGAGAAGTTTCATCTCATTTGGAGTTGTGCAGAATAGGTAGCTTGACGTAGCTTTTTCAGGTCCAGATTTCCAGCTGCCAGAATTCTCCCCCTTTGTGCATACCTTGCATATTATGGGAGAAAAGGCATTAGAATTATTCCAAAAAGCATTATTATATAATAAAACAACATAAATAACAGTAGGAAAACTTGATGCAAAATGGACGTATCAAGCATCTCTTGATGTGTTTGGTCTTTTTGTGAAATCTAGATTCACTAGTGCAGGATGCTGCTAACGCGACACTACGATCAGAGACCCTTTGACGAAACTGTGTGCGATGCATTAATCGCAAATGGTGGTGTAAAAAACCATCAAAAAAGGTGCCAAACATTTGCGATGACGATGCATCAAACACAGTTTAGATTTTAGTTATGTGTGTGTTGTAGGGCATACGGT
This sequence comes from Triticum dicoccoides, assembly GCF_002162155.2. Taxonomy (NCBI): domain Eukaryota; kingdom Viridiplantae; phylum Streptophyta; class Magnoliopsida; order Poales; family Poaceae; genus Triticum; species Triticum dicoccoides. The sequence goes on along the minus strand of NC_041389.1, from coordinate 661,953,924 downwards.
TTAGTGCAATTAACCGTTTGTGATGAGGAGCAACAAAAGAAATGGGAATCTAGATGAAGGTGTGTGCAATAAACAGCATACGGCTCACTAGGATGAACTGTTTGTGATTAGGCAACACAAAAGAAATGGTCAGCCAGATCAAGGTGTGTGCGATATACGGCATGTGGTTCACGCGGATGAACTGTTTGTGTTGAGACAAAAGAACATAAACGGTTCAATATAACAAGATGTGTGTGATACGCGACAAATAGGCCTGTAACGAGAAATGTGTGCAAAGACCGATAATAACACAGACGATTGATGCTAATAAGACGTGTGTCTTGTGCGATGAGATTGCATACAGAACTACAACACACACACACACACACACACACACTTATAAGGAAATGGTTGCATAACCAAATTAAACATCCACTTACATACGTGGCTACTATAACCATGGCATTTGCACACACCAAAGTAACTATTACATGCATAATTACATAGGTGGCTACTACACACATGTCGTTTCCACACACCAAAGTAAACTATATATTACATGCATGATTAACTAGCATAAACGATCATCTGATCATCATCTACTGCTTGTGACGCTTGCTCTGCTTGTGGATCAATCCAGGCTCGTCGATTTGGGTGACGAGGCACTTCCTCATGTCAACGATCCACCTGTGCATCTCGTAGCATGTGTACACGCTCTTGGCCGCGAACCTGAGGTGAGGTTCATCCAGTCGCCGCATCCAGGCCCTGTGCTAGGATACGGGACTTGTTCTCTGGGCATCCTGCTTCATCTTTTCGTAGTAGGGGTCGATGATGGCCGAGGCGAGTTCAACCAGGGAGTCCTTCTTTGTGCTGCCCCAGACCCTGTAGTACTCACGGATTTTGACAAGGTTCTTGCAGGCCAAGTCCGTAACCCTGAGCGCTTTTACATCGTCGGTGGTTTCCACCGTAGCGAACTTGTAGTCGGTGTTGTTGACAAACCTCACGAAATGGATGCAAGGCTCCGTGGCCATGCAGTAGTGGTAGATGGCACACGCACAACTAGGCGACGACAAACCTTCTGATCTTTGCTGGGAACACCGGCGGTGTACTGGAGGTCGATGCCGACCACCTTGTACTTGTCTCCAGCAAGCAACTGCTCAATGGTGTTGATGTAGTCGTCCGCCATGGCCAGGTCAATGGTGTACACCACCGAGAGATCTGTCTTCCTCGCCGTGGGTCTCCACTTTATGCTCGCCGAACTCCATTGGAGCGCCGCTAGACATCCCCTCCCTATGTGTCGTCGTAGGTGTGCTTGTTGTGTTGTGGGGCGTGATCGAAAGGTTGAAGAGACTAAGGTTATAATGGCCGCGGGAATTAAAGGGGAAGTCGGACGGCCTGGAATATCAATAGGCACACCCTGATGGCAGTTCTAATTCGTAGCGCGTAACTCCATCGTGTCACACGTAACTGCGTCGCGTGGCAACGCATGCGGCGCAACCGCATGCATATGGGGCCCCAACGTGATCGTGCGCAGGCCCAACCGCTGGCAGAGCGTGCATGGAAGGACACGAACAGAGCGCTCTGTGGTCGCCTCAATGGCGAGCAACCATATATATGCATATAGCAATTGAACACGCAAGGAAAAGCTGTCCATAACCCGAGCACGCTGATGGACGCGAGCAGAGCATGCCGCGGCGCCCAACGACGAGCATAGCGTGCTACGTCGCCTAACGGCGAGCAGAGCTTGTCGAGGGACGCGAGCAGAGGCCAGCGCTGTGTGTGTTGTGGGAAAATGCTTGCTGGTATATAATCTCAAATTTAACCAACAAAATGATAATGCATGTTACAAAAATTATATAATTGGAAACTATGTTCAAATACGAATCCGACAATATAATCTTTGGTGACATGCATTCATATTTTATTAATTAAATCCTACTTATATACCAGGACGGGCGTATAGTAGTTAATTAAATCACAAACGTTTTTTTATTAAACGTGTGTGTACGTGTCCTTTCGTCCTTCTCTCGCACGTCTTGTCACTCCGCTGCCGCAGACGGAGCGCAAGCTTGAGCAGCGCGCGGTGGCGTTCCTTTGGCCAAACGGTGCTAAGCCCATTCTCGCACAACCACACAGGTTCCTGCACAAGCTTCCCGCCTAAGTCGGTGAAATCCCCCAAAATCCCAATGCTTATGAGTCTACTATATAAACCCTCGCGGCCGGTGAGTCCTGTGTCACATTTTCCCCTCCCTCCATGTAGCTTATCTCGTCTGCTTCTCCCAAAATCGGCAATGGCACCGGACCACCATTGTCGCTCAGCCACTCCGCTGTTATCAGAGCACGGCTCCAGCTGGGAGGCTACACCGCGGCGGCGGCGCAGTCCCCGACGTAGTGTAGTGCGCGCGGCATCCTAGTTGGGTGTGCGCGGAACACGCACCACACGCTCGGCCGCCGGTGCCCGTTAGCAGCTGTTGCCGGCCGCCGTTGCTACCACAACTCCGTCGAAAGCCAGGGCCATCGCCCCTCCGCCATTGTGGCCCGAAGGCGGGAGGTGGACGTCATGGTCACCACCCCACTGCCAGCCACCATGGCCATCACCCGCTCCGCCACCGTGGCCCGAAGGCGGGATGTGGTGGTCGTGGCCGCCACCCCATCGTCGTCCATCGTGTCCACTAGCCCACTATCGACCGTCGGGATCATCACCCACTCTGCCACCACCGCCCGCAGGAGGGAGGCGAAGGTGGAGCCCCGCATGTGCGGCAGCGACCTTGCGCGCTACATTGAGTTCCTACGGGAGGAGGAGGAGCGCCTCGTCACGCATGCAAAGAGCCTTACCACCGCCATGGCCACGGCACACGCCGACGTAGAGGCGAGGAATCAGGAGATCTATGAGCAGTCCGGCCACTTCGAGAGGGGTCGTCTGGAGCGGTAGAGGGTGTTCAAGGTGAGCGTCGCTAAAGGTGCAGCAATGACAGGCACCGTATTGCAATTGTCCAGCTCGTCGGTAGGCTCCTCCTCCTCTTCCTCTTACTGAGCGTGCTCGGCAAAGAAGAGATTGTCGGAAGTAGTACAAAGCCCCTCCGTAGTAGTATTTAGGGGTTATTTTCTTCAGTTCATCTGACTATAGATGTGGTGGAACTGTACAACGTACTTAAAATTAGCTAGTATATATAGTTGAACAAGCTATTTCAGTACGTGGTTGGCAACAATTGGGGAAAAGCTTGGTCGGTTCAGCTGTAAAGTTGGACCGTTTGTATAAATTAAGCACGACTGTTTAATCTATGAATGAAATCTATGCTTAATTATTGAATCTTAGTTGCAAAAATTAGATAGTACTAGTGATTTTTAGCTGCATATTTTGACAAATCGCGGTGTTACAAGGATTGACAAATGGCAATGTTACTAGATCAACAAATGACAATCTTTCCAGTTTGACAAATGGCAATATACCCAATATGACAAACGCAAATCTTACAAAATTGTCTGTACGTGGTTGCACACAGGTCATTCGAAAAAACCGTTTGCGTTGAAGGGAGGTAGAAATCATGCTTGCCAAATTTTCTCTTGGCTTAGCGTCGAAGTCTCGCTTTGCATACCTTATTCAATCTAAATCGTTTGCGTTGAAGAGATGCACAAATCCCGTGCAGCGAATTTTCCCTTGGCTTACTACGGAAGACCATAGCTCTCACTTTGCATACAGGTGTTCTATCTAAAACGTTTGCGATGAAGAGCTACACAAATCCTGCTCGGCACATTTTCCCTTGGCTTACTGGGGAAGCTATCAGTGTACATACAGGTGTTCTATCTAAAATGTTTGCGATGTTAGAGTGGCAGTTAGTTCTTTCAAAATGCCTTTGTTGACTGTTATTCGAGTGCGCCTTCTCTCAAAATGGACACAAAAATTACCACAGCATATCGGGCAACATTCCATGATAGCAAGCCAAGTTTCATGAATTTCAGACGAGTTTTGGATCTACCAGAATTTAAAAACAAAGTATCTCAATGTTTTGTCGGCAGTCAATAGTGCTGGTGTTTGAAATTCATTCCCATTTCTTGCATGGGACCTAAGAATGCACCCAAGGACACAGATTTGATTTTTCAACCAATTTATATGCACTGGAGCATGTGCATGTAGTTCAAATTTGAATTATACACATAAAAGCCTAGAAAACCGAGTTAATATATAAAAATGTCCAAACAAACCCCAAAAAATTCCAAAATTGAACACAACACTCCTGTTGTTCTATGTTGACACTAGAAATTTTTTGAAAGCAATAACAGGCAACGGGTATCGTTTCGTCCCCAAAGGTGGCACGTTCCTTACCGAAACCATCAAGCTTGTTGTGAGAAGCTCTGGTTTGTGAGAAGCTTATACCCAAACCTGCCCCAAATGGGACAAAAAATTACCACGGCATGTCGGGTGCCATTCCATGATAACATGCCAGGTTTCATGAATTTCAGATGAGTTTTGGATTTACTAGAATTTAAAAATCAGGTATCTCAATGTTTGCGGCCGAGTGACGGTGGCAGGGTGTTTGACATTCATTCCCATTTCTTGCATGGGACCTAAGCATGCAACCAAGGACACATATTTGAATTTTTAACCAATTTATATGCATTACAGCATGTGCATGTAGTTCAAATTTAAATTATGCACATAAATGCATTGAAAACTCAACTAATGCATACGAAATGTGCTAACGAACCCCAAAAATTCCAAAATTTAACACAACACTCATGGTGTTCTATGTTGACACTAGAGAAAATTTGAAATCAAGAAGGGGAAACGGCTATCATTTCGTCCAGAAAGGTGAAACGTTCCCTACCGAAACCATCAGGCTTGTTGTGAGAAGCTTATACCCAAACCTACCCCAAATGGGAAAAATAAATTACGAAGGCATGTTGGTGTCGCTCCATGATAGCATGCCATGTTTCATGAATTACAGACGAGTTTTGGATTTACTAGAATTTAAAAATCAGGTATCTCAATGTTTGTTGCCGAGTGATGGTGGCAGGGTGTTTGACATTTATTCCCATTTCTTGCATGGGACCTAAGCATGCAACCAAGTAGACAGATTTGAATTTTCAACCAATTTATATGCATTAGAGCATGTGCATGTAGTTCAAATTTGAATTATGCACAAAAATGCATTGGAAGGTCAATTATTGCATAAATGTCCAAACTAACCCCGAAAAATTCTAAAATTTAACACCACACTCCTATTGTTCTATGTTGACACTAGATCAAAAATTGAAATCAAGAACAGGCAACGGATATCATTTTGTCCAGAAAGGTGAAACGTTCCCTACCGTAACCATGAGGCTTGTTGCGAGAAGCTTTGGTTTGTGAGAAGCTTATACCCTAGCCTGCCCCAAATGGGACAATATTTTTACCACTGCATGTTGCTTCTGTTCCATGATAGCATGTCAAGTTTCATGAATTTCAGACGAGTTTTCAATTTACTAGAATTTTTAAACCATGTATCTCAATGTTAGCGGCCGAGCGACGGTGGCAAAGGTGTTTGACATTCATTCCCATTTCTTGCATGGGACCTAAGGTTGCAACCAAGGACACACATTTGATTTTTCAACCCGTTTATATGCACTGGAGCATTTGCATGTAGTTCAAATTTGAATTATGCACAAGAATGCATAGAAAACTCAATTAATGTATAAAAATTTCCACGCAAACCCTGAAATATCCCAAAAAATTGCAAACACCCATGTTGTTTATGTTGACATGAGAAAAATTTTGAAAGTAAGAAGATGCAACAAATATCGTTTCGTCCCCCAAGGTGGCACATTCCCTGCCAAAACCATCATGCTTATTGTGAGCGAAGCTCTGGTTTGTGAGAAGCTTATACCATAATCTGGCCCAAATGAGACAATATTTTTTTACCCCAGCATCTTGATGTCATTCCATGATAGAATGCCAAGGTTCATGAATTTCAGACGAGTTTTGTATTTACTAGAATTACAAAAGCAAACACCTCAACGTTTGCCGAAGAGCCATGGTGCCGTGGTGTTTGAAATTCCTCCCCATTTCTTGAATGTGACGTAAGCATCAACCCATGGACACATGTATCATTTTACAACCCATTTTGGTGCACCGGAGCATGTGCATGTGGTTTAATTTTGAATTGCGCACCCGAAATGCCTAGAAAACCAAGTTATTGTATAAAAATGTCCAAACGAACCCTGAATAATTCCAAAAAATTTGACGACACACCTAAAATTGCATGTTCATTATAGATAGAAGTTCTCGCAATTCAAACACCATCCTTTGCAGTTGTGACCCCATTATGTAATTCAAATCAAGATGAAAAATCAAGTAGATCCCACACAGTTTATTATCACCAACCGTGTGAGATGCAGTACAAAATTCATGGAGCACCGTCGGTGTATAGTACGCCTATGGCTTACGCGAGAAGGTTGGTCAGCTATAGTCCACAGCCGGCGTGTCAAGCACACTAGCTCGCTCCCCAAATATCATTTCACTATTCAATCGTCGTCGGTGAAAGATGGGGACGTGGACCCGCGTCCCGAGGGCAACTTCGGCAGCCCACTCCGGCGAGAGCGCTGCCCCAGCCGCCAGGCGCGTGCTAACAAGCTTCATGAGGGTGACCGGAATCTGCGACCGGGTGGCCAAGGAAGCCCAAATGGCCGTTGTTGCTTCTCAGGCGGCGGCACCAACATCTGCCTCGGGGATAGCAGCTGGCGAGAGCGGCACAGCAGTTGTCCATTCCGCAGCGGCGGCCTTAGCCCTGATGGAGGCCACCCAGGACCATGTCGAGGCTGCCTGCGCCTAGCTTATGGTGGTCACGGCACAAATCAAAAGAAGCTTCTCCAACAATGGTCGGCAACCCACGACCGAAGAGTTGGCAATCGCCGAGAGCGTTCGAGCAGCTGTCCGATCCTGCGTGGCATACCTTGCCACGACGAAGCCTACCAAAGCCCAGATCGCGGCCGCCCACGCCCATCTCATGGCAGACTTTTCCAAAGAGATGGCGGACGCGGATGGTGAGATGCTTGCCGAATATGGTGCGATGTATGCCATGAAGCCCCTTTCCCAGTTGACCGTCGGGCGCGAGCTGGACATGGAGGAGGCGATGGAGATCGACAATTTGTTTTGTTTAATTAAGAGCGTCGGTCTTTAATTTTTTAGGGTAATGTTTAGGCCAGCTAGCTCTATTCAATTCCTGAACTTGCTTGATTAAGAAGTGTGGGTTTGCTGTAGTCTCCTTTGTGTACCCAAATTATGCAATGATGTGGATGAGCACTGTAACCAGGAAAATTGGAACCAATTTTTTTGACGTTCAAACTCATCGCACACGGGTTAAGCTATCTGAATCATTTGTGATGTTCAAATATCGTACATGTCGGGGAAACTGATCCACGAACACATATGGGACCGGCGGACCGAGCCCCTTTCGGTTCGGCGGGGGGGCGGAGATCGCACGAAGAGCGGATCGAGGCGAAGCACACGAGCAGTTTACCCAGCTTCGTAGCTCTCCGGAGAGATAACACTCCTACTGCTGCATGTCTGAGTGTATTGAGTTCTTGCTCGGGAGTGCTGAGTGCTACAGTACACACTAGCTGCTAACGAGACCGAGCGTGAGTGTTTTTCTGCCTCTGAACCCCCTTCTACGTTGCGCATGGGCCTCCTTTTATATGCTAAAGGGGTCTCCGACAGGTGGCAACATAGACAAGGGTAAAAATGGAAAAGGAATTGCGGTTGGTACAACTACCTATACAGTGTATCATACCTAACCCTGAGGGCAGGGGACAAAGGCATTAAATGCCCGTCTACGTCGCCCAAATAGTGCAAAAAGGGACCGTCAGCTACGCCACCACTTGCCACGATGGCAATCTTGTCAGCGTCGCTTGCCACCGCGCACCGCTGGCCGCACAGCCTCTTGCCACGCGCGCCTGGAAAGGTCCCAGGGCGACACGTTGGTGGATGTGCTGGAGCGCGGGTACAGAGTGGTAGTTTGCCGCGGCAAGCGCCTTGCTGCGGTCGTTGTCTTGTCGCGTCCGGAAGCTTGTCGCTCACCGGTCCTTGCCGGGACGCGTGGCGCGTCGTGGCAAGTTCCTTGAGATGCCTTGGTTGGCCTTCCCGGCAAGCTCCTCTTGTCGGGGCCTTGTCTCCTTGGCTTGAATACTTTGTTCTTGAATGGCTCCAAAGGAACCACGGAGGACCTTGGCGGTCACCCGGCAAGCCTTGCCGCGGGGTGCTGCAACTGCCCGTGCACAAGTTCAGGATACTAGGTTACCCCTACTCTAGTACACCGACAGGAGCCCCCGGGCCTGGGCCACACATGGTGCCGAGCGCTGTTGGGCCAAGCCCAAAACAGGGCACGGGCACGCGCGGCTTGGGTTACGCCGTATCTCACTCTGTATCCACCGCGCCCTCCCCGAACGGCACGCGTCGAATGCGGCGTCGTGGGAGAGATCGTGGGTGGTTTCTTTATTCGGAAAGACGGAACGTCTGCCCCCTCCCTCTTTATAAGCAGGGGAAACAGGGGCAGTTCGCCCATCTCGCCGGTTGCTATTCCAATCTCAAAAATCTCCGCCGCTCCCCCCTTCTTCCCAAAGCTGAAAGAGAGCAGCGCTCCGCCCCCCATCGCCACCGGCACCACCAACACCGTCGATTTCTCTCACCACCTCGCCATGGCTCCGAAAGCCGGGAAGGTTGTGAAGTCGGCCGAGGCGCAGCGGCTCGTGGCGCTGTGAAAGGAGCGGGCAATCTTCCCCCCTCAGCTCGCCGCGAAGGAGCTGAGGGAGTATTACTACCTCTTCTGGTCGACAGAGACGCGAGCACATCCGCGCACGAAGGTACTCTCAGCTGCCGCTTCAGAACTGGCTCCGAATGGATATCCCTTCTTCGCGTTGTTCTTCTACTGCAGGCTCTGCCCGCCTTTCTCTGAGTTTTTCTGTGACATTATGCACACCTACGGGTTCTGCCTCCTTGACTTCACCCCCCAACGCCGTTCTGACCATGGCAGTTTTCGCACATCTCTGCAAAAACTTTGTCGGAGTCTATCCAAATGTAGCTCTTTTTCGCCACTTCTTTATGCCCCGAGTTGAGAGAGGGGAGCCTTTATCCGGCGGAATCGCCTGGATCTCGAGAACTGGCAAGAAGGAAGCTTATCTGGAGGGAGAGCTCCGCAGCAAGTGGGAAGAATGGAGAGCAGACTGGTGCTGGATTGTCGAGGAGAACCCGCAGCCATTTACCGCCCAGCGCCAAGCTCCAGTAGCGCGCGGCAACGATTGGAGCAACGTGGCCCCGGAAGACAATAGGCTGAAGATTGCCGTCACCCGGATTCTATGCCTCAGGCTTGCAGGGCTCACCGTAGGAGCCATTGGCACAGATTTTCTTCGCTGCCGCATCGCCCCCCTGCAAGAGAGGAGGAGACCCGCCTGGGAGTTCCAGAATGCGGCGGATATCATGAGGCTGCGCCCGGGCCTCAACTTCAACTTCACTGTCCTGGAACTGGACGCGATGCTCCTGGAACTGTTCAAGCGCGATCCTCAACATCCCGAAGTGTTCATGTTGCCGAGGGGTGTCGTTCCGCTGTGCAACAACTCCTCGCTCGATCGCATCCGTGCAATGATGCCGCTGTGCGATTTGCATGGAATTGTCCCAACTTGGCAAGAGCCTGCAGACGATGTCGTGCAGGAGTTCTTTGACGGCTTGGTAGAAGTGCCGATCCGCTCCGATGAACAGAAGAGCCTTACTCGCGACACCACCGATACGGAGATGCAGCGCATCGCCACTAGGCTGGAAGAGGCAGCGGTAGCAGCTGCCGCAGGCGAGTTTGGATTCACCATGGAGGAGGCAGAGGTAGCAGAGGTGGCAAGCCTTGCCGAGCGAGAGGAGCTTGCCGGCGAGGGAGAGCTTGTCGGGCCTGAAGCTGAGTCGAGCGAGCCCGCTGAGGGCGCGAGCGACTCGTTGAAGACGACTCCTCCTCTTTCTCACCTTCAGACAGCTCGCCGCAAGCGGAGCCCCCAGTTCCACCAAGAAGGAGTCTCCGCAAGGCCGTGGACATAGCGGGGTGGCAGACAGGTCAACAGCCGCCGGGCCGCGCGATGCGCTCCACCGTGGCAAGCACTGTTGCCGCGGGAGCACCTCATGCCGCTGCGGCAACTGGAGCGGGGCCCTCCCGGACCACCGCTTCTGCTCCCGCCAAGCAGCTAAGGGAACCTACTCCTCTGCCTCGTCGCGCTGAAGGTGGGCCGGACTTCGACCTCTCCGCGCTCAGCTCCGACGAGGAAGAGGAAGAGTGAGATTCTTTGTTGTACTTGTAGTTCTTCAATTCTTGTTGTTTTGTCTTGTATCTGATTTGCTTTACTCCGAACCCATTCCTTTTTAGGACTCTGGCCCAGAGAGCGGCAAAGAGAGCCAAGGTCCCGGTGATTGTCATCGAGGACGAACCCACCGCGACAGCAGGGGGTGTGTCCGAGACCACCTTGTCGGACCCGGCAACTATTCCCCAAAGCAGCCCCCAGCACAGCCCCCATCGTAAGTACATGGTTTACTTCCTGCTGTTAGACGCGCATGGGTGCTCTTTCTTTGCTGACATCTGACTATTTGTTTGCGTAGGAGTAGAGCAGTCTCACCAGGAGTGCCCGGAAGCCGCTCCCGACATGCCATCTGCTTCGACTACACCGCCAAGGGAGGATTCCCTGGCAAGGGAGCGTTCTTCGGCAAGGGAGAATTTTCCGGTAAGGGAGAAGTCTCCGGCAAGGGACAGTTCTCCGGCAAGGGACAGCACCAGCGACCCCCAATGGCGGAGACCACGACTGTAGATCCTAGTACAGGTAATCCTCTTGCTTGAAAACTTCCCTTGGGTTCTTCTTCTTCTGATTTTCTTTTTGAATATTTGCTTGACTTTTCTCCCTTTTCCGGTCGTCAGATCCATCTGCCACGGAGCCGATGGAAACTGAGGTCGCCGACGATGAGAACGCGCGCGGCAATACCGACGATGCCGCTGCCACCGAAGAAGAGGCCGGCGCTGATGATCCCGTCGGCGAAGAGGCCGCCAAAGCTGCCGCCGCAGAAGCTGACGAGGGGTCCGGCGATTGCACTGACGGCCCCAAGGCCGCAGGAGCATCAGGCGCTATGCCAACCGCCGATCCCTCCACCGCTGCTGCAGTGTCAGGCTCCGAAGAGCCCCAACCCGGCGGCTATTTGAAGGTCGGCGATGGCGTCTTCATCAAGCTCCCCTGGACGTCGAGCTCCAGGGCGCCGATCGAAGGAGAAATCTTTGATGAAGAGTTGCTCGCCTCCGCTGGGCTGACGCTGGTCGACGCGCCGAGTAGTAGCAGCGGCGAGCCTGAGGAGGAGGAGCTGCTGCGGAAGCTGTTGTCGCTCTACCGCGCCTGACAGGCCAAGCTGGTATCCCGAGAAGCGCTTGTCGTGAAGGCGGGAGTGGACATCGAGAAGCGTGCGGAGGAGCTCCGGGGCCTCAACCAGGAAGCTCTCCGGTCCCTGGCAAAGGAGCGAGAGCAACTCGCCGAGGAGCGGAAAGCCTTCCTCCTCGAGAAGGCTGAAGTTGAAGAGCAACAGCGGCTTGCTGCCGAGAAACTGTCTACGCAGGAAGGCAAGTTGGCGCAACGGAAGGTTAACCTTGACAGCCACGAGGAGGAGCTTGCCGCGCGCGAGCAAACATTCGGTGGGGCTCTCAAGGAAGCAAGGGATGCTGCCGCAGCTGCCGAGGCCGCCAAGAAGGAGCTGGAGACGAAGGTGGCGCAGCTGGAGGCCGATCTCAAGGTGAGCGGCGAGGAGCTTGCTGCGCTCAAGCGTGAGCGCGAGAAGGACGCCTACACCCATGGCGAGCTGCAGGGTCGTCTCGCCGAGAGGAGCAAGGAGCTTAGTGCCGCCAAGGACTCCAACGCAGATCTTGCGTTGAAGCTGACTACTTTGACCAAGACGCTGGACGGCGCCAGGGAGCAGGAGGTGGCCTTGAAGGAGAAGATCAAGGCCGACGAGGCGCTGCTGGCGAGTGCTGCTGCCGCCCAGGACACTTTTAGGGAGACTATGGAGCACTGGACCGAGGGTCTTGTGGATGTTGCCGCAGCCATCGACAGGGAGCTGGCGCAGCTGGGGATGGAGGATCTCGGGTATTCCTCCAATGAGCACCTCCAACCCAGCGCCAAGCTCAGCTTGTTCTTCAAAGGCGTGGCGACGGCCCTCCAGCGACTCCGGGAGAAGATCCCAAAGCAGCTGGCCGACGAGTCGCGCAAGATCTGCGCGGGAGCTCTTCAAAAGGTGCTGGTGAAGGTGGCCTTCCGCAACCCAGGCCTCAACCTCACCAACGTCCTCAGGACCTTGCCGCCGGATGCTGATTTGGAAGCGCTCAAGACCCTTGTCACACCCATTGTGGACAAGGTGAGTGGGATCAAGAGGGTTGAGGGCGATCGCGTAGATTAGGCCGCCCGTCTTCTATTTTTCTTGTCGCTGCTGGTCATGTTATGAGAACAATCTGTTAGAGCTGCGACAAGCTATCTTGTAATATGACTCTATTTTGGGTAGCGATTGCTATGTTATTTCCTTTACTTGATTCCTTCCTTTGTATGTTTTTGCCCTACGCTTTTAGGGAACTTGTCGGCGCAGGCACCTTAGCCGCGAGCGCTGAGTGCGGGACGTCAGCAGCCTGCTGGCGGTGCCGCTACCGACAAGAAACCTTGTCGCAACTAGTCGCAGCTCACTTAAGTTGTTGAGCGGACTCGAAACAAAGTAAGGGCGCAACTAGCTACGAGTTGGTTCCTCCGCGCACAGGTTTTCCATACAAAGCACGGTCGTTCGAGGAAGATAACTTAAAAATTTTAAAACTGATTGCTCAAACTTTAGCAACTTAGCTTTTTTGTCGTTTGCTTCCCGGTAAGGCGAAACTTCCTCGAACGACGCTTGGTCCACACCATTATCTTCTCCTTTCCCCCCGGCAAACTTGTGGGCGAGGGAACCTTCCTTTCTTTGAGAAAGAGAAAGAAGAGAAAATAAAGATATGGAGCCTTACGGCTCGTTATTGCTTACCGGGGGTAGGCGCTGCACAAAGTGTCAGATAAGCATGCAAAAAAAAAGTAGAAAGCATGAAATTGACAAGATGTGCGGAGCACATGAGCTTTACTTATGCACGGGGTCTGCGCCCGGCTTCGTACAAAGGATTACATGCAACATCGGCAAGACTTGTACAAAAGGTGGTTGCCGGAACAGGTTCCGGCAACCGCGCCCTACGGGTAAAACTTACGAAGATGCTCAATGTTCCAGGAGTTGCTCACCGGAATGCCGTCTTCGGTCTCAAGGCGGACAGCGCCAGGCCTAGTGACTCGTTTCACCTGGTAAGGGCCTTCCCACTTCGGCGTCAACTTGTTGGAATTCTTGGCGGACTGAACACGCCGAAGAACAAGCTCGCCTTCCTCGAGACTTCTGGCATTAACTTTGCGGCTATGGTAGCGGCGCAAAGCTTCCTGGTATCGAGCAGCTCGTACAGCGGCCTGAAGACGGTCCTCCTCAAGGAGCAGCGCGTCATCTTGTCGCAACTGCTCTTGCTCAAGCTCATCATAAGCGAGCACTCGAGGTGACCCGTATACGAGTTCCGTGGGGAGAACTGTCTCTGCTTCATAGACTAGAGCGAAAGGTATCTGGCCAGTGGCTCGATTTGGCGTCGTCCTGATCGACCAAAGAACCACCGGCAGCTCCTCAATCCAATTCTTTCCGCACTTGCGCAGCCTGTCGAAAGTCCTGGTCTTGAGCCCGCGCAGCACTTCAACATTTGCCCTCTCCGCTTGACCGTTACTTCTCGGATGAGCAACAGAAGCAAAGCAGACCTTGGCGCCAAGATCTTGGACGTACTACATGAAGGTGCGGCTCGTGAATTGCGTGCCATTGTCGGTGATGATCCTATTAGGGATCCCGAAGCGGCAAACAATCGACCTGAAGAACTTGACTGCTGACTGTGCTGTCACCTTCCTCACTGCTTCCACTTCAGGCCACTTTGTGAACTTGTCGATTGCAACGTACAAGTACTCAAAGCCCCCGACAGCTCGGGGAAAGGGGCCGAGGATGTCGAGCCCCCAGACCGAAAATGGCCAGGATAAAGGGATCGTCTGGAGAGCTTGAGCTGGCTGGTGTATCTGCTTGGAATGGAACTAGCATGCTTCACACTTGGTTACTTGTGCAGTTGCATCCTGGAGGGCTGTCGGCCAAAAGAAACCTTGCCGGAACGCTTTGCCGGCAAGTGCTCTTGCGCCAATGTGGTGACCACATATGCCTCCATGTATCTCTGCCAACAGCTTTTGTCCGTCTTCCCGGTGAATACACTTCAATTTCACGTCGTTAAGTCTTCTTCTGTACAGTGTGTTGTTGACAAACTGGTACATACTTGACTGCCGGGCTACTCTTTCCGTTTCTTCTTGCTCTTCGGGAAGTTCTCCTGTCTGAAGGAAACGGACTGTTGTGCCCATGCTGGAGCTTGCAGCTCGACAACAAGGACTAAAGGCACATCTGCTGCTGCGGGAACACCCGCTTCTACGGCGAGAACCTGCGGCTCAGCCGGAGCTTGACGTTCCCAGGCAAGCTTGCCGGAGCAAAACTTGTCGGGAGCGTCTGCTTCAACGGAACAAACCCTAGGGCTTGCCGGAGCAGACTGCTCCTCAGCACCCTTGGTGTTCATCTTGAGGACCTTCTTGGCGGCGGCTTCGGGGAGCTCTGCCGGAAAATAGTCACCAGAAATCAACTTCCTCTTCTTGCTCTGTCCAGTTGATGGCGTTACAGACGGTTGAGTCAGTTTGAGCACAAAGATCCCTGGTTCCACAGGTATCTTAAGTGCGGCGCACTTCGACAGGCCATCGGCAATGTCGTTCTGAGCTCTTGGAACATGTTCCATCTGTAGGCCGTCAAAGTGCTCTTCTAGCTTTCTCACTTCATCAACGTAAGCTTCCATCAACGGACTCTGATAATTCTTGTTCACTTGGCGGGCGACAAGCTGTGAGTCACCCCTGACAATGAGCTTCTTGATCCCAAGGTCTGCTGCGATCCTGAGACCGGCAAGCAAACCTTCATACTCTGCGGTATTGTTCGTTGCTTGCTCCTTGGGAAAGTGCATCTGGACTACGTACTTGAGGTGCTCTCCGGTGGGTGCAACAAGTAGCACGCCCGCACCGGCGCCTTGCAGCGAGAAGGCACCATCAAAGTACATCAGCCACTCTTTGCTTGCTTCCTTGACGGGGATGCTCATTTCTGGAATTTCTTCATCTTGTGTTGGCGTCCATTCTGCTATGAACTCCGCCAATGCTCTGCTTTGGATAGTTGAAGTGCTCTCAAACTTGAGGCCAAAGCTTGACAGTTCCAGTGCCCACTCGACAATCCTGCCTGTTGCTTCTGGATTTTGCAGTATCCTCTTCAGTGGAAAACGAGTGACGACTGTGATCTCATGTGCTTGGAAGTAATGGCGCAGCTTTCTCGAGCACCAGGAGTATCCCGAACTTGTGCACGGGCAGTTGCAGCACCCCACGGCAAGGCTTGCCGTGTGACCGCCAAGGTAAACTGCTTGAGAAGAGCGGATCGAGGCGAAGCACACGAGCAGTTTACCCAGCTTTGGAGCTCTCCGGAGAGATAACACTCCTACTGCTGCATGTCTGAGTGTATTGAGTTCTTGCTCGGGAGCGCTGAGTGCTATAGTACACACTAGCTGCTAACGAGACCGAGCGTGAGTGTTTTTCTGCCTCCGAACCCCCTTCTATGTTGCGCATGGGCCTCCTTTTATATGCTAAAGGGGTCTCCGACAGGTGGCAACGTAGACAAGGGTAAAAATGGAAAAGGAATTGCGGTTGGTACAACTACCTGTACAGTGTATCATACCTAACCCTGACGGCAGGGGACAAAGGCATTAAATGCCCGTCTACGTCGCCCAAATAGTGCAAAAAGGGACCGTCAGGGACGCCACCGCTTGCCACGATGGCAATCTTGTCAGCGTTGCTTGCCACCGCGCACCGCTGGCCGCACAGCCTCTTGCCACGCGCGCCTGGAAAGGTCCCAGGGCGACACGTTGGTGGATGTGCTGGAGCGCGGGTACAGAGTGGTAGTTTGCCGCGGCAAGCGCCTTGCCGCGGTCGTTGTCTTGTTGCGTCCGGAAGCTTGTCGCTCACCGGGCCTTGCCGGGATCCGTGGCGCGTCGCGGCAAGTTCCTTGAGATGCCTTGGTTGGCCTTCCTGGCAAGCTCCTCTTGCCGGGGCCTTGTCTCCTTGGCTTGAATACTTTGTTCTTGAATGGCTCCAAAGGAACCACGGAGGACCTTGGCGGTCACCCGGCAAGCCTTGCCGCGGGGTGCTGCAACTGCCCGTGCACAAGTTCGGGATACTAGGGTACCCCTACTCTAGTACACCGACAGTACACAGTTGTAGCGCCCTCGATGCGGCTATAGCTCCCACGTGTCGAGGCACGACTTAGAGGCATAACCGCATTGAAAGCAATGTCGCAAGTCAGGCAATCATTACAACATCCCATGTAATATATAATAAAAGGGGGAGATAACATAGTTGGCTTACACTCGCCACGTCACATCAGAGTACATAAATAACATCCATCATACAATCACTCATGGCCCGACTACGGCGCCAAAATAGAAAAAGACCCCCAACATGCGACAAGGTCCTGAATCGATAACCCCAACTAGGCACCACTACTGATCATCCGGAAAAGACACATAGTAACGCTGAGAGTCCTCGTCGAACTCCCACTTGGGCTCGTAATCGTCAACTGGAGCAGAAACACCTGGACCTGCATCTGGAGTTGTAGAATCTGTGAGCCACAGGGACTCAGCAATCTCACACCCACGCGATCAAAACTATTTAAGCTCATGGGAATGGATAAGGCAAATATATGTGGAGCTGCAGCAAGCGACTAGCATATGTGGTGGCTAACTTATACGCAAAAGAGAGTGAGAAGAGAAGGCGAAGCACGAGCGAGAAGCTAAAGGAACACCCTGCGCAAGCATAACTCCAACACCGTGTCCACTTCCCGGACTCCGCCGAGAAGGGGCCATCACGGTAACACACACGGTTGATTCATTTTAATTAAGTTTAGTTCAAGTCATCTACAACCGGACATTAACAAATTCCCATCCGCCCATAACCGCGGGCACGGATTTCGAAAGATCAATCCCTGCAGGGGGGTCCCAACTTAGCCCATAACAAGCTCTCACGGTCAACGAAGGAATAGACCTCCACCCAAGACACACCGATCAGACTCGGTATCTCGGTACAACAAGATGATTCGACAGGTTAAAACAAGTCCAGCAACACCGCCTGAATGTGCCGACAAATCCCGATAGGAGCTGCACATATCTCTTTCTCAGGGCACGCTCGGATAGGTCAAGCTACGAGTAAAACCAAACCTCAAGTTTCCCCGAGGTGGCCCCGCAGGCTGCCTGGTTCGGACCAACACTCAGAGGAGCACTGGCCCGGGGGGGTTAAAATGAGATGACCCTCGGGCTCCGGAAACCCAAGGGAAAAAGAGGCTAGGTGGCAAATGGTAAAACCAATGTTGGGCATTGCTGGAAAAGCTTTAATCAAGGCGAACTATCAAGGGGTTCCCATTATAGCCCAACCGCGTAAGGGACGCACAATCCGGGAACATAACACCGATATGACGGAAACTAGGGCGGCAAGAGTGGAACAAAACACTAGGCAAGAGGCCGAGCCTTCCACCCTTTACCAAGTATATAGATGCATTAAGATAACATAGCAATATAATGATATCCCAACAAGTAAAATAAATGTTCCAACAAGGAACGGCTCCAATCTTCACCTGCAGCTAACAACGCTATAAGAAGGGCTGAGCAAAGCGGTAACATAGCCAATCAACGGTTTGCTAGGACAATGGTGGGTTAGAGGTTCAACATGGCAATTGGGAGGCTGACAAGCAAATGGTAGGCATCTAGCAGTGGCAAAGCAAAAGAGCGAGCAAACTAGCATAGCGAAGATAGTAGTGATTTCGAGGGTATGATCATCTTGCCTGCACAGTTGTCAGAGTTGACTGGATCCTCACAAGCAAACTCAACGGGCTCCTCGGTAGCGAACTCGTCTCCCGGCTCTACCCACAAGACAAACAAGCAACAAGGATACAATCAACCACGGGTAAGACCAAGCAATATGATGAAATGACGATATGCTATGCGGGATGCGATGCGGGATGCAAAATGCAAGATATGACAGGAAATGCATGAACCTGGCATCAAATTGGGAAACCAAGTGTGCCACTGGATAGAGGGGATGAAATCGCTTGAAAACGATATAAAGATCATTGGAATCGGAGCTACGGTTTGGAAATGGCAAGCGTTTTAAGATATGACACCGGTCTGCGATTTGCAGCAAGTAGGCATCTAAATGCAACGAAATGAAAATGCTACAGCCACCAAACATGAAAACAAAATACATGGCAGTGATGTACACAAGATGGTTGACAAAACACTAGCACTGAGACATAGGCAAAATCATCCATTAAGAG
This sequence comes from Triticum dicoccoides, assembly GCF_002162155.2. NCBI lineage: Eukaryota > Viridiplantae > Streptophyta > Magnoliopsida > Poales > Poaceae > Triticum > Triticum dicoccoides. Next base: position 661,935,437 of record NC_041389.1, on the reverse strand, counting down.
GTTCAAACAAGCATGGCTAAAACGCAAATGCAAAACAGATTCCAGACTTAGTGAAATTAACACTAGTCTGAAATTTCAGATCACGATGCTCTCTTCGGAGCAGCAAAAAAACATGATAGAAAACCTGAACATGACAAGTAAGAACATGGCATGGAGCTACTCAACAAGCTTAAAAAAACACCCAAAGTGACCTGGGGCCAAAAGGGTTCACAAAATACTCTACCGAGCTCACGAACATAGCTCGAACATAATCAGTTTTCAGACTTAGTGAAAACTGAGACACGCTGAAACATAACTCACGAAGGCATGTAAACGAGCTCGATGCACTCACTACGGTGCAAGTCATGGCAAGGAAAGCATATAACCAGCAAGAAGGCACAAAGTGCTAGCTACACATGGCAAGAACGAAGGCATAGCATGCATGGAACACTAACGGTAGCATCGGCAAAATCGCAAACAAGTTGAGGATCTGCCCAGATTAACAACGAAGTAAAAGTTGAGCTCGATTGAGTCAACCTAGAGCACTCCACATATGCAAACAAAGACATGGATGGATAGAGCATAACATAAATATCAAAATTCCCTTACTGATCATCCTCAAAAGAGGCACGGATCACTAGGAAACAAGCTGGACATATAGCATCATGAACTAAAATATCCCAGACTTAGTGAAAATCACTAAGTCCCTGAAATCTGCAATCTCAGGTACCTCTCTTCGCAAGCTTGCACAAGACAACACACACATCCTAAAAATGCATGGGTGACACCTCTGGAAAGAAGACAAAATGCTTAACAATTCATCCCAAAGGGGCACAGGCATATCATGCACGAATTAAACATGGCAAAAATGACAAAAGTGCATGATGAACTAACGGATCTGCGATTTAACTCACGAAGCCTCCTTCTAACAGAATTTTGGGTATCAAGATGACCTCAAATGCAAATGATGCAATGGAATGAAATGATCTACATGACGAGACGAAGATTTTGATATATCATACGCCCAAAACGGAACTACGGTTGCGGAGATACAAGCAGTCAAAGATAGCACGAAAATTAGGGTTTCGGGGGAGAGAAGTCAACCGAAAACTCAGATCCAGATCGGGATCTCGCGGGTACTGTTCACCGGCGCGTTTCCCGAGGATGACCAGCGCCGGAGCTCGTCGGTGCCGGCCGGAGTGGGGGAAGAGGAGGCCGGGGTGAGGGAGAGGAGGCCGGGCGGCGCCGGAGGAGGAGGCGGCGACCGCGGGCGGCGGCGTCCGGGGCGGCGCCGGCCGGTGGCGGGCGGCGGGGCCCGGCGCGGCGGCGGC
>NC_041389.1:661897102-661933512 GCF_002162155.2 Triticum dicoccoides | reverse complement strand
CGGCGCCCGAGAGGAGGAAGAGGCGCGGGGGCGCGGGCTCGCAGGGGCCCCTCCTGGGCCTCCCGGGCCGGGACGGCGGCGATGTGGGCCTCGCCCACGTGGCGGCTGGCGAGTGGGCGGCTGCTGCGGCGGACGCTGTCCGGCCGGGGCGGACACGTCCGTCGGTGGAGATCTCAGTTTTTTTTTAAACTAGGGTTTCGGACGGGGGAAGAAGAGATCCGAATGGAGGGGGGGTATAAATAGGCATAGAGGGAGCTAGGAGAGTCCAAATGAGGTGCGGTTTTCGCCCACACGATCGTGATCGAACGCTCTAGGACATGGAGCAGAGTTTGGTGGGTTTTGGCCAAATTTGGGGGGTGTTGGGCTGCAACACACACGAGGCCTTTTCGGTCCCTCGGTTAACCGTTGGAGTATCAAACGAAGTCCAAATGACCCGAAACTTGACAGGCGGTCTACCGGTAGTAAACCAAGGCCGCTTGGCAAGTCTCGGTCCAATCCGGAAATGTTTAATCCCCACACACGAAAGAAAGCTAGAAATGGCCACCGGAGGAGAACGAAGCGCTGGAATGCAAAACGGACAACGGGGAAAATGCTCGAATGCATGAGATGAACATGTTTGCAAATGCAATGCACGAGATGACATGGTATGAGATGCATGAAAACGAAAACAACACACGGAGACAAAGACCCGAACCCGAGAAATAAATATAACTTGGCACCGGAAATGGCAAGAGTTGGAGTACAAATGGGGAAAGTTACATCTGGGGCGTTACAACAGTCCTGAATAAGGGACCGTGTCTCATGACACTTTGCGCGCCAGTTTTTTTGCTGAAGTGATTCCAAATTTTTGGCTTCCGCAGAAATATCTACCTCCCCGCCCCTCCCCTTTACCAAAAGCCACATTTCCCCTATTTCCGCCTTCCTTTCAAAGTTGAAACCTTCACTCCTTGCTTGCAGTGCCGCCTCGGCCCTGGCGGCCCTCCTTCACGTTGCTCGGCCTCGCCTATCCAGGCAGGTAATCCACACCCGAACCCCATCCTCCTCCTCCTTCCACATCCCACATGCCCTGACCACCAGCGCGAGCACGACACCGTACACCCAAATCACCGACCCCTCCACCAAATAAGCGCCACCCTAAGCCATGGTGCACAAAGTATAGCCAGGATCTCAAGGAGCATTTGGCAGCGGAGAGGCAAATCGCGGCCGCACGCGCGGATGAGGTCGTGATGTCTGCCATTCTTGCCGACCCCAGATCTTGGAGGAGCACCTTGCCATTTGCTAGCTACACCGGTTAAGCATGCTCGGTTTACCCGTTGCGTGTGCTGCTCCTGCCTTTCCTTAACAAATTCTAGTGAATTGTGCTATCTACTTTTACCATGCAATATGTTGCTCTAGTGTATATGTTCTATATGGCATGCAATGTGGTGCATACTTATTAATTGTTCGGTTAATTAGTTGTTGTGTTTAGTAAACTGTTTGGTTCAATTCTGGAAATGTGATGTCCAATTCTTCAGGGTGCAATTTTGTATTGTCTTCCATGTGAGAAATAAATCGAATTTTTCTTTACAAAATACATGAGAAACAAATCCAATTGCTATATTTCCAAGTTGTCAAGCATGCTTGGTTTGGTTAACTATTTGATCTTCTAGTATGTTATACATTGTGCAATGTGGTGCTCAGTTAACGTTTGGTTCATTTGTTGTGGTGTTTAGTTAACTGTTTGGTTCCATTCTGCAATGCGATGTTCAATTGCTGTGGGTGCATTCTGTTATTGTATACCATGTGAGAAATAAATCGAATTTGGCTATACTAAATACATGAGAAACAAATACAATTGCTATATTTCCAAGTTGCTAAGCATGCTTGGTTTGGTTAACTATTTGATCTTCTATTAGGAGTATGTTATATTGTGCAATGTGGTGCTCAATTAATGTTTGGTTCATTTGTTGTGGTGTTTAGTTAACTGCTTGGTTCAATTCTGCAATGCAATGTCCAATTGTCGTGGGTAGAATTTTGTATTGTTGTGCATGTGAGGAATAATCGAATTTGGCTGTACTTAATACATTGTAAACATATACAATTGCTATATTTCCTAGTTCTTAATGATGCTTGGTTTGGATAAATGGGTTTTCCATGTGGCTTGAATTAATCTGATGAATCTGCAATGTGCTTATTTTTCATCAACATATTTTACTAATAGCATGTGGACCCTCACTTAACCTGATCACTAACTACCTTATATGTGTTGCAATGAAGCAATGGGAAGCACTGAGGTTTACAATCGAGGTTTGCACATGCATGGTCCTTTGTCTAATAGCACATTATTGTGCAATTGCAGGAACCATTCTAATACTTACGTTTTAAACAATTTGGTCTTGCACATGTAGGTCCTGCTGTCAGAGGTTTTGACCCACTGTTCGACCCTTTTTGCATATGGGGAAATGAGTTGTCCATGAATACCAGTCAAGTCAAGAAACTCAGAAAGATTGTTAGGATAAATAAATTAGTGACAAAAACAACAAGATCTTTGTCTTTACAATGAAGAAGATATCAGTTCACTACAGGATGGTACTAATTATTATAACTTGTCTTTTTTATTCCTTTGCCCCATTTCCAATATATTTATGCACATCCTTGTTTTCAGGCCTTTCCAAAACAGTTCACTGATGATTACCTCTCAAACCACCTGTATGGTCAGGAGGCAAGGAAGGTATGCATACAACACCCACGGTTCAATATTGAAGTGTTGCTGAAGAGGACGAAGGATGGACGATCAATCATCCACAGGCACTGGCCTAAAGTTGCATAGACCATCAACATCAATGAAGGCTCAATATTCGCCTTCCGCTTCAGTAGTTTTCCCGTTGAGATGCATTTGTCTATGTACCGTCTATGATGCTAATTTCGAAAGGTTTTAGATGTTGGATGTGAAACTTGGTGCTGGTGCAGTTGTGTAATGGGGTAGCCGAGTGCTGAAGCTATATCATGTTGTACTCTGATGTATTTCATTTATGAACTCCTGCTTCCTTAATATGGGAATGAAATATATTATGTGTTTAATATGAATGTCAATTAGATTAATAAATGGATTATTAATAATAGGGAAATTAGCCTGCAAATGGCGAATTAGCCTGCTAATTGGTTTTTGCTATTGCAAACGGTTATTGAGAAAATACCGTGGGCGATGACCTAAGGCAATGCACGCAGTTTCTAGGAATAAACCGTGTTGGATCGATGAACAATCACACACGACATTCTCTTCAAAACTGTTTGCGTTAGGCCACCTTGCGCAAATGTTTACCGCATAAAAGTTGTGTGTGATGGATAGCCTTTGCCACGCAGTTTCTTCTATGCACCATGTGTGATGCATTCAATAATGCAAATGATAGAACTATTAATGTTGTGTGCGATGGGAACGCTATCACAAACGATTTAACGGCGAAAATTGTGTGTGATGTACCTACAAACGGAAAGGTTTTCCTTGCATCGACTGTGTGGGATGTATATACGAATGGAAAGGTTTAGCGGGGACTGATTGTGTGGGATGTACTTACGACCGGAAACGATTTCTCCTGTATAATTGTATTTTTAGCACTACTGTATGTATAACCATATTTTCTCGCTCATCGGTCGCACACGACCTCATTTTGCCGAGCGTGTGTGCCAGGAGGGCAAATCGCCGATAGTTTCTGGGTTGTGTGGGAAGGACCCCCCTATCGCCCACACTCACTAGGTGACGGTTACGAACGCCGTCACAGAAAGGGGTTAAAAACCGTTTGTATAGCACCGATGCGTACCAGTGATTCCTTCGCCAAGGCAATTGCTCCAGTATTGTCACAAAAGATTTACATTGGACCCAAAGCACTAGGTATTACACCTAGATTGGATATGAACTCCTTCATCCAGACTCCTTCATTTGCTGCTTCCGAAGCAGCTATGTACTCCGCTTCACACGTAGATCCCGCCACGACACTCTTCTTGGAACTGCACTAACTGACAACTCCACCATTCAATAAAAATATGTATCCGGTTTGTGACTTAGAGTCATCCGGATCAGTGTCAAAGCTAGCATCGACGTAACCACTTATGACAAGCTCTTTGTCACCTCCATAAACGAGAAACATATCCCTAGTCCTTTTCAGGTACTTCAGGATGTTCTTGACCGCTGTCCAGTGATCCACTCCTGGATTACTTTGGTACCTCCCTGCTAAACTAATAGCAAGGCACACATTAGGTCTGGAACACAGCATAGCATACGTGATAGAACCTATGGCTGAGGCATAGGGAATGACTTTCATTTTCTCTCTATCTTCTGCAGTGGTCGGGCATTGAGTCTGACTCAACTTCACACCTTGTAACACAGGCAAGAACCCTTTCTTTGACTGATCCATTTTGAACTTCTTCAAAACTTTATCAAGGTATGTGCTTTGTGAAAGTCCTATCAAGCGTCTTGATCTATCTCTATAGATCTTGATGCCAAATATATAAGCAGCTTCATCGAGGTCTTTCATTGAAAAACTCTTGTTCAAGTATCCTTTTATGTTATTCAGAAATTCTACATCATTCCCAATCAACAATATGTCATCGACATATAATATTAGAAATGCTATAGAGCTCCCACTCACTTTCTTGTAAATGCAGGCTTCTCCAAAAGTCTGTATAAAACCATATGCTTTGATCACCTCATCAAAGTGTATATTCCAACTCCGAGATGCTTGCACCAGTCCATAAATGGATCGCTAGAGCTTGCACACTTTGTTAGCACCTTTAGGATCAACAAAACCTTCTGGTTGCATCATATACAACTCTTCTTTAAGAAATCCATTAAGGAATGAAGTTTTGACATCCATTTGCCAGATTTCATAATCATAAAATGCGGTAATTGCTAACATGATTCAGACAGACTTAAGCATCGCCACGAGTGAGAAAGTCTCATCATAGTCAACTCCTTGAACTTGTCAAAAACCTTTTGCAACAAGTCGAGCTTTATAGACAGTAACATTACCATCACCGTTAGTCTTCTTCTTGAAGATCTATTTATTCTCTATGGGTTGTCGTTCATCGGGCAGATCCACCAAAGTGCACACTTTGTTCTCGTACATGGATCCTATCTTAGATTTCATGGCCTCCCGCCATTTATCAGAATCTAGGCTCATCATAGCTTCTTCATAGTTTGTAGGTTCGTCATGGTCAAGTAACATGAGCTCCAGAACAGGATTACCGTACCACTCTGGTGCGGATCATGCGCTATTTGACCTACGAGGTTCTGTAGCAACTTGATCTATAGTTTCATGATCTGTATCATTAACTTCTTCTCCAGGTTGTGTAGGCATCATAGGAACAGATTTCTCGGATGAGCTACGTTCCAAATTGAGAGCAGGTATAATTACCTCATCAAGTTCTACTTTCCTCCCACTCACTTCTTTCGAGAGAAACTCCTTCTCTAGAAAGTTTCCATTCTTAGCAACAAAAATCTTGCCTTCGTACTTGTGGTAGAAGGTGTACCCAGTTGTTTCCTTAGGGTATCCTATGAAGACACACTTCACCTATTTGGGTTCGAGCTTATTGGGTTGAAGCCTTTTGACATAAGCATCGCATCCCCAAACTTTAAGAAACAACAGCTTGGGTTTGTTGCCAAACCACGGTTCATACGGTGTCGTCTCAATGGACTTTGATGGTGCCCTGTTTAAAGTGAATGCAGCTATCTCTAATGCATAACCCCAAAACAATAGTGGTAAATCAGTAAGAGACATCATAGATCGCACCATATCTAATAAAGTGTGATTACAATGTTTGGACACACCATTACGCCGGTGTTCCAGGTGGCCTGAGCTGTGAAACTTTCCACATTGTTTTAAATGAAGGCCAAAATACTAACTCAATAATTCTCCTCCATGATCAGATCATAGAAACTTTATTTTCTTGTTATGATGATTCTCCACTTCACTCTGAAATTCTTTGAAGTTTTCTAATGTTTCAGACTTGTGTTTCATTAAGTAGATATACTCATATCTGCTCAAATCATCTGTGAAAGTCAGAAAATAATGATACCCGCCACGAGCATCAACACTCATCGGACCGCATACATCGGTATGTATTATTTCCAATAAGTCATTAGCTTGTTCCATTGTTCCGGAGAACGGAGTTTTAGTCATCTTGCCCATAAGGAACGGTTCGCAAGTATCAAATGATTCATAATCAAGTGATTCCAAAAGTCCATTTTTATGGAGTTTCTTCATGCGCTTTACACTAATGTCTACTACACAACCATCTTCTTGTAGACGTTGTTGGGCCTCCAAGTGTAGAGGTTTGTAGGACAGTAGCAAATTTCCCTCAAGTGGATGACCTAAGGTTTATCAATCTGTGGGAGGCGTAGGATGGAGATGGTCTCTGTCAAACAACCCTGCAACCAAATAACAAAGAGTCTCTTGTGTCCCCAACACACCCAATACAATGGTAAATTGTATAGGTGCACTAGTTCAGCGAAGAGATGGTGATACAAGTGCAATATGGATGGTAGATATGAGTATTTGTAATCTGAAAATATAAAAACAGCAAGGTAACAAGTGGTAAAAGTGAGCGTAAACGGTATTGCAATGCTAGGAAACAAGGCCTAGGGTTCATACTTTCACTAGTGCAAGTTCTCTCAACAATAATAACATACCTGGATCATATAACTATCCCTCAACATGCAACAAAGAGTCACTCCAAAGTCACTAATAGCGGGGAACAAACAAAGAGATTATGGTAGGGTACGAAACCACCTCAAAGTTATCCTTTCTGATCGATCTATTCAAGAGTCCGTAGTAAAATAACACGAAGCTATTCTTTCCATTCGATCTATCATAGGGTTCGTACTAGAATAACACCTTAAGACACAAATCAACCAAAACCCTAATGTCACCTAGATACTCCAATGTCACCTCAAGTATCCGTGGGCATGATTATACGATATGCATCACACAATCTCAGATTCATCTATTCAACCAACACAAAGTACTTCAAAGAGTGCCCCAAAGTTTCTATCGGAGAGTCAAGATGAAAACATGTGCCAACCCCCATGCATAAGTTCATTGAACCCGCAAGTTGATCACCAAAACATACATCAAGTAGATCACGTGAATATCCCATTGTCACCACAGATAAGCACGGCAAGACATACATCAAGTGTTCTCAAATCCTTAAAGACTAAATCCGACAAGACAACTTCAAGGGGAAAACTCAATTCATCACAAGAGAGTAGAGGGGGAGAAACATCATAAGATCGAACTATAATAGCAAAGCTCGCTATACATCAAGATCGTGCCATATCAAGAACATGAGAGAGAGAGAGAGATCAAACACATCGCTACTCCCTCCTCGTCATGGAGAGCGTCGGGATGATGAAGATGGCCACCAGTGATGGATTTCCCCTCCGGCAGGGTGCCGGAACAGGGTCCCGATTGGTTTTTGGTGGGTACAGAGGCTTGCGGCGGCGGAACTCCCGATCTATTGTGCTCCTGTATGTTTTCGGGGTATATGGATATATATAGGTGAAAGAAGTCGGTCAGGGGGGCCACGAGAGTGGGGGCGCGCCCTAGACCCTCGTGGCTTCCTCGAAGCTTCCCTGACGTCTACTCCAAGTCTCATGGATTGCTTCCGTTCCAAAAATAACTCTCCCAAAGGTTTCATTCCGTTTGGACTCCGTTTGATAATTCCTTTTCTACGAAACACTGAAATAGGCAAAAAAACAATAACATGGACTAGGCCTCCGGTTAATAGGTTAGTCCCAAAAATAATATAAAAGTGTATAATAAAGCCCATAAACATCCAAAACAGATAATATAATAGCATGGAACAATCGAAAATTATAGATACATTGGAGACGTATCAAGCATCCCCAAGCTTAATTCATGCTCGTCCTCGACTAGCTAAATGATAAAAATAGAATTTTTGATGTGGAATGCTACCTAGCATAATTCTCAAAGTAACTTTCTTTATTGTGGCATGAATGTTCAGATCCAAAAGATTCAAGATAAAAGTTTAATATTGACATAAGAGTAATTGTAGGACCTTGAAGTATGTCTAGAGGGGGGTGATTAGACTACTTGACCAATTAAAAACTTAACCTTTTCCCAATTTTAGAGTTTGGCAGATTTTAGCAATCTTTGGACAAGTCAAGCAATCAACACACAAATCAAGCAAGCATGCAAAGAGTATATAGGCAGCGGAAATTAAAGCATGCAACTTGCAAGAAAGTAAAGGGAAGGGTTTGGAGGATTCAAACGCAGTTGGAGACACGGATGTTTTTGGCGTGGTTCCGATAGGTGGTGCTATCGTACATCCACGTTGATGGAGACTTCAACCCACGAAGGGTAACGGCTGCGCGAGTCCACAGAGGGCTCCACCCAAAAAGGGTCCACGAAGAAGCAACCTTGTCTATCCCACCATGGCCGTCGCCCACGAAGGACTTGCCTCACTAGCGGTAGATCTTCACGAAGTAGGCGATCTCCTTGCCAATCTTGTCGGAGGCTCCCAAGTGACACCTAGCCAATCTAGGAGACACCACTCTCCAAGAAGTAACAAATGGTGCGTTGATGAATAACTCCTTGCTCTTGTGCTTCAAATGATAGTCTCCCCAACACTCAACTCTCTCTCATAGGATTTGGATCTGGTGGAAAGAGGATTTGAGTGGAAAGCAACTTCGGGAAGGCTAGAGATCAAGAGTCATGTAGTAGGAATGGAATATCTTGGCCTCAACACATGAGTAGGTAGTTCTTTCTCAGAACTGGTAAGTTGGAAGTGTAGGTTTGTTCTGATGGCTCTCTCCATGAATGAAGAGGAGGTGGAGGGGTATATATAGCCTCCACACAAAATCTAACCGTTACACACAATTTACCAATCTCGGTGGGACCGAATCAACAAACTCGGTCAGACCGATTTACTAAACCTAGTGACCGTAAGGATTTTCGGTGGGACCGACATGCAACTCGGTAGGACCGATATGGTTAGGATTAGGGCACAACGTAATCTCGGTGAGACCGATTACACAAACTCGGTGAGACCGATTTTGGTAATTAGCTAACCAGAGAGTTGGTCAGGTAAACTTGGTGGAACCGATTTGCTCTTTTCGGTGAGACCGAAATGTTACAAAAGGGAAACAGAGAGTTTACATTGCAATCTCGGTGGGACCGATCGCTCACTTCGGTTAGACCGAAACGTTGCGAAGGGAAACAGAGAGATTACAATCCCATCTCGGTGAGACCGAGATCCCTATCGGTGAGACCGATTTGCCTAGGGTTTGTGGCAGTGGCTATGACATCTGAACTCGGTGGCGCCGGATAGAAAGAATCGGTGTGACCGATTTTGGCTTTAGGTTTAGGTCATATGAGGATGTGAGAAAGTAGTTGAGGGTATTTGGAGCATATCACTAAGCACTTGAAGCAAGAGGCTCATTAAGCAACACCTCATCCCTCCTTGATAGTATTGGCTTTTCCTATAGACTCAATGTGATCTTGGATCACTAAAGTGTAAAATGAAGAGTCTTGAGCTTTTGAGCTTGAGCCAATCCTTTGTCCTTGATATTTTGAGGGGTCCACTTTCATCATCCATGCCATGCCATTCATTGAGCTTTCCTGAAATAATAGTCTTGGAATAGCATTAGCTCAATGAGCTATATGTTGTTATGAATTACCAAAACCACCTAGGGATAGTTGCACTTTGAATCTCCCCCTTTTTGGTAATTGATGACAACATATAGATCAAAGCTTCGACAATAAATAATAAGATTGTAAAACATCGTCGCTTTGAGAAGTATGTGATAAGCAAGAGCTCCCCCTAAATTTGTGCATAGTTTAAGATTTGCTTTGGACTACAAATGCACAAGGAATTAGGCTCATGGGTTACTCTTCCATGTCACATACATCTTGGTGGAGCGCTCAAAATAATAAAGATTGAATACATGCACTCATCACCAAGCAAAGTGAATGATCATATAAGGATAGGTAAGATAATATCATCAAACAGGCATAGTGTAGCTTATGATCAAACACATGATCATCAATGTCTCACAGGTAATTGCATAGTATCTCAAGCAATCAAAAGCAAACAAAGTTTAACCACCAAAGCAAGAGAGAAAAAAGAAAAAGAAACAACACTCTCTCTCTCGAAGCCTATGATCTATACATTTTTCTCCCCCTTTGGCAACAAGTTACCAAAAAGTTCATAAAAAATGCATAGTGCTACATCGACTCTCAGGCTTGGTCTTCTGTTGGTGGCGTAGAGATGGCTCCTTGGACGAAGACTTCAGTAGATGTAGATGGAGCTAGAGGAGTTGGTGCTGGAGCTGGTTACCCTGGAGCTGTAGGAGCTGTAGCTGGTGCAGATGATGTGGCTCTGGTGTCTATCACAGGCACGGCAGCTGACCTCTGAGCACTAGGCACTCTGGCAAATGCAGCAGTGGTTGTCTTGCCCTTCCTCTCCTGCATGTCTTCCTGAAGCTGCTCCACAACTGACTGAATCTCAGTTACTTTGACATCAAGATCATAGAATTTTTGTTCCATGATTCTTTCCAAGCTCTCCTGGTTTTGAGTTAGGGTGGCCAACCCCTTCTCAATCCTCAGTGTTGATGCTATCAAGTAACCAAGCTGCTCAAGTTTGTTCTTCAAGAAATACTCAGATGCCTCCTCTTGAGTTGGCATCTTGGCAGCCTTCTCTTTCCTTGCCTTCTCCTTCTTCTCTTGAGCTTGCACTGATGATGGTTCATTCTCAGTCATGACAAATTGATTGTCCTCAAAGTCTGGATAAAGAGCAAAATGTTCCTTATCCAACATATATTTTCCTATGCCCATCTTTGAGTTTATCAACTCCTGAATCTGTGGGGCATATCCACAACTTCTCTTCTGGTCTGCTGCAGTCCTCTTAATAGTTTCAACCATAAGGCTCATGACCTTGAATTTCTGGGGCACATCAAATACATGTAGCAAGTTAATTGCATGCCCTCTAATCATGTTGTGGTCACCTGATTTGGGCAAAAGAGTGTGCCTTAAGATCTGGTTGATTGTAGGCAGCCCTGACAGAAGAAAATGAACTGATCCAAACTTGAAAATCTCAAGTGCTTCATCAGGGATCTCCTTGTACATATGTGACATTGAGTTATGATCCATTTTCTTCTTGGCATAGACATCCAAGTCATCTTCACTCTCCTTGGGGGCATTGATCAGACTTGCCCATTCTTCTATGGTTGACTGGTACCTCGTTCCTTCTGACATCCACACTATCCTGCCATCTGGATAGAAGTGTGTTGTCGAGTAGAACTGCATAATGAGTTCATCATTCCAGTTGGTGAGCTTCTGCCCAACAAAATCTGCAACTCCACAAGCTATGAAACTGTCATACACTCCAAGATAGTGTTCCTCATTCTCCTTCATGTAGGTCCAGTTGACCCACCCCATATCACACACTATGGGCTTCTTGTCCAACAAGATTGTCTCATAGAAGTCCTATTGTTCCTTTGTATGGAACCTGTAATCAACAGCAGTCCTTCTCCTGGTGGCATATGGATCTGACTCTCTCCATAGCCTCAACCCTAGATCTCTCCTGATTTTCATGTTCTCAGCCACAGGATGAGCATCATTGTGGTCTCGGGTCTTGGGTTTGAGCTTCCTTAAGATCTGCCCTTCTTCATCTTCCTCAGCAGCAACCTCAGGCATTGGGGCCTTGTTCTTCTCAGCTGCTGGTATACTCCTGGTATTTCTCTTTGGTGCAATCTTGGGCTTGGAGGCATCTTTGGGTGCTTCTTTGGGCTTTGATGTTGCAGCCCCTGATCTTATAGCATCACCCATAAGCTTCTATGTCTTGGGTGCTGGTGCAGCAACCTCTCCTTCCTCTTCCATCATGGAAGGTTGTCCAACAACTCTGGCCATGGTCTTCTTGACCCTTTCCTTCCTTTTTCTTTCCTTCTGCAGTTGGCTCTTTGGGATCAGGCATTTCAGGTACTTGAGTTGATGCTCTGGCTTTGAACATAGGCTGTCTTCTTGCTGGCCTTTTGATCTTCATGCCTGACTTTACTGCAGTTGAGCTGTGCACCTTTTTGAGCTCTACCTTCTTGGAAGTAGCCTCATCTTCAACAGCCACATAATCCTCATCCTCAGAGTCTGAGGTTCTCTTCCTTCTTGCTCTTGTGGCTGCTTCGGGCAAGTTACTTGGAGTGCTTCTGCTCCCATCATCTGAGCTGCTAGAGGGACTAGTGCCCTCACTCATGTGAATCTACTCTGCTGACTTGTTCTGACTATCACTTTGGTCTGACATGCTGCAAACACTGACTGCTGACCATGTGAATAGTTATAGATGAGATAGAATGGATGAGCATCACAAAATGCAGAGATTTTTGCAAAAGAATGATTCAAAAACTTAGTTTTAGTTTCCACAGAAAGCATTTCGGATCTACCGACTTTCAAACTCGGTGATACCGAAGCAGTTTTTGGAACCTAAACTAGTGAACTCGGTCAGACCGAGTCACAGGTCGGTGGCACCAAGACTGCTAGGGTTTCACAAAGTTCTAAAATCGGTCACACCGATTTGTAATTCTCGGTCAGACCGAGAGTTACTAGTGCAATGGCGTTAGCCAAATCGGTGGGACCGAGTTTTTCAACTCGGTGGGTCCGAGATGGTTTCGGCGGAAACCTAACCCTAAATTCTTAAATCACATCTATTCTAAGGATCATATTGACTGGATAGGAGTGTTTCAATCATGGCAAGATACATGATGAACACAATGTGCTAGGAATCAGACGAAGATAGCACTATGATCAAGTCCATACTGTAGCTCGGCGATGAACTCGCTACGGCGGCAACGGTGGGGGTGAAATCCGTTGACGGCGGCGGAGACCAGTGACAGGAGGCGGCTGGCAATGAGGAGACGATCTGGAGACCCTAGAGGCAGAGTGATCAATGCGTGGGCGAAGGGGTTTGGAGGAATTTCCAAATTTTTGCCCATGACTATATATAGCCCGACCCTGTCGGTGTGACCGAGTGGAACAACTCGGTGACACCGAGATGCATAACTGTATACAGTTACTGCAACTCGGTGGGGCTAAAAAGTTCAAATCGGTTGCACCGAGATTGAAAACCTAGATCGACTTAGTGATCTCGATGGGACCGAAATGGAGGAATCGGTCAGACCGAGAATCACAAAGAAGTTTTGGAAGTTTAAGTCTCTGACGAATCGGGGACTCCGAGTGCTCCTCACACAGAGTGGTTCGAATCTGACTTGATCAAATTTTGTGATGTAGCATGAATAGAGTTTGAGATGAGAAAAGCATAGATAGCTAGAGAAGGTTCTTAGGCATTCTTGTCCATCCACTTGGCCAAAGAAAAAGAAACCAATCAATCAAAACAACAAGTGGATGTCCTCGAATGAGTAAAATATGCAACCAACATGCTCACACAATAAAATGACAAATGAAATATGTGGCAAAGCATGCACAACCAAATCTAGCATCTATCAAAAAATTGGCGATGACTAGGTCATCTATATATGAGTATATTGACTTAGGAGTCAAATGAGAACATTTGATCATAGGTCATACTCATCGTTTAAGCTCAAGTGGGGTTACCACTTTTACATAATGCATTGATGTGTTCACACCATTAGAGTTGCTTTGACTCAATTCTTAGAGTTAAGCTCCCCCTAGATGTGAGATCCCCTTTTAGAGGAATGAACTAACCTCGGGTTTTGTCGATGATGACTTCATGTAGGTGTTGAAGATGTGAATGCTCAAAGTTGATGTAGATCATTTGGAGCAATCTTTTGGAGTGAGCTGCACTTTCAACATACCTACATGGGTTAGTCCCACAAGGAACAAAACAAGAATATCCATAGACATAGAGTGATGCACACACGAGATGATGTCCATGAAATCATTAGGTTACCTTGTCCCTTGCCTTACCAACATGAGGGTTTGTGACTCCTTCAACTAGTGCAAGATGTGGAAGTTGATTGCACTTGTTCTTGCCGTAATGATATGAGTGAAGAATGTTGGCGGAGTCACCCTCAAGAACTCTCTAGTTCTTCTTCTTAGGGATCCACATCATCTTGATGGGAATCCTTGGAGTTGTAGTTGTACTTGATGAAGTATAACTTGACGTAGTCTTGGGAACCCACTTGACCAAGGCCTTAGGTGCTTCTTCAAATGCATCAATCTCCTCTTGAAGCTTGTCCTTGCCTTTGTTCTTGTGGTCTTGTGGTGGAAGATCATCTTGCGTTTGTGTTTCCTTGAAGGAAGTAGGATCATACTTCTCTTGTTGAGGAACAAACTTCGTCTTGGGGTATTGATCTTCTTCCCACTCAACTCCATTGGCATTGAACTTTCGTTCAAAACCAACACCTTGATTCTTCCGGTGCCTTCCTTGCTTGCGTACAATTTCCTCGAATTGCTTACTCCCGGCAAGACTCTTGTATACACCTTTCTCTATAATTCCCTTCAATAAGCTATTTTCTTGCTCAAGTGTAACTTGGCTAAGAGATTCATTAGTGGAATCAAGAGAACTACTAGAAGCAACAATATTTAGTTTAGCATTGTTATTTCTACCACTAGAGGAAGAATCATTCTTGTTCTTGTTACTAGACTTGACTTGAGGCATGTAAGTGGATAAGAGTAAACGCTTGGCAATATAAGAAGAACTTTTCTTGCGAAGATCATCATTGATTGCCTTTAAGAACTCGTGCTCTTGCTCAAGATTGAGCTTTTCAAAGCGTAACTTCTCATGAGCCCTTAAAAGTTCTCGATGATTCTCGATGATAGTTTCATGAGCTAACTTAAGAGTGTTTAGTTCTTTAGTTAGAAGCTCAATTTTCTCCTTATCATTGTCATTTGTTTTATCTTGTTTAGCATGATTAATTGGCGTTCCATCATAGTACTCATCACTAGAGTTGTCAACAAGTAAATCATCATCCCCTAGCAAGTCATCTTCATCACTATTGAAATCAACATACTCAGGATGTGTTACCTTTGGACCTTTGGCCATGAAGCATCTTCCAATTCCTTCATTTGGTGAGTCAAATATGTCGTAGGAGTTGGTTGACACAAGTGCTAGACCGGCAACACCTTCATCTTGAGTATATTCGGAGTCGGAGTGATAGCTTCTCTCAGAGTGATGGTCGGAGTTGGAGCCGGATACCCATTCACCAACATGAGCTTGATGTCTTCATTTTGTGTAGCTCCTTGATGAGTTGTCCTTCCTTTCCGAATCCTTGCTTCTCCGTGAGGGTCTTCGTTCATAACGATCATCTCTACTCCTTCTCTCTCTTGGTGGTGATTCTTCTCTTCTACTTCTTCTTTTAGGAGAATCGTCTCTTCCTTTTTGGGGTGTCGTACACTCATTGCAGTAGTGTCCGGGTCTTCCACAATTGTAGCAATTGCGCTCTCGACTAGAAGATCTTTTGTCATTGTATGACCTTGACTTGGAGCTTCTTTCTTTGCTTCTACTCTTGTAGAATTTGTTGAAGTTCTTCACCATTAAGCTCAATTCTTCATTGAAGGTTTGTTTCTCACTTGATGATGTGGGGGCTTCACATGAGGCTTTGTAAGCACCACTCGACTTGTTGTGAAGTTCTTCCTTATCCTTAAGTGACATCTCATGAGCAACAATTCTTCCAATGACTTCCGTTGGCTTGAGATCTTTGTAGTTTGGCATCATTTGGATCAATGTACACACGGTATCATACTTTCCATCCAATGCTCTTAGGATCTTCTTGATGATGAATCTGTCGGTCATCTCTTCACTCCCTAAGCCGGTAGTCTCATTTGTGATAAGAGCAAGCCTAGAGTACATTCCAGCGACACCTTCACCATCCTTCATTTTGAACTTGTCAAGCTGACTTTGGAGCACATCCAACTTGGATTCCTTGACGGAGTCGGTACCTTCATGCATATCAATCAAAGTGTCCCAAATTTCCTTTGCATTCTCAAGACGGCTGATTTTTTTGAATTCTTCGGGGCACAATCCATTGAAGATGATATCACAAGCTTGAGCGTTGTATTGCAGCATCTTCAATTCTTCCGCATTAGCTTCATGGTTCGGCTCTCTCCCATCAAAGAATTCACCTTGCAAGCCAATGCAAATAATAGCCCAAACGGCAGGGTTATGTCTGAGAATATGCATTTTCATCTTATGTTTCCAACTAGCAAAATTAGTGCCATCAAAGTAAGGACCTCTACGGTGATAATTTCCCTCGCTAGACGCCATACTCTCCTAGGTTGTGAAACCAAGGCTATGACCACCAAAAGCTATGGGAATCAAAGCAAATGGAGACCAAGGCTCTGATACCACTTGTAGGACCTTGAAGTATGTCTAGAGGGGGGGTGATTAGACTACTTGACCAATTAAAAACTTAACCTTTTCCCAATTTTAGAGTTTGGCAGATTTTAGCAATCTTTGGACAAGTCAAGCAATCAACACACAAATCAAGCAAGCATGCAAAGAGTATATAGGCAGCGGAAATTAAAGCATGCAACTTGCAAGAAAGTAAAGGGAAGGGTTTGGAGGATTCAAAAGCAGTTGGAGACACGGATGTTTTTGGCATGGTTCCGATAGGTGGTGCTATCGTACATCCACGTTGATGGAGACTTCAACCCACTAAGGGTAACGGCTGCGCGAGTCCACAGAGGGCTCCACCCAAGAAGGGTCCACGAAGAAGCAACCTTGTCTATCCCACCATGGCCGTCGCCCACGAAGGACTTGCCTCACTAGCGGTAGATCTTCATGAAGTAGGCGATCTCCTTGCCCTTACAAACTCCTTGGTTCAACTCCACAATCTTGTCGGAGGCTCCCAAGTGACACCTAGCCAATCTAGGAGACACCACTCTCCAAGAAGTAACAAATGGTGCGTTGATGATGAACTCCTTGCTCTTGTGCTTCAAATGATAGTCTCCCCAACACACAACTCTCTCTCATAGGATTTGGATCTGGTGGAAAGAGGATTTGAGTGGAAAGCAACTTGGGGAAGGCTAGAGATCAAGATTCATGTGGTAGAAATGGAATATCTTGGCCTCAACACATCAGTAGGTAGTTCTCTCTCAGAACTGGTAAGTTGGAAGTGTAGGTTTGTTCTGATGGCTCTCTCCACGAATGAAGAGGAGGTGGAGGGGTATATATAGCCTCCACACAAAATCTAACCGTTACACACAATTTACCAATCTCGGTGGGACCGAATCAACAAACTCGGTCAGACCGATTTAATAAACCTAGTGACCGTTAGGATTTTTGGTGGGACCGACATGCAACTCGGTAGGACCGATATGGTTAGGGTTAGGACACAACGTAATCTCGGTGAGACCGATTACACAAACTCGGTGAGACCGATTTTGGTAATTAGCTAACCAGAGAGTTGGTCAGGTAAACTCGGTGGGACCAATTTGCTCTTTTTGGTGAGACCGAAATGTTACAAAAGGGAAACAGAGAGTTTACATTGCAATCTCGGTGGGACCGATCGTCACTTTGGTTAGACCGAAACATTACGAAGGGAAACAGAGAGATTACAATCCCATCTCGGTGAGACCGAGATCCCTATCGGTGAGACCGATTTGCCTAGGGTTTGTGGCAGTGGCTATGACATCTGAACTCGGTGGCGCCGGATAGAAAGAATCGGTGTGACCGATTTTGCTTTAGGTTTAGGTCATATGAGGATGTGAGAAAGTAGTTGAGGGTATTTGGAGCATATCACTAAGCACTTGAAGCAAGAGGCTCATTAAGCAACACCTCATCCCTCCTTGATAGTATTGGCTTTTCCTATAGACTCAGTGTGATCTTGGATCACTAAAATGTAAAATGAAGAGTCTTGAGCTTTTGAGCTTGAGACAATCCTTTGTCCTTGATATTTTGAGGGGTCCACTTTCATCATCCATGCCATGCCATTCATTGAGCTTTCCTGAAATAATAGTCTTGGAATAGCATTAGCTTAATGAGCTATATGTTGTAATGAATTACCAAAACCACCTAGGGATAGTTGCACTTTCAGTAATAATACTTCAAGCATACTAACAAGTAATCATGTCTTATCAGAATAACATAGCCAAAGAAAGCTTATCCCTATAAAATCATATAGTTAGGCTATGCTTCATTTTTGTCACACAAAATACTCCCATCATGCACAACCCCGGTTTCAGCCAAGCAATTGGTTCATACTTTTTAACGCGCTTCGGCTTTTTTCAACTCTCACGCAATACATGAGTGTAAGCCATGGATATAGCACTATGGGTGGAATAGGATATGATGATGGAGGTTGCGTGGGGAAGACAAAAAGGAGAAAAGTCACATTGACGAGGCTAATCAACGGGCTATGGAGATGCCCATCAATTGATGTCAACATGAGGAGTAGGGACTGCCATGCAACGGATGCACTAGAGCTATAAATGTATGAAAGCTCAACAAAAGAAACTAAGTGGGTGTGCATCCAACTTGCTTGCCCACTAAGACCTAGGGCATTTTGAGGAAGACCATCATTGGAATATACAAGCCAAGTTCTATAATGAAAAATTCCCACTAGTATATGAAAGTGACAAAATAAGAGACTCTCTATCATAAAGGCCATGGTGCTACTTTGAAGCACAAGTGTGGAAAAGGATAGTAACATTGCCCCCGCCCCCTTTTTTGGGGGTCTTCCTTTTTTTTATTTGGCCTTTCTCCCTTTTTTTTATTTGGCCTTTTTTTCCTTTCTTTTCAAGGGACAATGCTCTAATAATGATGATCATCACACTTCTATTTACTTACAACTCATGGATTACAACTCGATACGAGAACAAAATATGACTCTATATGAGTGCCTTCGGCGGTGTACCGGGATGGGCAATGAATCAAGAGTGACATGTATGAAAAAATATGCATGGTGGCTTTGCCACAAATACGATGTCAACTACATGATCATGCAAAGCAATATGACAATGATGAAACGTGTCATAATAAATGAAACGGTGGAAAGTTGCATGGCAATATATCTCGGAATGGCTATGGAAATGCCATAATAGGTAGGTATGGTGGCTGTTTTGAGGAAGATATAAGGAGGTTTATGTGTGATAGAGCGTATCATATCATGGGGTTTGGATGCACCGGCGAAGTTTGCACCAACTCTCAAGGTGAGAAAGGGCAATGCACGGTACCGTAGAGGCTAGCAATGATGGAAGGGTAAGAGTGCGTATAATCCATGGACTCAAATTAGTCATAAAGAACTCATATACTTATTGCAAAAGTTTATTAGCCCTCGAAGCAAAGTACTACTACGCATGCTCCTAGGGGAAGGGTTGGTAGGAGCTAACCATCGCGCGATCCCGACCTCCACTCATAAGGAAGGCAATCAAAGAACACCCCATGCTTCAAATTTGTCACACAATGTTCACCATACGTGCATGCTACGGGACTTGCCAACTTTAACACAAGTATTTCTCAATTTCATAATTACACAACTAGCATGACTCTAACATTACCACCTTTATATCTCAAAACAATTATCAAGCATCAAATTTATCATAGTATTCAATGCACTTTCTATGATAGTTTTTATTATACCCAACTTGGATGCCCATCATATTAGGACCAATTTTATAACCAAAGCAAATACCATGCTGTTCTAAAAGACTCTCAAAATAATATAAGAGAAGCATGATAAATCAATAATTTTACAAAATAAAACCACCGCCATGCTCTAAAAAGATATAAGTGAAGCACTAGAGCAAAACTGCCTAGCTCAAAAGATATAAGTGAAGCACATAGAGTATTCTAATAAATTTCGAATCATGTGTGTCTCTCCCAAAATCTGTGTACAACAAGGATGATTGTGGTAAACTAAAAAGCAAAGACTCATATCATACAAGACGCTCCAAGCAAAACACATATCATGTGGTGAATAAAAATATAGCTCCAAGTAAAGTTACCGATAGACGAAGACGAAAGAGGGGATGCCATCCAGGGCATCCCAAGCTTAGGTTCTTGGTTGTCCTTGAATATAACCTTGGGGTGCCTTGGGAATCCCCAATCTTAGGCTCTGGCCACTCCTTATTCCATAGTCCATCGAATCTTTACCCAAAACTTGAAAACTTCACAACACAAAACTCAACAGAAAACTCGTAAGCTCCGTTAGTACAAGAAAGAAAAACCACCACTTAAGGTACTGTAATGAAATCATTCTAAATTCATATTGGTGTAATATCTACTGTATTACAACTTCTCTATGGTTCATACCCTCCGATACTACTCATAGATTCATCAAAATAAGAAACAACACATAGAATACAGAATCTGTCAAAAACAGAACAGTCTGTAGTAATCTGTATCATTCAAATACTTATTTAACTCCAACAATTCTTAGATAAATTGGTGGACCTGATGAATTTGTCTATTAATCTCCTGCAAAAAGAATAAACTTAAAAGCATTCTCCAGTAAAAAATGGCAGCTAATCTCGTGAGCGCAAAAGTTTTGAATCATTACAGCAAGATTGCATAGACTTCACCCAAGTCTTCCCAAAGGTTCTACTTGGCACAAGCACTAATTAAAACATAAAACCACATCTAAACAGAGGCTAGATGAATTATTTATTACTAAACATGAGCAAAAGTAAAGAACAAAAATAAAATTGGGTTGCCTCCCAACAAGCGCTAACGTTTAACGCCCCTAGCTAGGCATGATGATTTCAAATAATGCTCATATAAGAGATAAGAATTGAAACATAAAGAGAGCATCATGAAGAATATGACTAACACATTTAAGCCTAACACACTTCCTATGCATAGATATTTTGTGATCAAACAACATATGAGAACATGAAACAACTAGCATAGGAAGGTAAAACAAGCAAATCTTCAATATTTTCAACACATAGAGAGGAAACTTGATATTATTGCAATATGTAGAAGCATATTATCCTCTCTAGTAATAATTTTTAGTAGCATAATGAATGAATTAAACAATATAACTATCACATAAAGCATTCTTTTCATGATCTACAAGCATAGAAATTTTATTACTCTCCACATAAGCAAAATTCTTCTCATTCGGAATAGTGGGAGTATCATAAGAGACTCCAATACTATAAATTGTTTCCATATTAAAAGAGTAATGTTCAGAAAAAGGGTAATCATAATCATGACAAGTTTTATAAATATAATCATCACTACTTCTTATAGCATAAGTTTCATCACAATAATCATCATAAGTAGCAACTTTGTTCTCATCATAATCAATTGAAACCTCTTCCAAAATAGTGGATTCATCACTAAATAGAGTCATGACCTCTCCAAATCCAATTTCATAAATATTATAAGATTCAACACCCTCAAAAATAGTGGGATCATTACTTCCTAAAGTTGGCACTCTTCCAAACCCACTTTCATCAATATAACCATCATAAATAGGAGGCATGCTATCATCATAATAAATTTGCTCATCAAAACTTGGGAGGCTAAAAATATCATCTTCATTAAACATAGCATCCCCAAGCTTGGGACAAACATTAATTGCAGCAAATATATTCTCAAACATGTCATTATCATCAAACATAGCATCCCCAAGCTTGGGCCTTTTCATATCATAAGCATAATCACTCTCATCATTAATAGTATGGATAGCACCAATAGTATAGCAATTATCATCATCACAATGAGTAATAGGAGCAACATCGAGGGATACCTTTCTACCTTTGCTTCTCCGTATTTTCTTTTTCTTCTTCACATCGTGTGTGGGTTTAACCCTCTTTTTCGAGCTCCTTATTAATGAGATTGGTTGAATGGAAAGCTCCTCCTCGTTACCTGATTCATCATAAGAAATAATAGGAGGATATTGGGAAATCTCTTCCCTTTCATTAGTATTCTCTTCATCTTCTATTTGTTTTCTTGATTTTATGTAATTGGCAATGTAAGTATTTTCAATGCAATTCACCACACAATACATATAAATTTCCTCTAGATCAAAATCAAGAACTTTATCAAGGAGAAACTCTGGAAGATTCTTAGTTAAACGTTTCATTTCTTCATAACCCATAAGCAAACTAAGTTCATTATGATGTGCAAGGGAAATCAAGTCATCACAATTTTTGGACATGATTCGATCATGAAACAATTTGCATTGGGTATTTGAATGATCACGTTCATTGCAAAGTTCACAAGGATGGCAAAGAAATTTTAAATTTCAGCACAAACTTCTAGCCTCTCTTGCAACCATTTAGTTTCTAAATACTTATGCCTCTTACAAAATCTATCTTCCCTATTTGATGAGTACTTGCAAACTCTATGCACTCCACAAAAGTTGACATGCTTATAAGAGACATTTTCATCATGACTAGTGCAATCATCATTAGTACTATGTATATTCAAAGAGTTCATACTAACAACATTGCAATCATGCTCATCATTCAAAGATTTAGTGCCAAACATTCTAATGCTTTCTTATTCTAACATTTTGGCACAATTATCGGAATCCTTATTTTCATGAAAGATATTAAAAAAATGAAGCATATGAGGCACCCTCAATTCCATTTTTTGTATTTTTCTTGTATAGACTAAACTAGTGATAAAACAAGAAATTAAAAGATTCGATTGCAAGATCTAAAGATATACCTTCAAGCACTCACCTCCCCGGCAACGGCGCTAGAAAAGAGCTTGATGTCTACTACACAACCTTCTTCTTGTAGACGTTGTTGGGCCTCCAAGTGCAGAGGTTTGTAGGACAGTAGCAAATTTCCCTCAAGTGGATGACCTAAGGTTTATCAATCCGTGGGAGGTGTAGGATGAAGATGGTCTCTCTCAAACAACCCTGCAACCAAATAACAAAGAGTCTCTTGTGTACCCAACACACCCAATACAATGGTAAATTGTATAGGTGCACTAGTTCGGCGAAGAGATGGTGATACAAGTGCAATATGGATGGTAGATATGAGTATTTGTAATCTGAAAATATAAAAACAGCAAGGTAACAAGTGGTAAAAGTGAGCGTAAACGGTATTGCAATGCTAGGAAACAAGGCCTAGGGTTCATACTTTCACTAGTGCAAGTTCTCTCAACAATAATAACATAACTGGATCATATAACTATCCCTCAACATGCAACAAAGAGTCACTCCAAAGTCACTAATAGCGGGGAACAAACGAAGATATTATGGTAGGGTACGAAACCACCTCAAAGTTATCCTTTCTGATCGATCTATTCAAGAGTCTGTAGTAAAATAACACGAAGCTATTATTTCCGTTCGATCTATCATAGAGTTTGTAATAGAATAACACCTTAAGACACAAATTAACCAAACCCCTAATGTCACATACTCTAATGTCACCTCAAGTATCCGTGGGCATGATTATACGATATGCATCACACAATCTCAGATTCATCTATTCAACCAACACAAAGTACTTCAAAGATTGCCCCAAAGTTTCTACCGGAGAGTCGAGGCGAAAACGTGTGCCAACCCCTATGCATAAGTTCATTGAACCCGCAAGTTGATCACCAAAACATACATCAAGTAGATCACGTGAATATCCCATTGTCACCACAGATAAGCACGGCAAGACATACATCAAGTGTTCTCAAATCTTTAAAGACTCAATCTGACAAGACAACTTCAAGGGGAAAACTAAATTCATCACAAGAGAGTAGAGGGGGAGAAACATCATAAGATCCAACTATAATAGCAAAGCTCGTGATACATCAACATCATGCCATATCAAGAACACGAGAGAGAGAGATCAAACACATAGCTACTGGTACATACCCTCAGCCCCGAGGGTGAACTACTCCCTCCTTGTCATGGAGAGCGCCGAGATGATGAAGATGGCCACCGGTGATGGATTCCCCTCTGGCAGGGTGCCGGAACAGGGTCCTGATTGGTTTTTGGTGGCTACAGAGGCTTGCGGCGGCGGAACTCCTGATCTATTGTGCTCCTGGATGTTTTCGGGGTATATGAATATATATATATAGGTGAAAGAAGTTGGTCAGGGGAGCCACGAGGGGCCCACGAGGGTGGGGGCGCGCCCAGGGGAGTAGGGCGCGCCCTGGGCCCTCGTGGCTTCCTCGAAGCTTCCCTGATGTCTACTCCAAGTCTCATGGATTGCTTCCGTTCCAAAAATAACTCTCTCGAAGGTTTCATTCTGTTTTATATTCCTTTTCTGCGAAACACTAAAATAGGCACACACAAAAAACTTGGACTGGGCCTCCGGTTAATAGGTTAGTCCCAAAAATAATATAAAAGTGTATAATAAAGCCCATAAGCATCCAAAACAGATAATATAATAGCATGGAACAATCAAAAATTATAGATACGTTGAAGACGTATCATACACCGATATGACCCAAACAGCAGTGCTACAAATAAGTTGCACTATCATTATCAACTTTGCATCTTTTGGCATCAATATTATGAATATGTGTATCACCACAATCAAGATTCAACAGAAATAGACCACTCTTCAAGGGTCCATGACCATAAAAGATATTACTCATATGAATAGAACAACCATTATTCTCTGATTTAAATGAATAACCATCTCGCATTAAACAAAGATCCAGATATAATATTCATGCTCAACGCTGGCACCATATAACAATTATTCAGGTCTAAAACTAATCCCGAAGGTAGATGTAGAGGTAGAGTGCCGACGACGATAACATCGACCTTGGAACCATTCCCGACGTGCATCGTCACCTCGTCCTTAGCCAATCTATGTTTAATCTGTACTCTGTGCTTCGAGTTACAAATATGAGCAACCGAAATGGTATCAAATACCCAGGCACTACTACGAGAATTAGTAAGGTACACATCAATAACATGTATATCAAATATACCTTTGTTCACTTTGCCATCCTTCTTATCCGCCAAATACTTGGGTTAGTTTCAGGCTTGGGTCCAGCTTTGGGTTTCTTCCCGGGAGTGACAACTTGTTTATCATTCTTCTTGAAGTTCCCCTTCTTTTTACCCTTGCCCTTCTTCTTGAAATTAGTGGTCTTGTTAACCATCAACACTTGATGCTCCTTTTTGATTTCTACCTCCGCAGCCTTTAGCACTGCGAAGAGCTCAGGAATATTCTTTTCCATCCCTTGCATATTGTAGTTCATCACGAAGCCTTTGTAGCTTGGTGGTAGTGATTGAAGAACTCTGTCAATGACACAATCATCTGGAAGATTAACTCCCAGCTGAGTCAAGTGATTATGGTACCCAGACATTCTGAGTATGTGCTCACTAACAAAACTATTCTCCTCCATCTTGCATTTATAGAACTTGTTGGAGACTTCATATCTCTCAACTCGGGCATTTGCTTGAAATATTAACTTCAACTTCTAGAACATCTCATATGGTCCATGACGTTCAAAACGTCTTTGAAGTCCCGATTCTAAGCCATAAAGCATGGCACACTGAACTAACGAGTAGTCATCAGATCGAGCTTGCCAGGCATTCACAATGTCAGCTTCTAGTCCTGCAGCAGGCCTTGCACCCAGCGGTGCATCAAGGACATAATTCTTCTGTGCAGCAATGAAGATAATCCTGAAGTTACGGACCCAGTCCGTGTAGTTGCTACCATCATCTTTCAACTTAGCTTTCTCTAGTAATGCATTAAAATTCAAAGGACGGTAGCACGGGATATTGATCTACAACATAGATATGCAAAAAAACTATCAGGACTAAGTTCATGATAAATTAAGTTCAATTAATCATATTACTTAAGAACTCCCACTTAAATAGACATCCCTCAAGTCATATAAATGATAAGTGATCCAAATCAACTAAACCATGTCAGATCATCACGTGAGATGGAGTAGTCTTCAATGGTGAACATCACTATGTTGATCATATCTACTATATGATTCACATTCGACCTTTCGGTCTCCAGTGTTCCGAGGCCATATCTGTATATGCTAGGCTCGTCAAGTTTAACCCGAGTATTCTGCATGTGCAAAACTAGCTTGCACCCGTTGTATTTGAACGTAGAGCTTATCACACCCAATCATCATGTGGTGCCTCAACACGAAGAACTTTCGCAATGGTGCATACTTGGGGAGAACACTTATACCTTGAAATTTAGTAAGGGATCATCTTATAATGCTACTGCCATACTAAGCAAAATAAGATGCATAAAATATAAACATCACGTGCAATCAAAATATGTGACATGATATGGCCATCCTCATCTTGTGCTTTTGATCTCCATCACCAAAGCAACGTCATGATCTCCATCGTCACCGGCTTGACACCTTGATCTCCGTCGTAGCGTCGTGGTTGTCTCGCCAACTATTGCTTCTACAACTATCGCTACCGCTTAGTGATAAAGTAAAGCAATTACATAGCCTTTGTATTTCATGCAATAAAGCGACAACCATATGGCTCCTGCCACTTGCCGATAACTTTTACAAAACATGATCATCTCATACAAAATCTTTATATCACATCATGTCTTTGACCATATCACATCACAACATGCCCTGCAAAACAAGTTAGACGTCCTCTACTTTGTTTATTGCAAGTTTTATGTGGCTGCTACGGGCTTCCAGCATGAACCGTACTTACCTATGGCACAAAAACCACACGGTGATTTATCAAGTTTTTTTGTTTTAACCTTCACAAGGACCGGCCGCAGTCAAATTCGATTCAACTAAAGTTGGAGAAACAGACACCTGCCAGCCACCTTTATGCAAAACTAGTTGCATGTATGTCGGTGGAACCGGTCTCATGAACGCGGTCATGTAAGGTTGGTCCGGGCCGCTTCATCCAACAATACTGCCGAATCAAAATAAGACATTGGTGCTAGGCAGTATGACGATCACCGCCCACAACTCTTTGTGTTCTACTCGTGCATATCATCTATGCATAGACCTGGCTCAGATACCACCGGTGGGAAACGTAGCATGAATTTCAAAAAAAAATCCTACGCTCACGCAAGATCTATCTAGGAGATGCAAAGCAACGAGAGGGGGAAAGTGTGTCCATGTACCCTCGTAGACCGAAAGAGGAAGCGTTAACTTAACGCGGTTGATGTAGTCGAACGTCTTCTCGAATCAACTGATCAAGTACCGAAGTACGGCACCTCCAAGTTCTGCACACGTTCAGCTTGATGACGCCCCTCGAACTCTTGATCCAGTAGAGGTATGAAGGAGATGAGTTCCGTCAGCACGACGGCATGGTGACGGTGATGGTGATGTGATCCGTGCAGGGATTTGCCTAAGCACTACGACAATATGACCGGAGGAGTAAACGGTGTAGGGGGGCACCGCACACGTCTAAGACAATTGTTGTGTCTTGAGGTGCCCCCTGCCCCCGTATATAAAGGAGGGAGAGGGGAAAGGGCCGGCCAGGGCGTGCCCCCAAGGGGGGAGTCCCACTAGGACTCCCAGTCTAAATCAGACCACCTTCCTTTCCGAAGGGGGGAAAGGGGACAGGAGAGAGAGGGGGAGAAGGAAGGGGGG
The DNA here is from genome assembly GCF_002162155.2 of Triticum dicoccoides. Lineage (NCBI taxonomy): Eukaryota > Viridiplantae > Streptophyta > Magnoliopsida > Poales > Poaceae > Triticum > Triticum dicoccoides. Next base: position 661,906,098 of record NC_041389.1, on the reverse strand, counting down.
CCACGCCACCTCCCCTAGTCCAATTCGGACTCCCCAATGTGTACGATCAAGATCAGGGACTCGCGGGAAGATATCACAACACAACTCTACACAAAAAAAATACAATCTTTATATTACAAGCCAGAGGCCTCGAGGGCTCGAATACATAGCTCGAAACACAAGCGTCAGCAGAAGCAACAATATCTGAGTATAGACATAAGTTAAACAAGTATGCCTTAAGAAGGCTAGCACAAAAGCAACATGATCGAAGAGGCAAGGCCTCCTGCCTGGGACCTCCTAACTACTCCTAGTCGGCGGCGGTTTCCACGTAGTAGTATCCGTTTGTGGTGGCATCTGGCTCCATGGATCCACCATCTAGTTGCAACAACCGGAAGGAAGAAAGAAGGGGAAAAGGGGTAGCAAAGAAACCGTGAGTACTCATCCAAAGTACTCACAAGCATCAAATATATACTAAGTATGCATTGGTATCAATTCGAAGGTTTGTATCTGTGGACTAAACTACAGAATGCCAGAATAGAGGGGGAAGGCCTAGCCTATCGAAGACTAGCATCTTCAAGCATCTCCAAGCATCTTGCAGCATGTAGAAGAGTAAAGAATAGCAGTTTATAATTATCAAACATGTTTTAGCATCAACGCCCAGAGATCCTTCCTCGACTCCCTGGGAGAAAGCAATCTTGGAGCCACATATCCATCACATATCTCAAGTATCCATTTCTAGTTATATTAGATTAGGATATAAGTCTGAACATCCGTTACTGTGGAATGACTATTAATAGATAATCTTCCCTGCAGGGGTGCACCACATTTTCCAACACGCTTGATTACTCTGGCCGGACACACTTTTCTGGGTCAATGCTCGGCCTCGGAAGATCAACACGTCACAACCCTACCTAGGCTCAGCAGAGAGGTCCCCGCCGGTCTACATCCTAAGCACTCCGGGGTCTTGGTCCCATCGCTTGTTGCACCCCGGGTCGTTGCGAGCAGGGCGGATCCAGGCTCCACCACTACAGGATGGTGTCGGCCCAGCCATGCCGCACTACTGAACTAGACGTCTGACAAAGCTTCGGCCGATACTGTGACATCGAGGCCCATAACTATTCTTGCATGGTGGTTAGTGCGTAAAGGCCAGAGGCCAACTCAGAACAAATACCCAAATCATTAGTGCGTTGGGAGCTCGCGAAGACGAGAAGAGACTCACGATCGATGAGACCTTGTCGCCCTGTCTCGTGGACTTACGGCAAGGGCCCAGAATGCCCGGCCGTGCCAAGTAATTACCTCGCGGGTGCTCTCCGGACCCGCCCGACTTTCACATCAACTCGCGGGTACCCCTCAGGGCCGACCCGACTTTAACAACAGTCTCAAATAAAAGTCCGGGTAACCGTGTGTCCAAAACATCAAGGGGGAAAACCCGAGGAATCACCCTCGATGGATTCCACTGTAATCATCAAGGTGAACATGGGAGGAATCACCCTCGAGGTCCACACTTGAGAGGTTGCACGACAGAGTCGTATTGGGAATGGTGAAGGAGGAATCACCCTCGATGACCATGACCGAATAGCTACACTATAGAGTTATCATCAGGAGTGCGTTACAAGGTATCACCCTCGGCACTTGATAGTATCTCTGCAAAGTCGGGAAACAAAGGGGGGTGATGTGATGTGAGGTGTCGGGCTCTGGTCGTCAATCACATTGATCGAGTCTTCGATGATGAAGCAGGGGCAACAAGGACAATGTGGGGGTCACTGATGGATCACTAACCTGTTGGGGAACGTAGCAGAAATTCAAAATTTTCTACGCATCACCAAGATCAATCTATGGAGATTCTAGCAACAAGAGAGAGAGAGAGGGAGAGAGAGAGAGTTCATCTTCATACCCATGAAGATCGCTAAGCGGAAGCGTTACAAGAATGCGGTTGATGGAGTCATACTCGCGGCGATTCAAATCGCGAAAGATCTGATCTAGCGCCGAACGGATGGCGCCTCCATGTTCAACACACGTACAGCCCGGTGACGTCTCCTCCTTCTTGATCCAGCAAGGTAAGAGGAGAAGTTGAGGGAGAGCTCCGGCAACACGACGGCATAGTGGTGGAGCTTGTGGTATTTCTCCTGGGCTTCGCCAAGCTCTACGGAGGAGGAGGAGGTGTTGGGGAGGGAGAGGTTGCGCCAGGGACAAGGGTGCAGATCCCATGCGCCTCCCCACTATATATAGGGGTGGAGGGGGCTTATTTATTGCCCTCCAAGTCCATTGGGGCGTTGGCAAAGGTGGGAGGAAAGAAATCTCATCCTTTCCTTTCCCCACCGATTGTTATCCCCCCTTTTTAGGGATCTTGATCTTATCCCTTCGAGATATGATCTTATTCCTTCTAAGGGGGGAGCTTGCTGCACCTTGAACAGGGATGTGGGACCTGGCCCCCACTACCCACGTTCATGTGGGCCCCCCCTTGCAGGTGGGCCCCACTCCGGAACCTTCTAGAAACTTCCCGGTACAATACTGAAAAATCCCGAACATTTTCCGGTGGCCAAAATAGGACTTCCCATATATAAATCTTTACCTCCGGCCATTCCCGAACTCCTCGTGACATCCGGGATCTCATCCGAGACTCCGAACAACTTTTGGTAACCACATACAATTCCCATAACAACTCTAGCGTCACCGAACCTTAAGTGTGTAGACCCTACGGGTTCGGGAATCATGCAGACATGACCGAGACATCTCTCCAGCCAATAACCAACAGCGGGATCTAGATACCCATGTTGGCTCCCACATGTGCCACGATGATCTCATCGGATGAACCACGATGTCAAGGATTCAAGCAATCCGGTATACAATTCCCTTTGTCAATCGGTATGTTACTTGCCCGAGATTCGATCGTCGGTATCCCAATACCTTGTTCAATCTCGTTACCGGCAAGTCACTTTACTCGTTCCATAATGCATGATCCCGTGACCAACTACTTAGTCACATTGAGCTCATTATAAAAATGCATTACCGAGTGGGCCCAGAGATACCTCTCCGTCATACGGAGTGACAAATCCCAATCTCGATTCGTGCCAACCCAACAGACACTTTCGGAGATACCTGTAGTGCACCTTTATAGTCACCCAGTTACGTTGTGACGTTTGGTACACCCAAAGCATTCCTACGGTATCCGGGAGTTGCAATCTCATGGTCTAAGGAAATGATACTTGACATTAGAAAAGCTTTAGCAAAGGAACTACACGATCTTGTGCTATGCTTAGGATTGGGTCTTGTCCATCACATCATTCTCCTAATGATGTGATCCCGTTATCAATAACATCCAATGTCCATGGTCAGGAAACCATAACCATCTATTAATCAACGAGCTAGTCAACTAGAGGCTCACTAGGGACATGTTGTGGTCTATGTATTCACACATGTATTACGGTTTCCAGTTAAAACAATTATAGCATGAACAATAGACAATTATCATGAATAAGGAAATATAATAATAACCATTTTATTATTGCCTCTAGGGCATATTTCCAACAGTCTCCCACTTGCACTAGAGTCAATAATCTAGTTCACATCACTATGTGATTGTAATGAATCCAACACCCATTGGTTTGATCATATCTCGCTTGTGAGAGAGGTTATTAGTCAACGGGTCTGAAACTTTCAGATCCGTGTGTGCTTTACAAATCTCTATGTCATCTCCTAGATGCAGCTACCACGCGCTATTTGGAACTATTCCAAATAACTGCTCTACTATATGAATCCGGTTTACTACTCAGAGTCATCCGGATTAGTGTCAAAGTTTGCATCGGCGTAACCCTTTACGACGAACTCTTTTACCACCTCCATTATTGAGAAAATTCCTTAGTCCACTAGTTATTAAGGATAACCTTGACCGTTGTGCTGTGATCCATTCCTGGATCACACTTGTACCCCTTGACTGACTCATGGCAAGGCACACCTCAGGTGCGGTACACAGCATAGCATATTGTGGAGCCTACATCTAAAGCATAGGGGACGACCTTCATCCTTTATCTCTCTTTTGTCGTGGTCAGGTCTTGAGTCTTACTCAATACTCACACCTTACATCCAAGAACTCCTTCTTTGCCGATCTATTTTGAACTCCTTCAAAATCTTCTTACGGTATGTGTTCATTTGAAAGTACTATTAAGCGTTTTGATCTATCCTTATAGATCTTGATGCTCAATGTTCAAGTAGCTTAATCTAGGTTTTCCATTGAAAATCACTTTTCAAATAACCCTATATGCTTTCCAGAAATTCTACATCATTTTTGATCAACAAGATGTCAACAACATATACTCATCAGAAATTCTATAGTGATCTCACTCACTTCTTTGGAAATACAAGTTTCACATAAACTTTGTATAAACCCAAAATCTTTGATCACCTCATCAAAGCATATATTCCAACTCCGAGATGTTTACTCCCGTCCTTAGAAGGATTGCTGGAGCTTTGCATACTTGTTAGCATCTTATAGGATTGACAAAACCTTCTGGTTGTATCATATACAACCTTTCCTCAAGAAAATTGTCGAGGAAACAATGTTTTGACATCCTATCTACAAGATTTCATAAATAATGCAGTAACTGCTAATATAATTCCAACAGACTCTTAGCATCACTACGAGTGAGAAAGTCTCATCGCAGTCAACTCCTTGAACTTGTCGGAAAACATCTTAACGACAAGTCGAGCTTTCATAATGGTGATACTTACCATCATTGTCTGTCTTCCTTTTAAAATCCATCTGTACCCAACAGCCTTACGACCATCAAGTAGTTCTTCCAAAGTCTATACTTCGTTTTCATACATGGATCCTCTCTCGGATTTTATGGCCTCGAGCCATTCATCGGAATCCGGGCCCACCATCGCTTCTCCATAGCTCGTAGGTTCATTGTTGTCCAGCAACATGACCTCCAAGACAGGATTATCGTACCACTCTGAAGCAGTACGCGTCCTTGTCGTCCTACGAGGTTTGGTAGTGACTTGATCTGAAGTTTCATGATCACTATCATCAGCTTCCACTTCAATTGGTGTAGGTACCACAGGAACAACTTCCTGTGCCCCGCTACACACTGGTTGAAGTGATGGTTCAATAACCTCATCAAGTCTCCACCATCCTCCCACTCAATTCTTTCGAGAGAAACTTTTCCTCGAGAAAGGACCCATTTCTAGAAACAATTACTTTTGCTTCCGGATCTGAATTAGGAGTTATACCCAACTGTTTTGGGTGTCCTATGAAGATGCATTTATCCGCTTGGGGATCGAGCTTATTAGCATGAAACTTTTTCACATAAGCATCGCAACCCCAAACTTTTAAGAAATGACAGCTTAGGTTTCTCTAAACCATAGTTCATACGGTGTCATCTCAACGGAATTACGTGGTGCCCTATTTAAAGTGAATGCGGTTGTCTCTAATGCCTAACCCATAAACGATAGTGGTAATTCGATAAGAGACATCATGGTATGCTCCAAATCCAATAGGGTGCAGCTATGATGTTCGAACACCATCACACTATGGTGTTCCAGGCGGTATTAGTTGTGAAACAATTTCCACAATGTCTTAATTGTGTACCAAACTCGTAACTCAGATATTCATCTCTATGATCATATCATAGACATTTTATCCTCTTGTCACGACGATCTTCAACTTCACTCTGAAATTACTTGAACCTTTCAATAATTCAGACTTGTGTTTCATCAAGTAAATATACTTAGAATCTACTCAACTCATCTGTGAAGCAAGAGTATAACGATATTCACTGCGTGCCTCAGCACTCATTGGATTGCACACATCAAAATGTATTACTTCCAACAAGTTGCTTTCTTGTTCCATCTTACTGAAAAAGAGGCTTTCAGTCATCTTGCCCATGTGGTATGATTTGCATGTCTCAAGTGATTCAAAATCAAGTGATTCCAAATGATCCATCTGTATGGAGTTTCTTCATGCGTACATACCAATAGACATGGTTCGCATGTCTCAAACTTTTCAAAAAACGAGTGAGTCCAAAGATCCATCAACATGGAGCTTCTTCATGCGTTTTATACCAATATGACTCAAATGTCAGCACCACAAGTAGGTGGTACTATCATTACTATCTTATATCTTTTGGCATGAACATGTGTATCACTATGATCGAGATTCAATAAAATAATCATTTTAGGTGCAAGACCATCGAAGGTATTATTCAAGTAAACAGAGTAACCATTATTCTACTTAAATGAATAACCGTATTGCGATAAAAATAATCCAATCATGTTTATGCTCAACGTAAACACCAAATAACAATTATTTAGGTTTAACACCGATCTCGATGGTAGAGGGAGCGTGCGATGTTTGATAACATCAAACTTGGAAATATTTCCAACACATATCGTCACCTCGCCGTTAGCTAGTCTTTGTTCATTCCGTAGCCTTTTATTTCGAGTTACTAACACTTAGCAACAGAACTTGTATCTATTACCATGGTGCTACTAGGAGTACTAGTAAAGTACACATTAATGTAATGTATATCCAATATACTTCTGTCAACCTTGCCTGCCTTCTTATCTACCAAGTATCTAGGGTAATTCTGCTCCAGTGACCGTTCCCCTTATTACAGAAGCACTTAGTCTCGGGTTTCGGTTTAACCTTGGGTTTCTTCACTAGAGCAGCAACTATTTTGCCGTTTCATGAAGTATCCCTTCTTGCCCTTGCCCTTCGTGAAACTAGTGGTTTCATTAACCATCAACAATTGATGCTCCTTCTTGATTTCTACTTTCGCGGTGTCAAACATCACGATATTTCAAGGATCATCATATCTATCCCTGATATGTTATAGTTAATCACGAAGCTCTAGTAGCTTGGTGGCAATGACTTTGGAGAAACACCACTATCTCATCTGGAAGACTAACTCCCACTCGATTCAAGTGATTGTTGTACCCAGACAATCTGAGTACAAGCTCAATGATTGAGCTTTTCACCCTTAGTTTGTAGGCTAGGAAACTCGTCGGAGGTCTTATACCTCTTGACGTGGGCACGAGCCTGAAATCCCAATTTCAGCCCTCGGAACATCTCATATGTTCTGCGACATTTCAAAAACGTCTTTGGTGCCTCAATTCTAAACCGTTTATGTAGCGACCAGACCTCAACCAGACTGATCTCTGTGCTCAGTGTCATCCCTGGATCAGTAATGCTGACACCACATAGTACTTGGAGGATTTATAATAGAGTAGCAACCACACACTTATTACATCAAATGTCTCAAAAGAGAACTTATTGAAATAAATATGGCTTAAGGCCATCTAAAAACGATAACAGCGGAAGGCTTGGAAGATAAGCGAGTCCATCAACTCCAACGTCATCACGGAGTATAGAACCACGACCTAAAAGCACCTTACTCATCGTCTGAAAAGTCTGCAACATGAAACGTTGCAGCCCAAAAACGGGTCAGCACATGGAATATGCTGGCAATGTAACACATAGAGAATAACAATGGAATAAGCTACACTACATGCAATTTGGCTGGTGTAAAAGCTCTATGGTTACAGTTTTGCATAAATCCAATTTTTCCCTACTGCCAAGGAATAAATTTAATTAACTATCATGGTGGTTGTTAAACATTGAGAATGGTTGACAGCATTCTCAATCCCAATTAAAAGTACTCATCAAACCCAACAATATTAGATTAAAGTAACATGATGAGATTCACATGATATCCAGGTACTAGATACTCAAAACGTCCATAACTGGGGACACGGCTAATCATGATTAGTTTGTACACTCTGCAGAGGTTTGCGCACTTTTCCCCACAAGACTCGATCGCCTCCGTTTGATTCCTCGCACTACATGGTGTTTGAGAAACGGATGACCGAGACATAGTCTTTTGGAAGCACTAGCACCTTACATGTGGGTAGACCGGTACACCTACTTTCCCCTACATCTGCTAGTCTACCCGTAAGAGTTTGCACGACTTAGTCAACTATGCCAGAGCCCATAATGGCTCGTGGTTGCACACGGAAGTTTCTAGTTTCAATAATCTCATGATCCCTTTGAGCCTGGGTGGCGGTCCGAAGAAATACAGGCAAGTCCTGATATAAACCAAGTGCCTCAATCCACCCAGATGTGTGTTTAAGTTGCCACCTTAAATAAACCATTGATTAACAATCTCACATCTGTCATGGATACACTCACCCAATCCACGTCTACTAGCATAGCATGGCATGAAAAAGCAAACGTAGAAGTAACTCCCAGGGGTTTGAAAATAAATCAGGTAATAGGTACTACCTCATCTACTTCCCATCCCACAATTTGCAATTGTTTGAGGATTGGTCTAATGCATAAAAACTGGGTATGAGAAAAGGTATGATCAAAATGTTACTTGCCTTGCCGATGATCCGCAAAACCTAGAGACTCGAAGTAACAGGCGGCGCACTCCGGGTATTCTATCGTAGACAAACAAACAAACAAACATACAATAAGTACTCATCTAATGCACTGGTAAAACTCGAATAAAAGATCCAACTAGAATGTTCAACTTAAGAACTCCGGTTTGCAAAAAGAACCAAATCAAACAAAGCAACGAAAGTCAAACGGCGAAAGAAAACAGCTTCGTTTTACTAATTTGGATCTAAGTCAAATTTTACAGAAGCAAAAACTTGTTGAAGTTGATTATTTGGAAAGATGGTTTCGAGACGAAACTCCAGGCGCTTGAATCGCCTGATTCCGATAAACGAGCGAAAAGTTATACTAAAACGAAAATCGGATCTGGAATCGTGATCAGAAAAATCGCGGATTAAATCCGAGAAAAAAGAAAAATGATGAACAGGCTGACGAACGAACGTTCTTGACTAAACAGATCTCACGAATACGTTCGTTAAAACGAACGAACGAGCGAACGCTCGCTATTTAACCGAACCGGAAAATAAAACCGATCTAATAAAATAAACCGAAAAAAACGAAGAAAAACGAAGAAAAAACCGCTCAGTTTTTTTAAAAAAAACGGCGACACGCGAATCGAGGCGGC
>NC_041389.1:661883503-661896663 GCF_002162155.2 Triticum dicoccoides | reverse complement strand
GCGGCGCGGCTGGCGGCTAGGGTTTCGGCGAAGTGGGCCGGCGGCGGTTGCGGGCTGGTGGGGCGGGCGGCCAGGCCTGGGGGGCTCGGGTGGCGCTATTTAAAGACGCCCCCGGGCGGAGTCCCGCTCGGGCACGGCCCGTAGGTCGGTTGCGTTTTTTTTTAATAATTCCGCGCAGAAGAAAAATAAAAAAGAAATACTAAACGGACTCCAAAAATCCCGAAATAAATTTTCCCCGGCTTCTAAAATCAAGCCGAACAAGATGAACATTTATTTTGGGTCTAAATGCAATTTTGAAAAACGCACATTTTTCCTAAATTCAAATAAAAGGCGAAAAACTTCCAAAATAAAACTTATTTGATTTTTTTATTAAATCTTCATTATTTCTTTATTTTGGGAAAGTCATTTTATTCCCTCTCTGAATATTTGGTAGTAGAGATAATTGAAGATAAAATAAATAAAATCAATGATCCTATTTTCAAAATTTGAGAAAAACTCAAATAAGAAAATAACGAAATCCCCAACTCTCTCCGAGGGTCCTTGAGTTGCATAGAATTTCTCGGATCGAGCCAAAGATGCAACAAAATATGATATACAATGATGATCTATGTATAACATTCCAAATTGAAAATTTGGGATGTTACAAACCTACCCCCCTTAAGATGAATCTCGCCCTCAAGATTCGGGTTGGCTAGCAAATAGGTGAGGGTGGTCCTTGAGCAGATCTTCCTCTCGTTCCTAGGTGGCTTCCTCCTCGGTGTTGTGGCTCCACTGAACTTTGCAAAACTTGATAACCTTACTGCGGGTAACTCAACTGGCATAATCCAGAATTCTAACTGGTTTCTCCTCATAAGTCAAATCATCCTTCAACTGAATTGCTTCCAGTGGCACAGTATCTCTCAGTGGTATATCGGCTATTTCTGTGTGACACTTCTTCAACTGTGAAACATGGAACACATCGTGAACTCCTAACAATCCCTCAGGTAATTCCAACTTGTACGCTACTTCTCCCATGTGTTCCAAAATCTTGTATGGCCCCACAAAACGTGGTGCTAACTTGCCTTTAACTGCAAAGCGCTTAACTCCTCGTAGCGGAGATACTCGAAGATAAACTCTGTCTCCGACTTCGTGTTCTGTCTCCTTGCATTTTGAATCTGCATAGCTCTTCTGCCTTGACTGAGCTACCTTGAGCCTGTCGCGGATCAACTTTACTTTCTGTTCAGACTCCTTAATCAAATCCGGTCCAAACAACTAGCGGTCTCCAACCTCATCCCACAACAATGGGGTTCTGCACCTCCTTCCGTACAAGGCTTCGAAAGGGGCCATCTTCAAACTGGATTGATAACTGTTGTTGTAAGAAAACTCCGCGTATGGCAAGTTGTCATCCCAACTAGATCCATAATCCAACACACAAGCTCTAAGCATATCCTCCAAAATCTGATTGACTCTCTCGGTCTGTCCATCTGTCTGCGGATGGAAAGCTGTGCTAAACTCCAACCTGGTTCCCAATGTTTCGTGCAATTGCTTCCAGAACTTCGAGGTGAATTGGGTTCCTCTATCTGATACGATACTCCTCGGAACTCCATGCAAACATACAATCCTTGTCATGTATATCTTAGCCAATTTGGCACCGCTGTAGGTAGTCTTTACTGGAATGAAATGAGCTACCTTCGTCAAACGATCGACTACAACCCAAATCGAGTCATAGCCTGAACGAGTCCTGGGCAATCCCGTGATGAAATCCATGCCTAGTTTGTCCCACTTCCATTTGGGTATAAGCAATGGCTGCAACAATCCGGCTGGCTTTTGATGTTCTTCCTTCACCCTCTGACATACATCACAAACTGCTACATACTCTGCAATATCCTTCTTCATTCCGGTCCACCAGAAAGTTTCCTTCAAATCCAAATACATCTTGGTATTCCCGGGGTGAATCGAATATGGTGAATCATGTGCCTCTTGCAGAATCAACCTCCTGATCTCCGGGTCATTGGGCACATAAACACGGTCCTCAAATCGTAGGGTATCGTACTCATCCTCACGAAATCCCTTAGCCTTTCCTTCGTTCATTTTCTCCTTTATAGAGGCAACTTCCTTATCTGTCTTTTGAGCTTCTCTGATTTTATCCATCAATGTAGACTAAATCTCCATTGCTGCTACATAGCCTCTCGGAACTATTTCCAAACATAGATCATGAAGATCCTCGGCTAACTCCTTGGGTATTCCTCCCATCATTAGTGTATTGACGTGGCTCTTACGGCTCAACGCGTCTGCTACAACGTTAGCCTTCCCGGGGTGATAATGCAATCTCATATCATAATCCTTAATAAGCTCCAACCATCTCCTCTGCCTGAGATTTAATTCCTTCTGCGTGAAGATGTACTTCAAACTCTTATGATCCGTGTACACCTCACAATGATTTCTAATGAGAAAATGTCTCCATGTTTTCAGTGCGTGCACTACGGCTGCTAATTCCAAATCATGAGTAGCATAATTCAACTCATGAGGCTTAAGCTGTCGTGAAGCATACGAAACAACTCTTCCCTCCTGCATAAGCACTGCTCCAAGTCCTCGACGTGAAGCGTCGCAATACACTTCATAATCCTTAGTCTAGTCTGGCAGAATTAATACTGGTGAGGTAACCAAACGTTTCTTCAACTCCTGGAAACTAGCCTCACACTCCTCAGTCCAAAAGAACTTAGTATCCTTCTTCAACAACTCTGTCATAGGCTTCGCAATCTTGGAGAAATTTTCAATGAATCTCCGGTAGTATCCTGTGAGTCCAAGGAAACTCCTGATCTCTCCAACTGTTGTTGGTGCTTCCCAGTTTGTCACAGTGACAACTTTAGTGGGGTCTACGGCAATACCTTCTCCGGATATAACATGTCCGAGAAATCCAACTTCCTTCAACCAAAACTCACACTTGCTGAACTTGGCGTATAGCTGATGTTCTCTGAGCTTCTCGAGTACCAAACGCAAGTGTTCCTTATGTTCCTCTTCATTCTTCGAGTAAACCAAAATATCATCAATGAACACTATGACGAACTTATCCAAAAACTCCATAAACACATTGTTCATCATGTTCATAAAATAGGCTGGGGCGTTAGTCAGACCAAATGACATAACGGTATACTCATACAGCCCATACCTGGTGGTAAAAGCCATCTTCGGTATATCTTGCTCCCGAATCTTCAACTGATGGTATCCTGATCACAAATCGATCTTGGAAAACACCTTAGCTCCTTGCAACCGATCAAACAGATCATTGATCATTGGTAGTGGGTACTTGTTCTTGATGGTTACTTCATTCAATCCGCGATAATCGACAACCATTCTTAATGATTGTCGGTGTACTAGAGTAGGGGTACCCTAGTATCCCGAACTTGTGCACGGGCAGTTGCAGCGCCCCGCGACAAGGCTTGCCGGGTGACCGCCAAGGTCCTCCATGGTTCCTTTGGAGCCATTCAAGAACAAAGTATTCAAGCCAAGGAGACAAGGCCCCGGCAAGAGGAGCTTGCCGGGAAGGCCAACCAAGGCATTTCAAGGAACTTGCCGCGACGCGCCACGCGTCCCGGCAAGGCCCGGTGAGCGACAAGCTTCCGGACGTGACAAGACAACGACCGCGGCAAGGCACTTGCCGCGGCAAGCTACCACTCTGTACCCGTGCTCCAGCACATCCACCAACGTGTCGCCCTGGGGCCTTTCCAGGCGCGCGTGGCAAGAGGCTGTGCAGCCAGCGGTGCGTGGTGGAAAGCGACGCTGACAAGATTGCCATCGTGGTAAGCGGTGGCGTCCCTGACGGTCCCTTTTTGCACTATTTGGGCGACGCAGACGGGCATTTAATGCCTTTGTCCCCTACCGTCAGGGTTAGGTATGATACACTGTACAGGTAGTTGTACCAACCGCAATTCCTTTTCCATTTTTACCCTTGTCTACGTTGCCACCTGTCGGTGACCCCTTTAGCATATAAAAGGAGGCCCATGCACAACATAGAGGGGGGGGGTTCGAAGGCAGAAAACACTCACGCTCGGTCTCGTTAGCAGCTAGTGTGTACTGTAGCACTCAGCGCTCCCGAGCAAGAACTCAATACACTCAGACGTGCAGCAGTAGGAGTGTTATCTCTCCGGAGAGCTCCGAAGCTGGGTAAACTGCTCGTGTGCTTCGCCTCGATCCGCTCTTCGTGCGATCTCCGCCCCCCGCCGAACCGAAAGGGGCTCGGTCCGCCGGTCCCATAGGTGTTCGTGGATCAGTTTCCCCGACATCTTTGGCGCGCCAGGTAGGGGAAGTCGAGGTTGTGTGAACCTGATCCGGCGTTCACACGAGCTAGATCTTCATCTTCTTCATCGACATGCCACCGAAGAAGAAGACTTCGGCGGCAGCTGTTCCGTCCACGTCGATCCCACCACCACCGGAGCAAATGGGTGGTGGGGTAGACGCCGGCGGAAGAATGGACATCGACGAGGGAGCTCACGGTGCTGCCAGGTCCAAGGACAAGGCTGCGCAGACCTCGGCGTCCGTACATGCACCGCGCCCATCTCAAGAGGCGCAGGACCGACAGCGTCATGGTATTCGCAGTGCCATATGTTTGCTAGACCAAGATTGAGCTGGTGGATCTCGGGGTGCTCAAGACCAGCATGCACGTCAACATGCTGGCACGAGCGAGACACGGTCGCCTGGACAGGATACTGCTCCTTCTAACATAGTTAGAAGTCCGAGCATATCCCGCTCCTTGCACCGTTCGCCACCGCCGCCCACCACTCCAGCAGAAGCTTTGGCGCGAGCTCAACTGCTCCTGGATTACCCTCCAACGGCAGACAGGATCGATAGGTGGAGGGCCACCATTCAGAGTCTCATTGGCTTCGCCAACGGCGACACTCCGCGGCAGCCGAGTACATCGCTACCGCGGCAGGACTGCCAGGCACGATCCGATGGCGACGAAACCGGTGGGGGTGCAACCACCATGCACTCTCCACCCCGAAGGCCAAGATCGCCGACTCGCCGAATCCACCTCAACAGCGACTCCACCGCATCATCAGATCCACGAGCTCGTCGCGATCAGCGCCAAGTTCTTCACGAACGACAGAGCAAGAAGAGGAAGTTGATTTCTGGTGACTATTTTCCGACAGAGCTCCCCGAAGCCGCCGCCAAGAAGGTCCTCAAGATCAACACCAAGGGTGCTGAGGAGCAGTCTGCTCCGGCAAGCCCTAGGGTTTGTTCCGTTGAAGCAGACGCTCCCGACAAGTTTTGCTCCGGCAAGCTTGCCGGGGAACGTCAAGCTCCGGCTGAGCCACAGGATCTCGCCGTAGAAGCGGATGTTCCCGCAGCAGCAGATGTGCCTTTAGTCCTTGTTGTCGAGCCGCAAGCTCCAGCCTGGGCACAGCAGATTGTCCGTTTCCTTCAGACAGGAGAACTTCCCGAAGAGCAAGAAGAAGCGGAAAGAGTAGCCCGGCAGTCAAGTATGTACCAGTTTGTCGACAACACACTGTACAGAAGAAGACCCAACGGCGTGAAATTGAAGTGTATTCACCGGGAAGACGGACAAAAGCTGTTGGCAGAGATACATGGAGGTATATGTGGTCACCACATTGGCGCAAGAGCACTTGCCGGCAAAGCGTTCCGGCAAGGTTTCTTTTGGCCGACAGCCCTCCAGGATGCAACTACACTAGTAACCAAGTGTGAAGCGTGCCAGTTCCATTCCAAGCAGATACACCAGCCAGCTCAAGCTCTCCAGACGATCCCTTTATCCTGGCCATTTTCGGTCTGGGGGCTCGACATCCTCGGCCCCTTTCCCCGAGCTGTCGGGGGCTTTGAGTACTTGTACGTTGCAATCGACAAGTTCACAAAGTGGCCGGAAGTGGAAGCAGTGAGGAAGGTGACAGCACAGTCAACAGTCAAGTTCTTCAGGTCGATTGTTTGCCGCTTCGGGATCCCTAACAGGATCATCACCGACAACAGCACGCAATTCACGAGCCGCACCTTCATGCAGTACGTCCAAGATCTTGGCGCCAAGGTCTGCTTCGCTTATGTTGCTCATCCGAGAAGTAACGGTCAAGCGGAGAGGGCGAATGCTAAAGTGCTGCGCGGGCTCAAGACCAGGACTTTCGACAGGCTGCGCAAGTGCGGAAAGAACTGGATTGAGGAGCTGTCAGTGGTTCTTTGGTTGATCAGGACGACGCCAAATCGAGCCACTGGCCAGACACCTTTCGCTCTAATCAATGGAGCAGAGGCAGTTCTCCCCACGGAACTCGTATACGGGTCGCCTCGAGTGCCCGCTTATGATGAGCTTGAGCAAGAGCAGTTGCAACAAGATGACGCGCTGCTCCTTGAGGAGGACCGTCTTCAGGCCGCTGTACGAGCTGCTCGATACCAGCAAGCTTTGTGCGGCTACCATAGCCGCAAAGTTAATGCCAGAAGTCTCGAGGAAGGCAACCTTGTTCTTCGGCGCGTTCAGTCCGCCAAGAATTCCAACAAGTTGACGCCGAAGTGGGAAGGCCCTTACCGGGTGAAACGAGTCACTAGGCCTGGCGCTGTCCGCCTTGAGACCGAAGATGGCATTCCGGTGAGCAACTCCTGGAACATTGAGCATCTTCGTAAGTTTTACCCGTAAGGCGCGGTTGCCGGAACCTGTTCCGGCAACCACCTTTTGTACAAGTCTTGCCAATGTTGCATGTAATCCTTTGTACGAAGCCGGGCGCGGACCCCGTGCATAAGAAAAGCTCATGTGCTCCGCACATCTTCTCAATTTCATGCTTTCTACTTTCTTTTGCATGCGTTATCTGACACTTTGTGCAGCGCCTACCCCCGGTAAGCAATAACGAGCCATAAGGCTCCATATCTTTATTTTCTCTTCTTTCTCTTTCTCAAGGAAAGGAAGGTTCCCTCGCCCACAAGTTTGCCAGGGGGAAAGGAGAAGATAATGGTGTGGAACAAGCGTCGTTCAAGGAAGTTTCGCCTTACCGGGAAGCAAACAACAGAAAAGCTAAGTTGCTAAAGTTTGAGCAATCAGTTTTAAAATTTATAAGTTATCTTCCTCGAACGACCGTGCTTTGTATGGAAAACCTGTGCGCGGAGGAACCAACTCGTAGCTAGTTGCGCCCTTACTTTGTTTCGAGTCCGCTCAACAATTTAAGTGAGCTGCGACTAGTTGCGATAAGGTTTCTTGTCAGTAGCGGCACCGCCAGCAGGCTGCTGACGTCCCGCACTCAGCGCTCGCGGCTAAGGTGCCTGCGCCGACAAGTTCCCTAAAAGCATAGGGCAAAAACATACAAAGGAAGGGATCAAGTAAAGGAAATAACATAGCAATCGCTACCCAAAATAGAGTCATATTACAAGATAGCTTATCGCAGCTCTAACAGATTGTTCTCATAACATGACCAGCAGCGACAAGAAAAAGAGGGAGGGGGCGGACGTTCCATCTTTCCGAATAAAGAAACCACCCACGATCTCTCCCACGACGCTGCATTCGACGCATGCCGTTCGAGGAGGGCGCGGTGGATACGGAGTGAGATACAGCGTAACCCAGGCCGCGCGTGCCCGTGCCCTGTTTTGGGCCTGGCCCAACAGCGCTCGGCACCGTGTGTGGCCCAGGCCCGGGGGCTCCTGTCGGTGTACTAGAGTAGGGGTACCCTAGTATCCCGAACTTGTGCACGGGCAGTTGCAGCGCCCCGCGGCAAGGCTTGCCGGGTGACCGCTAAGGTCCTCCATGGTTCCTTTGGAGCCATTCAAGAACAAAGTATTCAAGCCAAGGAGACAAGGCCCCGGCAAGAGGAGCTTGCCGGGAAGGCCAACCAAGGCATTCAAGGAACTTGCCGCGACGCGCCACGCGTCCCGGCAAGGCCCGGTGAGCGGCAAGCTTCCAGACGCGACAAGACAATGACCGCGGCAAGGCGCTTGCCGCGGCAAGCTACCACTCTGTACCCGCGCTCCAGCACATCCACCAACGTGTCGCCCTGGGGCCTTTCCAGGCGCGCGTGGCAAGAGGCTGTGCAGCCAGCGGTGCGCGGTGGCAAGCGACGCTGACAAGATTGCCATCGTGGCGAGCGGTGGCGTCCCTGACGGTCCCTTTTTGCACTATTTGGGCGACGTAGACGGGCATTTAATGCCTTTGTCCCCTGCCGTCAGGGTTAGGTATGATACACTGTACAGGTAGTTGTACCAACCGCAATTCCTTTTCCATTATTACCCTTGTCTATGTTGCCACCTATCAGTGACCCCTTTAGCATATAAAAGGAGGCCCATGCGCAACGTAGAGGGGGGTTCGAAGGCAGAAAAACACTCATGCTCGGTCTCGTTAGCAGCTAGTGTGTACTGTAGCACTCAGCGCTCCCGAGCAAGAACTCAATACACTCAGACGTGCAGCAGTAGGAGTGTTATCTCTCCGGAGAGCTCCGAAGCTGGGTAAACTGCTCGTGTGCTTCGCCTCGATCCGCTCTTCGTGCAATCTCCGCCCCCCGCCGAACCGAAAGGGGCTCGGTCCGCCGGTCCCATAGGTGTTCGTGGATCAGTTTCCCTGACAATGATCCATCCATCTTTTCCACCAGAAGTACTGGCGATCCCCAAGGCGAAGAACTTGGGCGAATAAAACCTTTATCCAACAACTCCTTGATCTGCTTCTTAATTTCCTCCAAATCTTGGGCTGGCATCCTGTATGGTCTCTTGGATATAGGTCCAGTGTCTGGCAGTAGTTCAATTAAGAACTCAATGTCCCTATCCGGTGGCATGCCTGGAAACTCTTCTGGAAATACATCGGGGAAATCCCTTACCACTGGTACTTCCTCCTGCACAACTCCTGATAAGGAATTTACATGTGCTCTTCTTAACTCATGCCGTGATACATACTTGATTTTTCTTCCTTCTGGTGTCGTAAGCAAAATCGACTTACTGGCGCAATCAATGTTCCCTCCATACATTGACAGCCAATCCATACCAAGAATTACATCCAAACCTTGGGATTCCAATATAATTAAATCCGTTGGAAAAACATGCCTTCCTATACTTAATGGCACCTGAAAGCATCCTTGACTGACCATAAACCCAGCTCCCGGTGAACTCACTAGCATAGGTGTCTTAAGAGTCTTAGTGGGCAGGCTAAACTTATTCACAAATCCCCTTGATATGTATGAATGCGATGCACCAGTATCAAAAAGAACAACTGCAGTAAATGCCTTAACCAAAAACTTACCTATTACTGCGTCTGGTTGAGCTTCAACCTCCTCCACAGTAACGTGGTTCACTTGCCCCCTATTGAAAGGGTTCGGCTTCTTTCCTGAGCTTCCATTGCCATTTCCATTTTGAGCTTCTGGGTTGCATAATGCCCAGTCTTACGGCACTTATAACAAGTGATATGACTCAGGTCTGCCTTGGATGGTGTTGACGGGTTGGTGCGGCTTTGTCCATTGCTTCCTCCATTCCCGTTTCCATTCTTTGCACCATTATGATTGTGCGAGTTACCTCCTTCATGAGTATGCTGAAAATGTCCCCCTGACTTTGGGGTAAAATGTGGCTTCTGCTGAGCTCCAGAATTGTACTTCCCCTGTGCATACTTCCTCTTACGATTGTCAATCTACTGCTGCTTCCCCTCAATCATAAGAGCATGATCTACTAACTCTTGGTAGTTATTGAAAGTGGCTACCATCAACTGCATGCTCAGCTCATCATTCAGTCCTTCTAGAAACTTCTCTTGCTTAGCTGCATCCGTAGCAACGTCATCTGGGGCATAACGTGCTAGCTTACTAAAATCATCCACATACTGGCCAACTGTCCGTCCTCCTTGGCGTAAGTTGCGAAACTCATGCTTCTTCATGGCCATAGCTCCTGCTGAAACATGGGCAGTACGAAAAGCTTGCTGAAACTGATTCCATGTGACAGTGTCTACAGGGTAAGTGGCTGTAAAATTCTCCCACCATGCTGTTGCGGGTTCGTCAAGCTGATGTGCGGCAAACTTCACCTTTTCTCCATCCGTGCATCCTGCAGTGGTCAACTCCCTCCCTATCTTACGGAGCCAATCATCTGCTACTATCGGCTCGGTGCTACTGGAAAACACCGGCGGATTCAACCTTAAGAAACGTGCCAGATGGTCAACAGGTGGTGGTGGTGGTGGTGGGTTGTTGTTGTTGTTGCCTTGGTTCTGTACCAATGTTTGAATCAAGGTATTCTGCTGCTGAATCAACTGAGTGATCTCTGGCGGAAAAACAAACTCGGGGTCGCGTCCCGGAGGCATCTGAGGGTTTAAAGGGGAGAGTTTAGAATAGAATGAGGTCTAGTGAGATAACACTACCCATATGCACATGAGACAAAACACACAATATCATTCCAAACAATTCAAACAAGGGCATACGACGGTCTAACTATCGTTACAAAAGTGCTTGGACTAAAACTAATTAAATGGTGGAAAATTCTACTACTGTTATGGTGGTCAACTAGAAAAACTGCTCCGATGAAGATTCCATGATATTTGCTCCAGCTTCATCAACATAGTCATCATCGCTGTCGTCGGGATCCGAGTCGGTGTCGTCGATGATGATATAATTATCTGGGCAAGTAGGTTCATCCTCTTCCTCTCTGGGTGCTGATCCTCCCATGAATACTCCAATCTTCTCCTTAAGGTCACCGTTCTGTCTTACTAGAGCGACGATTTCTTCCATATAGTCTTTACGTGTAGCCTTGAGTTTTGCTTCTAGCTCCTTGATCCTGGTCATAGCCTTCTGTAGTTCCTCCATATCTGCGCACATTTGATTCTCCTGGCGTCGGATGTGTTGGTTTAACTCCTGAATATAAGCTGCGATTGATCTGTCCCTCCTGGTGGTGATCATCTCCCAATGCTCATCTCGGCGCCCACAAATCTGGTAGATAGTATTCTTGAGGTCGTTGTGGTAAACTTCTCCAATCCGTCCCATGGCGATGTGAGCTGCCATGCTTTTTCCTAGGCTCCATGTTGGTACATTAAAGATAAACTCTATTGGCTCCGTGACTGGCGCAAATGTCCTTCCTGGAATGTTGACTTGAATCCTCCAGCGCTCCTCTTTGGGTAAAGTGGCGTTGAAAGTACCGGTGAAGCTTGGTACTCCTATGTTCAGGTATCTAGTGGCTTCCTTCAAGTGACATCCAAAAGGTGAATTCTCATCTGGTTGTGCGAACTTGATCCTTGCATCCGCCATCCTAAGGAATAGAAAAGATGAGGAATCAGAAATGAGAAGAAAGAGTAGTGATCTAGGGCTTTAGCTTAGTGGCCGTGTCCTACAGTCAGCGTGTGCTCTGATACCACCTTGTAGCAACCAGACCTCAACCAGTCTGATCTCTGTGCTCAGTGTCATCCCTGGATCAGTAATGCTGACACCACACAGTACTTGGAGGATTTATAACAGAGTAGCAACCACACACTTATTACATCGAATGTCTCAAAAGAGAACTTATTGAAATAAATATGGCTTAAGGCCATCTAAAAACGATAACAGCGAAAGGCTTGGAAGATAAGCGAGTCCATCAACTCCAACGGCATCACTGAGTATAGAACCACAACCTAAAAGCACCTTACTCATCGTCTGAAAAGTCTGCAACATGAAACGTTGCAGCCCGAAAACGGGTCAGCACATGGAATATGCTGGCAATGTAACACATAGAGAATAACAATGGAATAAGCTACACTACATGCAATTTGGCTGGTGTAAAAGCTCTATGGTTACAATTTTGCATAAAGCCAATTTTTCCCTACTGCAAAGGAATAAATTTAATTAACTATCATGGTGGTTGTTAAACATTGAGAATGGTTGACAGCATTCTCAATCCCAATTAAAAGTACTCATCAAACCCAACAATATTAGATTAAAGTAACATGATGAGATTCACATGATATCCAGGTACTAGATACTCAAAACGTCCATAACCAGGGACACGGATAATCATGATTAGTTTGTACACTCTGCAAAGGTTTGCGCACTTTTCCCCACAAGACTCGATCGCCTCCGTTTGATTCCTCGCACTACATGGTGTTTGAGAAACGGATGACCGAGACATAGTCTTTCGGAAGCACTAGCACCTTACATGTGGTTAGACGGGTACACCTACTTTCCCCTACATCTGCTAGTCTACCCGTAAGAGTTCGCACGACTTAGTCAACTATGCCAGAGCCCATAATGGCTTGTGGCTGCACACGGAAGTTTCTAGTTTGAATAATTTCATGATCCCTTTGAGCCTGGGTGGCGGTCCGAAGAAATACAGGCAAGTCCTGATAGAAACCAGGTGCCTCAGTCCACCCAGATGTGTGTTTAAGTTGCCACCTTAAATAAACCATTGATTAACAATCTCACATCTGTCATGGATACACTCACCCAATCCACGTCTACTAGCATAGCATGGCATGAAAAAGCAAACGTAGAAGTAACTCCCAGGGGTTTGAAAATAAATCAGGTAATAGGTACTACCTCATCTACTTCCCATCCCATAATTTAATTAGATCCTAATCATGCAATTGTTTGAGGATTGGTCTAATGCATAAAAACTGGGTATGAGAAAAGGTATGATCAAAATGTTACTTGCCTTGCTGATGATCCGCAAAACCTAGAGACTCGAAGTAACAGGCGGCGCACTCCGGGTATTCTATCGCAGACAAACAAACAAACAAACATACAATAAGTACTCATCTAATGCACTGGTAAAACTCGGATAAAAGATCCAACCAGAATGTTCAACTTAAGAACTCCGGTTTGCAAAAAAGAACCAAATCAAACAAAGCAACGAAAGTCAAACGGCGAAAGAAAACAGCTTCGTTTTACTAATCTGGATCTAAGTCAAATTTTACAGAAGAAAAAACTTGTTTAAGTTGATTATTCGGAAAGAGGGTTTCGAGACGAAACTCCAGGCACTTGAATCGCCTGATTCCGATAAACGAGCGAAAAGTTATACTAAAACAAAAATCTGATCTGGAATCGCGATCAGAAAAATCGCGGATTAAATCCGAGAAAAAAGAAAAACGACGAACAGGCTGACGAACGAACATTCGTTGACTAAAAAGATCTGACGAATACGTTCGTTAAAATGAGCGAACGAGCGAACGCTCGCTATTTAACCGAACCGAAAAATAAAAATGATCTAATAAAATAAACCGAAAAAAACAAAAAAAACCGCTCGGTTTTTAAAAAAACGGTGGCACGCGAATCGAGGCG
>NC_041389.1:661770343-661882995 GCF_002162155.2 Triticum dicoccoides | reverse complement strand
TAGGGTTTCAGCGAAGTGGGCCGGCGGCGGTTGCGGGCTGGCGGGGCGGGCGGCTGGGCCTGGCGAGGCTCGGGCGGTGCTATTTAAAGACGCCCCCGGGCGGAGTCCCGCTCGGGCACGGCCCGTAGGTCGGTTGCGTTTTCTTTTTTAATAATTCCGCGTAGAAGAAAAATAAAAAAGAAATACTAAACGGACTCCAATAATCCCGAAATAAATTTTCCCCGGCTTCTAAAATCAAGCCGGACAAGATGAACATTTATTTGGGGCCTAAATGCAATTTTGAAAAACGCACATTTTTCCTAAATTCAAATAAAAGGCGAAAAACTTCCAAAATAAAACTTATTTGATTTTTTTATTAAATCTTCATTATTTCTTTATTTTGGGAAAGTCATTTTATTCCCTCTCTAAATATTTGGTAGTAGAAATAATTGAAGATAAAATAAATAAAATCATTGATCCTATTTTCAAAATTTGAGAAAAACTCAAATAAGAAAATAACGAAATCCCCAACTCTCTCCGAGGGTCCTTGAGTTGCATAGAATTTCTCGGATCGATCCAAAGATGCAACAAAATATGATATGCAATGATGATCTATGTATAGCATTCCAAATTGAAAATTTGGGATGTTACAGTTTAAAATTACTGAACTATCACGTAGTCATCAAAACGTGTATATCAGATGTTCGCAACATCCACAGACGACGTTCGAGGTTCAGCACACCGAGCGATGCATTAAGGACATAAGCCTTCTACGCAGCAATGAGGACAATCCTCATTTTACGGACCCAGTCCGCATAATTGCTACTATCAACTTTCAACTAAATTTTTCTCTAGGATCATATCTAAAACAGTAGAACTAAAACGCGAGCTACGACATAATTTGCAAAGACCTTTTGACTATGTTCAAGATAATTAAGTTCATCTAATGAACTCCCACTCATATAGACACCCCTGTAGTCATCTAAGTGATACATGATCCGAGTCAACTAGGCCGTGTCCGATCATCACGTGAGACGGACTAGTCATCATCGGTGAACATCTTCATGTTGATCGTATCTACTATACGACTCATGTTCGACCTTTTGGTCTCTTGTGTTCCGAAGCCATGTCTGTACATGCTAGGCTCGTCAAGTCAACCTAAGTGTTTTGCATGTGTAAATCTGGCTTACACCCGTTGTATGTGAACGTTAGAATCTATCACACCCGATCATCACGTGGTGCTTCGAAACAACGAACTTTCGCAACGGTGCACAGTTAGGGGGAACACTTTCTTGAAATTATTATGAGGGATTATCTTATTTACTACCGTCGATCTAAGCAAATAAGATGCAAATACATGATAAACATCACATGCAATCAAATAGTGACATGATATGGCCAATATCATTTTGCTCCTTTTGATCTCCATCTTCGGGGCGCCATGATCATCATCGTCACCGGCATGACACCATGATCTCCATCATCATGATCTCCATCATCGTGTCTCCATGAAGTTGTCTCGCCAACTATTACTTCTACTACTATGGCTAACGGTTTAGCAATAAAGTAAAGTAATTACATGGCATTACTCAGTGACACGCAGGTCATACAATAAATAAAGACAACTCCTATGGCTCCTGTCGGTTGTCATATCATCGACATGCAAGTCGTGATTCCTATTACAAGAACTTGATCAATCTCATACATCACATATATTTCATTCATCACATCCTTTTTGGCCATATCACATCACAAGGCATATGCTGCAAAAACAAGTTAGACGTCCTCTAATTGTTGTTGCATGTTTTTACGTGGCTGCTATAGGATTCTAGCAAGAACGTTTCTTACCTACGCCAAAACCACAACGTGATATGCCAATTGCTATTTACCCTTCATAAGGACCCTTTTCATCAAATATGATCCGACTAAAGTGGGAGAGACAGACACCCGCTAGCCACCTTATGCAACTAGTGCATGTTAGTCGGTGGAACTTGTCTCACGTAAGTGTACGTGTAAAGTCAGTCCGGGCCGCTTCATCCCACAATACCGTCGAAACAAGATAGGACTAGTAACGGTAAGCATATTGAACAAAACCAACGCCCACAACAACTTGTGTTCTACTCGTGCATAGAATCCACGCAATAGACCTAGCTCATGATGCCATTGTTGGGGAACGTAGCAGAAATTCAAAATTTTCTACGCATCACCAAGATCAATCTATGGAGATTCTAGCAACAAGAGAGAGAGAGAGGGAGAGAGAGAGTGCATCTTCATACCCTTGAAGATCGCTAAGCGGAAGCGTTACAAGAACGCGGTTGATGGAGTCATACTCGCGGCGATTCAAATTGCGGAAGATCCGATCTAGCACCGAACGGACGGCGCCTCCACGTTCAACACACGTAGAGCCCGGTGACGTCTCCTCCTTCTTGATCCAGCAAGGTAAGAGGAGAAGTTGAGGGAGAGCTCCGGCAGCATGACGGCATGGTGGTGGACCTTGTGGTATTTCTCCAGGGCTTCGCCAAGCTCTACGGAGGAGGAGGAGGTGTTGGGGAGGGAGAGGTTGCGCCAAGGACAAGGGTGCAGCTCACATGCGTCTCCCCACTATATATAGGGGTGGAGGGGCTTATTTCTTGCCCTCCAAGTCCGTTGGGGCGTTGGCAAAGGTGGGAGGAAAGAAATCCCATCCTTTCCTTTCCCCACCGATTGTTATCCCCCCTTTTTAGGGATCTTGATCTTATCCCTTCGAGATATGATCTTATTCCTTCTAAGGGGGGGGGTCTTGGTGCGCCTTGACCAGGGGTGTGGGACCTTGCCCCCACTAACCACGTTCATGTGGGGGCCCCCTTGCAGGTGGGCCCCACTCTGGAACCTTCTAGAAACTTCCTGGTACAATACCAAAAAATCCCGAACATTTTCCGGTGGCCAAAATAGGACTTCCCATATATAAATCTTTACCTCCGGACCATTCCGGAACTCCTCGTGACGTTCGGGATCTCATCCGAGACTCCGAACAACTTTCGGTAACCACATACAATTCCCATAACAACTCTAGCGTCACTGAACCTTAAGTGTGTAGACCCTACGGGTTCGGGAATCATGCAGACATGACCGAGACATCTCTCCGGCCAATAACCAACAGCGGGATATGGATACCCATGTTGGCTCCCACATGTTCCACGATGATCTCATCGGATGAACCATGATGTCAAGGATTCAAGCAATCGCGTATACAATTCCCTTTGTCAATCGGTATGTTACTTGCCCGAGATTCGATCGTCGGTATCTCAATACCTCGTTCAATCTCGTTACCGGCAAGTCACTTTACTCATTCCATAATGCATGATCCCGTGACCAACTACTTAGTCACATTGATCTCATTATGATGATGCATTACCGAGTGGGCCCAGAGATACCTCTCCGTCATACGGAGTGACAAATCCCAATCTCGATTCGTGCCAACCCAACAGACACTTTCGGAGATACCTGTAGTGCACCTTTATAGTCACCCGGTTACGTTGTGACGTTTGGTACACCCAAAGCATTCCTACGGTATCCGGGAGTTGCACAATCTCATGGTCTAAGGAAATGATACTTGACATTAGAAAAGCTTTAGCAAAGGAACTACACGATCTTGTGCTATGCTTAGGATTGGGTCTTGTCCATCACATCATTCTCCTAACGATGTGATCCCGTTATCAATGACATCTAATGTCCATGGTCAGGAAACCATAACCATCTATTGATCAACGAGCTAGTCAACTAGAGGCTCACTAAGGACATGTTGTGGTCTATGTATTCACACATGTATTACGGTTTCCAGTTAATACAATTATAGCATGAACAATAAACAATTATCATGAACAAGGAAATCTAATAATAACCATTTTATTATTGCCTCTAGGGCATATTTCCAACATAACCAACCTATACTAAGCAGTTTAGGATGAGCAGGTAAGGTACAACAGCCGGTACAAAAGCAGGCTATGCATCAGAATAGGAGCAATCAATTACAGTAGCAAAATCTAATGCAAGCATGAGAGAATGGAATGAGCGATATCGGGATGATCAAGGGGGGGCTTGCCTGGAAGCTCCGCTGAAAGGGAAGAAGTGTCATCAGTGACCTAGACGATCACAGGGGCATCCACTGCGGTCTTGGGGTCTACCGAAGAGAAGAGGGGGGAGAAACAGTAAATACAGAGCAAACAAGAGCAATAATATGCATGACAATACAAAAGCAGCACCAGGGGTGTTCTAACACAGTGTTACATGATACCGGTGACACGGGATAACATCCAGGAAAGTTTACTCGGAGTTGGGCATTTCGGATAGAAGAACCGAAGGGGAAATGTTTGATGTTTGCTATGCTAGGGACGTGTGGCGGACGAACGGAACACATATTTAGATTTGTCTTGTTGTTCTGAGCAACTTTCATGTATAAAACTTTTTCATCTGATTTACGGATTATTTTCTATTAATTTCTAAAGTTTTGGTAACATTCTGAAATTATTATTAATTTGAAATTAATTGGAAAAATGCTATATGCACCGAGCACAGGGTACACAGAAGTATACCCAGGGGCTGACAGGTGGGCCAGGGGGTCACAGTTGACCAGTCAACGTTGACTGGTCAACAGGGGGTGGGCCCCCTGTCATTGAGACATTTACTAGTTACATATTAATTAGCTAGTTAATTAATTTTTTAATTAAATTATTGAAAGGATCGAGGGGGGTGATTAGACACTAAGTGAAAAAGTCACAGTTTTTAATTTCTTTAAGTTGAAGTGGAGTTTTAGCACAAGTTTAACAATCACAATACATAACAAGCAAGCATGCAAATAGTATATGAGCAACGGAAAGTAAAGCATGCAACTTGCAAGAATGTAAAGGGATGGGATTGGAGTGTGCAAACGCAATTTGGAGACACGGACATTTTTGAGACGTGGTTCTGATAGGTGGTGCTATCGTACATCCACGTTGATGGAGACTTCAACCCATGAAGGGTAACGGATGTGCGAGTCCACGGAGGGCTCCACCCA
The DNA here is from genome assembly GCF_002162155.2 of Triticum dicoccoides. NCBI lineage: Eukaryota > Viridiplantae > Streptophyta > Magnoliopsida > Poales > Poaceae > Triticum > Triticum dicoccoides. The sequence goes on along the minus strand of NC_041389.1, from coordinate 661,877,981 downwards.
TGAAGGGTCCACGAAGAAGCAACCTTGTCTATCCCACCATGGCCGTCACCCATGAAGGACTTGCCTCACTTGGGTAGATCTTAATGAAGTAGGCGATCTCCTTTCCCTTACAAACTCCTTGGTTCAACTCCACAATCTTGTCGGAGGCTCCCAAGTGACACCTAGCCAATCTAGGAGACACCACTCTTCAAGGAGTAACAAATGGTGTGTTGATGATGAACTCCTTTCTCTTGTGCTTCAAATGATAGTCTCCCCAACACTTAACTCTCTCTCATAGGATTTGGATTTGGTGGAAAGAAGATTTGAGAGGAAAGCAACTTGGGGAAGGATAGAGATCAAGATTCATATGGTAGGAATGGGATATCTTGGTCTCAACACATGAGCAGGTGGTTCTCTCTCAGAAAATGTACGTTGGAAGTGTAGGCATGCTCTGATGGCTCTCTCCACGAATGAAGAGTGGGTGGAGGGTTATATATAGCCTCCACACAAAATCTAACCGTTACACACAACTTACCAATCTCGGTGGGACCGAATCATCAAACTCGGTCGGACCGATTTAGCAAATAATGTGACTGTTAGGATTTTCGGTGGGACCGACATGTCAACTCGGTAGGACCGATATGGTTAGGGTTAGGGCATAACATAATCTCAGTGAGACCAATTACACAAACTTGGTGGGACCGATTTTGGTGATCAGCTAACCAGAGAGTTGGTCAGGCAAACTCGGTGGGACCGATTCGCTCATCTCGGTTGGACCGAGATGTTACGAAGAGGAACAGAGAGTTTGCATTGTAATCTCGGTAGGACCGATTACGCAAACTCGGTGTGACCGATTTTGGTAATGGAGACATACAGAGAGATTACAATCCCATCTCGGTGAGACCGAGATCCCTATCGGTGTGACCGATTTTATTAGGGTTTGTGGCAGTGGCTATGACATCTGAACTCGGTGGCGCCGGATAGAAAGAATTGGTGGGGCCGAGTTGGACTTTTGGTTTAGGTCATATGTGGATGTGAGAAAGTAGTTGAGGGCTTTGGAGCATATCACTAAGCACTTGGAGCAAGCAAGCCATTAAGCAACACCTCATCCCCTCTTGATAGTATTAGCTTTTCCTATAGACTCAATATGATCTTGGATCACTAAAATAGAAAAAGTAGAGTCTTGAGCTTGGAGCTTGAGCCAATCCTTTTGTCCTTAGCATCTTGAAGGGGTTCCACATCCTCTAGTCCATGCCACTTCATTGTTGAACTTATCTGAAACATACTAGGTAAAAGTGTTAGTACAACAAGAGATATGTTGACATTAATTACCAAAATCACCCAGGGAGCACTTGTGCTTTCAATCTCCCCCTTTTTGGTAATTGATGACAACATACATCAAAGATTTAGATAAAGATTTAGAGAATAACAAATAAAGCTTTGGAAAGACATGTAACATGCATAGGCTCCCCCTACATGTATGCAATCATGTAAATATGGAATATAGGAGCATGTGAATGCATAAGCATGATAGAGTAAGCATGTGTTACATTTATCTTGGCTATATGCATCAGAGCAAAAGATGTGAATATGGGAAATGTACCTTCATGCTCATGAGTCCTTCTTGCAAACAATATGTACATTAGCAAGAATTCCTCAAACACATGACTGTGATGCATATACTTACCTTGTGGTCTTGAGTTGGCTTAGGATGGAATGAACCTGTGTAAACAAGGTTAGATAACACAGATGCACCTACTAGCTAGAGCAAACAAAAGAAACCACAAGAGAACCAAGACTGGGATGACATGTAGAGAGTGAGTACTGAGTACCACGTTGGATATAGAGATGTCCCCAAAGGTAAAGATGTGCAAAGAATTCAAGGATTTCCTTCCCTTAGATGTCTTGCTCCCCCTAAATCTAGCATGGGATGCTGGGAGAAGATAGGGAACAGAAAATCAGATCTCAAAGAAAATAAACAGAGTTAATGCAAACAAACAAACATGTCTTTCCCCTCTTGAAGACATGTGACTTCTCTCCTCTTGAACACCAAGCATCTGGGGTCCTTGATGATTACTCTCTCTCCCCCTTGAGTATTCTCTCCCCCTATAGATGTGATTAAGCTTTGATGTGATCTCTCTCTCCCCCTTTGACATCAATTTTCAAGAAGGTTTCTTCTGGATATTTTTTACAAATGGGTTTGGTCCTTGAGTCACAGAGCAAAATCAGCAAGTTAAATGTGATGCTGGTAGAGGAAAAAATTCACTGAGTGGAGCTGGTTCAAAAAGAATGCAGGAACAAGTGGCAAAAATGTCTTTCCTGCTATGAAATCAGTGACTCCGAGTTTTATGCTTCAGTTGGACCGAAGGCAATATACCGGTGTGACCGAGTTCATCATAGAGAAAACACTTGTCCCCTCAGCTCACTAGACAAGTAAGATCTCACAAGGATTTGCAAGGAATTAACTGAAAGATTTGCAATGAATTGGATGCAGGGAATGCAGAACAGAAAATAAAAGAAAAGAAATCTAGATGAAACAAATATGCATGAGACAAATGCAAGAGCACAGAAAAGAACACAAGAGAACTTCATCTAGAGATGGTCGGCGACAAAGTCACCTATGTCAGAGTATATTGACTTAGGAGTCAAGTGAGATCACTTGATCATGGGTCATACTCATCGTTTAAGCTCAAAATGGGGTTACCATTTTTCGTTTAAGCATCTTGATGTATTCACATCTTGTCGAGTTGCTTTGACTCATGACTTGGAGTAAAGCTTCTCTAAGATGGAATAACATACATTGGGTAGTGGTGTTGATCGTGATCATGTAGTTGAACTTATTGAAGGAAATATGCCCTAGAGGCAATAATAAAGTTATTATTTATTTCCTCACATCATGATAAATGTTTATTATTCATGCTAGAATTGTATTAACCGGAAACATGATACATGTGTGAATACATAGACAAACATATAGTCACTAGTATGCCTCTACTTGACTAGCTCATTAATCAAAGATGGTTATGTTTCCTAACCATAGACATGTGTTGTCATTTGATTAATGGGATCACATCATTAGGAGAATGATGTGATTGACATGACCCATTCCGTTAGCCTAGCACTTGATCGTTTAGTATATTGCTATTGCTTTCTTCATGACTTATACATGTTCCTGTAACTATGAGATTATGCAACTCCCGTTTACCGGAGGAACATTTTGGGTACTACCAAACATCACAATGTAACTGGGTGATTATAAAGGAGTACTACAGGTGTCTCCGAAGGTACATGTTGAGTTGGCGTATTTCGATATTAGGTTTTGTCACTCCGATTGTCGGAGAGGTATCTCTAGGCCCTCTCGGTAATGCACATCACTATAAGCCTTGCAAGCAATGTGACCAATGAGTTGGTTACGGAATGATGCATTACGTAACGAGTAAAGAGACTTGTCGGTAACGAGATTGAACTAGGTATTGGATACCGACGATCAAATCTCGGGCAAGTAACATACCGATGACAAAGGGAACAACGTACGGTTTGACCGATAAAGATCTTCGTAGAATATGTAGGAACCAATATGGGCATCCAGGTTCCGCTATTGGTTATTGACCGAGAATAGTTCTAGGTCATGTCTACATAGTTCTCGAACCCGTAGGGTCCGCACGCTTAACGTTACAATGACAGTTTTATTATGAGTTTATAAGTTTTGATGTACCGAAGTTTGTTCGGAGTCCCGGATGTGATCATGGACATGACGAGGAGTCTCGAAATGGTCGAGACATAAAGATTGATATATTGGACGACTATATTCGGACACCGGAAGTGTTCCGGACGTTTTCGGAGAAAACCGGAGTGCCGGAGGGTTACCGGAACCCCCCCGGGAGAGATAATGGGCCACATGGGCCTTGGTGGAAAGAGAGAGGGGCAGCCAGGGTGGGCCGCGCGCCCCCTCTCCCTCTGGTCCGAATTGGACTAGGAGGGGGGGCGGCGCCCCCCTCTTTCCTTCCCCCCTCTCCCCCTTCCTTCCCCCTCCTAGTAGGAGTAGGAAAGGGGGAGTCCTACTCCTACTAGGAGGAGGACTCCTCCTCCTTGGCGCGCCCACAAGGGCCGGCCTGCCTCCCCCCTCCCTCCTTTATATACGGGGGCAGGGGGCACCCCATGACACACAAGTTGATCTACGGATCGTTCCTTAGCCGTGTGCGGTGCACCCCTCCACCATATTCCACCTCGGTCATATCGTCGCAGGGTTTAGGCGAAGCCCTGCGCCGGTAGAGCATCATCAGCATCACCACGCCGTTGTGCTGACGGAACTCATCCCCGGAGCTTTGCTGGATCGGAGCCCGGGGATCGTCATCGAGCTGAACGTGTGCTGAACTCGGAGGTGCCGTACGTTCGGTACTTGGATCGGTCGGATCGTGAAGACGTACGACTACATAAACCGTGTTGTCATAACGCTTCCGCTTACGGTCTACGAGGGTACGTGGACAACACTCTCCCCTCTCGTTGCTATGCCATCACCATGATCTTGCGTGTACGTAGGAAATTTTTTGAAATTACTACGTTCCCCAGCAGTGGTATCAGAGCCTAGGTGTTATGTGTTGATGTTATATGCACGAGTAGAACACAAGTGAGTTGTGGCGATACAAGTCATACTGCTTACCAGCATGTCATACTTTGGTTCGGCGGTATTGTGAGATGAAGCGGCCCAGACCGACATTACGCGTACGCTTACGCGAGACTGGTTTCACCGTTACGAGCACTTGTGCTTAAAGGTGGCTGGCGGGTGTCTGTCTCTCTCACTTTAGCTGAATCGAGTGTGGCTACGCCCGGTCCTTGCGAAGGTTAAAACATCACTAACTTGACGAACTATCGTTGTGGTTTTGATGCGTAGGTAAGAACGGTCCTTGCTAAGCCCGTAGCAGCCACGTAAAATTTGCAACAACAAAGTAGAGGACGTCTAACTTGTTTTTGCAGGGCATGTTGTGATGTGATATGGTCAAGACGTGATGCTATATTTTATTATATGAGATGATCATGTTTTGTAACTGAAGTTATCGGCAACTGGCAGGAGCCATATGGTTGTCGCTTTATTGTATGAAATGCAAACACCCTGTAATTGCTTTACTTTATCACTAAGCGGTAGCGATAGTCGTAGAAGAAATAGATGGCGTAAACGACAATGATGCTATGATGGAGATCAAGGTGTCGCGCCAGTGACGATGGTGATCACGACGGTGCTTCAAAGATGGAGATCAAAAGCACAAGATGATGATGGCCATATCATATCACTTATATTGATTGCATGTGATGTTTATCCTTTATGCATCTTATCTTGCTTTGATTGACGGTAGCATTTTAAGATGATCTCTCACTAATTATCAAGAAGTGTTCTCCCTGAGTATGCACCGTTGCGAAAGTTCTTTGTGCTGAGACACCACGTGATGATCGGGTGTGATAGGCTCTACGTTCAAATACAACGGGTGCAAAACAGTTGCACACGCGGAATACTCGGGTTAAACTTGATGAGCCTAGCATATACAGATATGGCCTCGGAACACGGAGACCGAAAGGTCGAGCGTGAATCATATAGTAGATATGATCAACATAATGATGTTCACCATTGAAACTACTCCATCTCACGTGATGATCGGACATGGTTTAGTTGATTTGGATCACGTGATCACTTAGATGACTAGAGAGATGTCTGTCTAAGTGGGAGTTCTTAAGTAATATGATTAATTGAACTTAAATTTATCATGAACTTAGTACCTGATAGTATTTTGCTTGTCTATGTTTGTTGTAGATAGATGGCTTGTGCTGTTGTTTCGTTGAATTTTAATGTGTTCCTTGAGAAAGCAAAGTTGAAAGATGATGGTAGCAATTACACGGACTGGGTCCGTAACCTGAGGATTATCCTCATTGCTGCACAGAAGAATTATGTCCTGGAAGCACCGCTGGGTGCCAGGCCTGCTGCTGATGCAACTGACGACGTTAAGAACCTCTGGCAGAGCAAAGCTGATGACTACTCGATAGTTCAGTGTGCCATGCTTTACGGCTTAGAACCGGGTCTTCAACGACGTTTTGAACGTCATGGGGCATATGAGATGTTCCAGGAGTTGAAGTTAATATTTCAAGCAAATGCCCGGATTGAGAGATATGAAGTCTCCAATAAGTTCTATAGCTACAAGATGGAAGAGAATAGTTCTGTCAGTAAACACATACTCAAAATGTCTGGGTATAATAATCACTTGATTCAACTGGGAGTTAATCTTCCTGATGATAGTGTCATTGACAGAATTCTCCAATCACTGCCACCAAGCTACAAGAGCTTCGTGATGAACTATAATATGCAAGGGATGGACAAGACTATTCCCGAGCTCTTCGCAATGCTAAAAGCCGCGGAGGTAGAAATCAAGAAGGAGCATCAAGTGTTGATGGTTAACAAGACCACCAGTTTCAAGAAAAAGGGCAAAGGGAAGAAGAAGGGGAACTTCAAGAAGAACAGCAAACAAGTTGCTACTCAAGAGAAGAAACCCAAGTCTGGACCAAAGCCTGAAACTGAGTGCTTCTACTGCAAGCAGACTGGACACTGGAAGCGGAACTGCCCCAAGTATTTGGCGGATAAGAAGGATGGCAAAGTGAACAAAGGTATATGTGATATACATGTTATTCATGTGTACCTTACTAATGCTCGCAGTAGTACCTGGGTATTTGATACTGGTTCTGTTGCTAATATTTGCAACTCGAAACAGGAACTACGGATTAAGCGAAGATTGGCTAAGGACGAGGTGACGATGCGCGTGGGAAATGGTTCCAAAGTCGATGTGATCGCAGTCAGCACGCTACCTCTACATCTACCATCGGGATTAGTTTTAGACCTAAATAATTGTTATTTGGTGCCAGCATTAAGCATGAACATTATATCTGGATCTTGTTTGATGCGAGACGGTTATTCATTTAAATCAGAGAATAATGGTTGTTCTATTTATATGAGTAATATCTTTTATGGTCATGCACCCTTGAAGAGAGGTCTATTTTTATTGAATCTCGATAGTAGTGATACACATATTCATAGTGTTGAAACCAAAAGATGCAGAGTTGATAATGATAGTGCAACTTATTTATGGCACTGCTGTTTAGGTCATATCGGTGTAAAGCGCATGAAGAAACTCCATACTGATGGGCTTTTGGAATCACTTGATTATGAATCACTTGGTACTTGCGAACCATGCCTTATGGGCAAGGTGACTAAAATGCCGTTCTCCGGAACTATGGAGCGAGCAACTGATTTGTTGGAAATCATACATACTGATGTTTGTGGACCAATGAATGTTGAAGCTCGCGGCGGGTATCGTTATTTTCTCACCTTCACAAATGACTTGAGCAGATATGGGTATATCTACTTGATGAAACACAAGTCTGAAACATTTGAAAAGTTCAAAGAATTTCAGAGTGAAGTGGAAAATCACCGTAACAAGAAAATAAAGTTTCTACGATCTGATCGTGGAGGAGAATATTTGAGTTATGAGTTTGGTTTACATTTGAAACAATACGGAATAGTTTCGCAACTCACGCCACCCGGAACACCACAACGAAATGGTGTGTCCGAACGTCGTAATCGTACTTTACTAGATATGGTGCCATCTATGATGTCTCTTACTGATTTACCGCTATCGTTTTGGGATTATTCTTTAGAGACGGCCGCATTCACGTTAAATAGGGCACCATCTGTGGTTTGGAAAGAAACCAAAGTTGTCGTTTCTTAAAGTTTGGGGTTGCGATGCTTATGTGAAGAAACTTCAACCAGATAAGCTCGATCCTAAATCGGAGAAATGTGTCTTCATAGGATACCCTAAAGAGACCATTGAGTACACCTTCTATCACAGATCTGAGGGCAAGATTTTTGTTGCTAAAATCGGATCCTTTCTAGAGAAGGAGTTTCTCTCGAAAGAAGTGAGTGGGAGGAAAATAGAACTTGATGAGATAACTGTATCTACTCCCTTGTTGGAAAGTAGTTCATCACAAGAAACGGTTCCTGTGACAACTACACCAATTAGTGAGGAAGCTAATGATATTCATGAAACTTCAGATCAAGTTTCTACTGAACCTCGTAGGTCTACCAGAGTAAGATCCGCACCAGAGTGGTACGGTAATCCTATTCTGGAAGTCATGTTACTTGACCATGATGAACCTACGAACTATGAGGAAGCGATGATGAGCCCAGATTCCGCAAAATGGTTAGAGGCCATGAAATCTGAGATGGGATCCATGTATGAGAACAAAGTATGGACTTTGGTTGACTTGCCCGATGATCGGCAAGCCATTGAGAATAAATGGATCTTTAAGAAGAAGACTGACGCTGATGGTAATGTAACTGTCTATAAAGCTCGACTTGTTGCGAAAGGTTTTCGACAAGTTCAAGGGGTTGACTATGATGAGACTTTCTCACCCGTAGCGATACTTAAGTATGTCCGAATCATGTTAGCTATTGCTGCATTTCATGATTATGAAATCTGGCAAATGGATGTCAAAACTGCATTCTTGAATGGATTTCTGGAAGAAGAGTTGTATATGATGCAGCCAGAAGGTTTTGTTGATCCAAAAGGTGCTAACAAAGTGTGCAAGCTCCAGCGATCCATTTATGGACTGGTGCAAGCATCTCGGAGTTGGAATAAATGCTTTGATAGTGTGATCAAAGCATATGGTTTTATACAGACTTTTGGAGAAGCCTGTATTTACAAGAAAGTGAGTGGGAGCTCTGTAGCATTTCTGATATTATATGTAGATGACATATTATTAATTGGAAATGATATAGAATTTCTGGATAGCATAAAGGGATACTTGAATAAAAGTTTTTCAATGAAAGATCTAGGTGAAGCTGCTTACATATTGGGCATCAAGATCTATAGAGATAGATCAAGACGCTTAATAGGACTTTCACAAAGCACATACCTTGATAAAATTTTGAAAAAGTTCAAAATGGATCAGGCAAAGAATGGGTTCTTGCCCGTGCTTCAAGGTGTGAAGTTGAGTCAAACTCAACGCCCGACCACAGCAGAAGATAGAGAGAAAATGAAAGATATTCCCTATGCTTCAGCCATAGGCTCTATCATGTATGCAATGCTGTGTACCAGACCTGACGTATGCTTACAATAAGTTTGGCAGGGAGGTACCAAAGTAATCCAGGAGTGGATCACTGGACAGGGGTCAAGAACATCCTGAAATACCCGAAAAGGACTAAGGATATGTTTCTCGTATATGGAGGTGACAAAGAGCTAGTCGTAAATGGTTACGTCGATGCAAGCTTTGGCACTGATCCGGACGATTCTAAATCGCAAATCGGATACGTGTTTTTATTAAACGGTGGAGCTGTAAGTTGGTGCAGTTCTAAACAAAGCGTCGTGGCGGGATCTACATGTGAAGCTGAGTACATAGGCGCTTCGGAAGCAGCAAATGAAGGAGTCTGGATGAAGGAGTTCATTACCGATCTAGGTGTTATACCTAGTGCATCGGGACCAATGAAAATCTTCTGTGACAATACTGGTGCAATTGCTTTGGCAAAGGAATCCAGATTTCACAAGAGGACCAAGCACATCAAGAGACGCTTCAATTCCATCCGGGACCAAGTCCAAGTGGGAGACATAGAAATTTGCAAGATACATACGGATCTGAATGTTGCAGACCCATTGACTAAGCCTCTCTCATGAGCAAAACATGATCAGCACCAAGACTCCATGGGTGTTAGAATCGTTACTATGTAATCTAGATTATTGACTCTAGTGCAAGTGGGAGACTGAAGGAAATATGCCCTAGAGGCAATAATAAAGTTATTATTTATTTCCTCACATCATGATAAATGTTTATTATTCATGCTAGAATTGTATTAACCGGAAACATGATACATGTGTGAATACATAGACAAACATATAGTCACTAGTATGCCTCTACTTGACTAGCTCATTAATCAAAGATGGTTATGTTTCCTAACCATAGACATGTGTTGTCATTTAATTAATGGGATCACATCATTAGGAGAATGATGTTATTGACATGACCCATTCCGTTAGCCTAGCACTTGATCGTTTAGTATATTGCTATTGCTTTCTTCATGACTTATACATGTTCCTGTAACTATGAGATTATGCAACTCCCGTTTACCGGAGGAACACTTTGGGTACTACCAAACGTCACAACGTAACTGGGTGATTATAAAGGAGTACTACAGGTGTCTCCGAAGGTACATGTTGAGTTGGCGTATTTTGAGATTAGGTTTTGTCACTCCGATTGTCGGAGAGGTATCTCTGGGCCCTCTCGGTAATGCACATCACTATAAGCCTTGCAAGCAATGTGACCAATGAGTTGGTTACGGAATGATGCATTACGTAACGAGTAAAGAGACTTGTCGGTAACGAGATTGAACTAGGTATTGGATACCGATGATCAAATCTCGGGCAAGTAACATACCGATGACAAAGGGAACAACGTATGTTGTTATGCGGTTTAACTGATAAAGATCTTCGTAGAATATGTAGGAACCAATATGGGCATCCAGGTTCCGCTATTGGTTATTGACCGAGAATAGTTCTAGGTCATGTCTACATAGTTCTCGAACCCGTAGGGTCCGCACGCTTAACGTTATGATGACAGTTTTATTATGAGTTTATAAGTTTTGATGTATCGAAGTTTGTTCGGAGTCCCGGATGTGATCGCGGACATGACGAGGAGTCTCGAAATGGTCGAGACATAAAGATTGATATATTGGACGACTATATTCGGACACCGGAAGTGTTCTGGACATTTTCGGAGAAAACCGGAGTGCCGGAGGGTTACCGGAACCCCCCCGGGAGAGATAATGGGCCACATGGGCCTTGGTGGAAAGAGAGAGGGGCGGCCAGGGTGGGCCGCGCGCCCCCTCTCCCTCTGGTCCGAATTGGACTAGGACGGGGGGGCGCCCCCTCTTTCCTTCCCCCCTCTCCCCCTTCCTTCCCCCTCATAGTAGGAGTAGGAAAGGGGGAGTCCTACTCCTACTAGGAGGAGGACTCCTCCTCCTTGGCGCGCCCACAAGGGCCGGCCAGCCTCCCCCTCCCTCCTTTATATACGGGGGCAGGGGGCACCCCATGACACACAAGTTGATCTACGGATCGTTCCTTAGCCGTGTGCGGTGCCCCCTCCACCATATTCCACCTCGGTCATATCGTCGCGGAGTTTAGGCGAAGCCCTGCGCCGGTAGAGCATCATCATCGTCACCACGCCGTCGTGCTAACGGAACTCATCCCCGAAGCTTTGCTGGATCGGAGCCCGGGGATCGTCATCGAGCTGAACGTGTGCTGAACTCGGAGGTTGCGTATGTTCGGTACTTGGATCGGTCGGATCTGAAGACGTACGACTACATCAACCGCGTTGTCATAACGCTTCCGCTTACGGTCTACGAGGGTACGTGGACAACACTCTCCCCTCTCGTTGCTATGCCATCACCATGATCTTGCGTGTACGTAGGAATTTTTTTGAAATTACTACGTTCCCCAACACTTATGTGGGTTGCTCAAGGTTGATGTAGCTCATCAAGAGTTGGGAGCACCACTTGGAATTTGAGTTCATCTACCTACATGGGTTAGTTTTTGCAAGGAAGAGCACTTGTGTATCCAAAATGACAATCATGATAAACAATAACAAATTTGTCAAAGGATATGTTTGAATGGTTCTGTGCTTCCTTGTCTTCAACCACCATTGTGTAGAGACTTGGTGATGTAGAGATTGCTCAAGATGTGAGTGAGTTGCAATCTCATAGATTTAGATTCATCCAAGTACCTACAAGGGTTAGATAACATGCAAGGTGCAAATATATCCAAAACATAAGATTATCATCATAAGAGAAATATCAAGGATTAGTCATAGACTCATGTCTTGCATGTATCAAATGGAGTTCCTACTCCAAGTTTGAAGCATCAATGATGTTCAATTCAACTCTTAACCTGCAAAACACTTTATCATCAAGTGGTTTAGTGAAAATATCCGCTAATTGCTTATCGGTGCGAACATGTTTAAGATTAATGTCCCCTTTGGCAACATGATCTTGAATGAAATGATGACAAACTTTAATATGCTTAGTTCGAGAATGTTGCACGGGATTGTGAGCAATCTTGATAGCACTTTCATTGTCACAAAGCAATGGAACATGTTTCACATATATCCCATAATCTTTAAGAGTTTGGGTCATCCAAAGTAATTGAGCACAACATGAACCAGCGGCAATGTATTCCGCTTCGGCGGTGGATAAGGATACCGAGTTTTGTTTTTGGAAGACCAAGACACAAGAGATCTACCAAGAAATTGACAAGTACCCGAAGTGGACTTTCCATCAACCTTGTCACCGGCATAGTCCGAGTCGGAGTAGCCAACAAGATTAAAAGAGGCCCTCTTTGGATACCAAATGCCAAAATTTGGTGTGTGAATTAAGTATCTCACTATCCTTTTCACGGCCTTAAGATGACATTCTTTAGGAGCAGCTTGATATCGTGCACACATGCACACACTTAGCATAATATCGGGACGTGAAACACATAGATATAACAATGAACCAATCATAGAGCGATAAACCTTTTGATCAACCGGTTCACCATCTTTGGTCAAATCAAGATGTCCACTAGTAGGCATGGGTGTAGTCATACCTTTGCATTCTTGCATATTGAACTTCTTGAATAAGTCCTTGGTGTACTTTGTTTGAGAGACAAATGTACCTTCCTTAGTTTGCTTGATTTGCAAACCAAGAAAGAATTTGAGTTCACTCATCATTGACATCTCAAACTCCTCTGACATTAACTTTCCAAACTTCTCACTAAAGTGAGGGTTAGTTGAACCAAATATAATATCATCAACATAGATTTGGCACACAAATAGTTCTCCATTAACCCTTCTAGTAAAAAGAGTAGAATCAAATTTTCCAATTTCAAAGCCTTTTTCAATAAGGAACTTGGTCAAGCATTTATACCACGCTCTAGGAGCTTGTTTAAGACCATAAAGAGCTTTGTGAAGTTTATAAACATGATTAGGTTTCTTAGGATTGACAAAGCCGGGAGGTTGCTTAACATAAACTTCCTCCTCTATTTCACCATTTAGAAGCACTTTTAATGTCCACTTTGTACAAGGTGATATCATGGTGATTAGCATAGGCAAGTAAGATGCAAATGGACTCAAGTCTAGCAACGGGATCATAAGTCTCACCATAGTCCATACCTTCGACTTGAGTGTAGCCTTGGGCGACGAGACGTGCTTTGTTGCGAACTACTTGTCCATCTTCATCTTGCTTGTTGCCAAACACCCATTTGGTACCGATGATGTTGTGGTTGTTGTCGGGCTTCTCAACCAATGTCCAAACTTGATTTCTCTCGAAGTTGTGTAGCTCTTCATGCATGGCGTTTATCCAATCTGGATCTTCCAAAGCTTCTTCAACCTTCATAGGTTCAATGCTAGAGATGAATGAATAGTGTTCACAAAAGTTAGCTAAACGAGTTTTAGAGCGAGTGATTCTCCCGGTTTGGATGTCATTGTAGATTTGCTCGACGGGATGGTCTTTAATTAGCAACTCTTGCTCGAACTCGTGAAAGCTTTTGCTTGGATCTAGGTGGAACATCTTCCTCATCTTGTTCTTCTTCTTGGCCTTCTTCATTGTTGATGTTGTCGTTCTCTTGTCGTGGTGGAGAAGGAGGTTGTTGACGTTCATCTTGGTGTACTCCCTCGTTTTCTTCATCTTGGTGTGTCCCACTTGTGAATGCTTCCGTATCAACTATTGGTTCACCTTGTCGTGAGGTGGAAGCTTCCACTTGGATGGACGAGGTACTCTCCTTCACCTCCGTTGGACGAATCTTGCCAATAGACAAGTCTTGGATTGCTTCCGAAGGATCTTTGTCTCCTACATCAATTGGCAATTGCTCTACTTGCGAGCCGTTAGATTCATCAAACTTCACATCTACCGTTTCTTCAACCTTTCGAGTGAAATTTTTGTAGACACGGCAAGTGTGAGAGTTTGAGCCATAACCAAGTAGGAAACCTTCATGAGACTTAGGAGCAAAATTAGAACGACGATGCTTATCAAGAATGTAGCACTTTGAGCCGAATACTCGGAAGTATCCAACTTGGGGTTTGTTACCTGTGAGGAGCTCGTATGCCGTCTTGCTGAGTAGCTTGTGAAGATACAAGCGATTTGTTGCATGACAAGCTGTCTCAACCGCTTCCGCCAAAAAGTGCTTCGACGTCTTGTACTCAACAAGCATCGTTCTCGCCATTTCGATGAGCGTCCGGTTCTTCCTCTCAACAACTCCATTTTGTTGAGGTGTGTACGTAGCCGAGAACTCATGTGAAATCCCTTCTTCGTCAAGAAAGGTGTCCACATTTGCATTCTTGAACTCCGTTCCGTTGTCGCTGCCAACCTTCTTGATCTTCACTTAAAATTGATTTTGGGCCTTCCGAGCGAAGTTTTTGAAGATCTTTTGGACCTGTGATTTATCATCAAGAAAGAACACCCACGTAAATCTTGAAAAATCATCAACTATAACTAGACCAAAAGAATTTCCACCAAGACTTTTGTAGGCGTTGGGACCAAAAAGATCCATGTGAAGTAGCTCGAGTGGCCTCCTTGTGGTCATGATGTTCTTCACGGGATGCCTTCCTCCAATCTGTTTACCTGCTTGACAAGCGCTGCAAAGTCTATCCTTATCAAATATGACATCGTTAACACCAAGGATATGATTTCCTTTAATAAGCTTGCCAAGGTTTCACATGCCCACATGACCTAATCGTCTATGCCATAACCAACCTTTAGAGGATTTAGCAATAAAGCAAGTTCTAGGTTGAGCCTTTTTAGTGAAATCAACAATGTATAGATCACCTCTACATATACCGGTAAAGACCATTTTATGATTATCTCTACGAAACACTTAGCAATCTACTTCAATAAATAGGACATTGAAACCGAAATCAGCAAGTCTAGATACTCAAAGTAAATTGTAGCCAAGAGATTCAACGAGCATAACATTTTGAATGGAGCTATCATGTGAGATGGCCACCTTACCGAGGCCAACTACCTTACCCTTTGAGTTGTCACCGAAAGTGACATACTTTCGAGGGCCGTCATTTTCAGCAAGCTCACGAAACATATCTTTATCTCCGGTCATGTGATCGGTACATCCACTGCCAAGAACCCATTCCTTTCCTCCTGCCATATATCCCCGAAGATTTGCCATAATACCAAAGTGTCTCATTGCATCATCAAGATCAAAGTCACTATCATCATCCTCATCATAGTATCCATGTTCAACATCGCCATGTGGTGGATCAATCCCTAGAGAGGGTGATTCGTTAGAGTGAGTTTGACAATGATCTTCTTTATGAATTTTAATAGCTTCGGAAATAATATCGCTAATAATTCCAACATCTCCTTTGGCACGCATAAGGTTTGTAAGCTCAAATAGACAATCACCAAACATAGGATCATTGGAATTCATCTTACTCAAGGTAATAGACTTATGGAGAATTTCATCTAGATTTTTCAAGGAATAATTTGGAAAACGTTCCTCAAGAAATTTCCATATAGTGTAGGCACACTCAAAAGTAGGCAAGCATCCAATCAAGTTTCTAGGCAAGCCTCTAGTGATAAGATTAACAGTTCTAAGATTGTGAATCATGTCAATTGACTCATCAAGGGTAGGATGCATAGGATCAACATGAGGTGCACAAGGGCTAGCAATGTACTTGTTCAAATGATATTCATTGAAAATCACAAGCATCTCATTTTCCACTCATGAAAATACTCTCCATCAAGTATGGGCGCTCTATGTCTAAGACTCCCCAAAGTAGACTCATCCATCTTCCTCCAATGGTGTTTAAACCAAAGCAATGGAGACCAAAGCTCTGATACCAATTGAAAGGATCGATAAGAGGTGTCTAGAGGGGGGGTGATTAGACACTAAGTGAAAAAGTCGCAGTTTTTAATTTCTATAAGTTGAAGTGGAGTTTTAGCACAAGTTTAACAATCACAATACATAACAAGCAAGCATGCAAAGAGTATATGAGCAACGGAAAGTAAAGCATGCAACTTGCAAGAATGTAAAGGGATGGGATTGGAGTGTGCAAACGCAATTTGGAGACACGGAGATTTTTGAGACGTGGTTCCGATAGGTGGTGCTATCGTACATCCATGTTGATGGAGACTTCAACCCACGAAGGGTAACGGCTGCGCGAGTCCACGGAGGGCTCCACCCATGAAGGGTCCACGAAGAAGCAACCTTGTCTATCCCACCATGGTCGTCGCCCACGAAGGACTTGCCTCACTAGGGTAGATCTTCACGAAGTAGGCAATCTCCTTGCCCTTACAAACTCCTTGGTTCAACTCCACAATCTTGTCGGAGGCTCCCAAGTGACACCTAGCCAATCTAGGAGACACCACTCTCCAAGAAGTAACAAATGGTGTGTTGATGATGAACTCCTTGCTCTTGTGCTTCAAATGATAGTCTCCCCAACACTCAACTCTCTCTCACAGGATTTGGATTTGGTGGAAAGAAGATTTGAGTGGAAAGCAACTTGGGGAAGGCTAGAGATCAAGATTCATATGGTAGGAATGGAATTTCTTGGTCTCAACACATGAGTAGGTGGTTCTCTCTCAGAAAATGTAGGTTGGAAGTGTAGGCATGTTCTGATGGCTCTCTCCACGAATGAAGAGTGGGTGGAGGGGTATATATAGACTCCACAAAAAATCTAACCGTTACACACAACTTACCAATCTCGGTGGGACCGAATCGTCAAACTCGGTCGGACCGATTTAGCAAATAATGTGACCATTAGGATTTTCGGTGGGACCGACATGTCAACTCGGTAGGACCGATATGGTTAGGGTTAGGGCATAACGTAATCTCGGTGAGACCGATTACACAAATTCGGTGGGACTGATTTTGGTGATCAACTAACCAGAGAGTTGGCCAGGCAAACTCGGTGGGACCGATTCGCTCATCTTAGTTGGACCGACATGTTACGAAGAGGAACAGAGAGTTTGCATTGTAATCTCAGTAGAACCGATTACGCAAACTCGGTGTGACCGATTTTGGTAATGGAGACATACAGAGAGATTACAATCCCATCTCAGTGAGACTGAGATCCCTATCAGTGAGACCGATTTGATTAGGGTTTGTGGCAGTGGCTATGACATCTGAACTCGGTGGCGCCGGATAGAAATAATCGGTGGGGCCGAGTTGGACTTTTGGTTTAGGTCATATGTGGATGTGAGAAAGTAGTTGAGGGCTTTGGAGCATGTCACTAAGCACTTTGAGCAAGCAAGCCATTAAGCAACACCTCATCCCCTCTTGATAGTATTGGCTTTTCCTATAGACTCAATGTGATCTTGGATCACTAAAATAGAAAAAGTAGAGTCTTGATCTTGGAGCTTGAGCCAATCCTTTTGTCCTTAGCATCTTGAAGGGGTTCCACATCCTCTAGTCCATGCCACTTCATTGTTGAACTTATCTGAAACATACTAGGTAAAAGTATTAGTCCAACAAGAGATATGTTGACATTAATTAGCAAAATCACCCAGGGAGCACTTGTGCTTTTAATTATTATAATTATTATTTATTTATTATTATTTTACAAGAAAGGGGGGCTAGGGGCCCCATGAGCTATGACCCAGAGGGGGTTAGCGGGCGCGGCTAAATGGGCGCCGATGGGGCCCCAGGCGCGCGGTGCTGGTGCTGCCTGGGCGCCGGCTGAGCCCGACGCGGCAGGGTGCCGGCGGTCGGCGGTGGGGGCGAGGCAAACTGCAAGGGAGGGCGGCTCGGCCAGTCACGGGTTCGAGGCGCGGGCAACGATAGGTGCACACGGGCAGCCGCACGCGCAGCATGGGCGCTGGCATGAGCGAGCAGCGAATAGGGGCTTCGGTAGCAGTGGCAAGCCGCAGTGTAGTAGTGGGAGGAGATGAAGTAGCAAGCAATGGCAGCAGCAGGCTACATCACTAGCAGCGCAAGGAACCAGGGGTGGAGGCAGTGAGAGTGTGTGCGTGGGAGATGAGGGCCGGTCATGGCGGATGGAGAGGGTCGCGGTCGTCGCGCGGCTGGACGGTAGCGGAGTCGCAGTGGCCGGCCAGGGCGCGGAGGGATAACTGTAGTAGCGCGGGCCGGGCGCAATGATGCAACTCCGGGCAGGGGAAGCGAGACGCGGCCTATGGCGTCAAGGGAAAAGGAAAGCGGGGCGCGGGAGCTCACCGTGTGGGCGCACGAGGGCCCGGTGACGGATTAGTAGTAGCAGCGGTGCGACAACAATGATGGGATACGGCGGCGGCTCGAAGAAGAAGAGGGAGCAAGCGTCGTCTTGGAGGTCCTCGGTGCCGTCATGGTGGTGCAGACGGGGCCACGGAGTATGACGGTCCTTCTGGACACGCGAGCGGGGCTCGGGGTCGTCGAGGAGCACGCAGACGACAAATGCGACGGCGGCGGCAGCACATCGGGCGCAGCGGCTTCAGGCGCCCAAGGGCGGAGGCGAGTCCAAAGGGAGGAGGAAGTGGATCTGGAGAGGGCAGAGAGAGGGAAAATGGAGCAGGGAGGCGAGGGGACCGAGGGGAGGGCGACCTTATCCCCTCCCCGTCGGCGCCGATGAGACGGTCGGGGGCGACCCGTCCCTGTAGTGACTCGGTCGCACAAATAGGAGAGATTGGAGGGACCGAGGATGGTGGGCTGGCCTGGCGGTCCAGCTGGGCCGAGGCCCAGTGAGGAGGGAGGTGAGGGCTTTTCTTCTTCTATTTTTGTTTAAAAAAACTTGTTTCCATTTCCTTTCACCGTTTTGCATCTAGTTGGGATACCAAATGATTTTTGTTTTGAACAAAACTTGGCACATAATTTCAACACAATACCTTGAGATGGCACAAAAAGTTTGGGGGAAAAAGGAGTTGCCTGACCATTTTTAGAAATTGGAAAGGCCAATTTAATTGTTGCTGGACCACCAAATAAATTTCCAGGGGCACCTGGGAATCCAAAAGAGGTTGGTTCCAAGTTCCAACATGACAAATAACTAGAGATTATTTTCCACACTTTGAACATTTTAGTTTGCATGTTTGAGGAATTTGAATTTGAATTTGAATTATGATTTGGGTCAAGTGAGGATTAGCAACAGTAATGTGATGACATGGCACCATTAGCGGGGGATTATTGTAGCTTAATTATCCGGGTGTTACAAATCTCCTCCGCTACAAGAAATCTCGTCCCGAGATTTTAGGAGGTAGAAGGAAACAAAAGCGGGGTATCCATCACGAAGACGGTCCTCGCGTTCCCAAGTGGCTTCATCTTCAGAAGGATTTGACCACTGAACTTTAAGCAATTTGATAGCCCTCTGACGGTTGTGGCGTTCAACTTGATTGAGAACGCGGACCGAACAGATACTTCAGACTTCGATGTAGCATTTTCAATTCTCACAAAAGGAGAAGCATTTCACGCATTCAAGGAATAAATCCGTGCTTCGGCATTACAAACAAGATGAGCATGGTAACTTATTATCTCATTTAAAGGATGTAGTAGATGGACGGTTTTAGTGGCGCAAATGATAGAAGCGGTATGTGTTTTCAACCATTCTATTCCAGAATGAGGTTGATATTGGAAGACTTCAAAACAATGGGGAAAACATGAAATTCCAAACCTTCAAGTTCATCAGGGACGTTGTGACTAACCATGGTGGTTCGACATTGGCCCGTGGAATGCAGCTTGAAATTTCAGCCAAGCGGTGGCAGTTACAAAAGGTAAGGAACGCATGTGGCTGTCCCACCAGTGAGCATCGGGGCCCTTCAGGTAATAAGAAGCGAAGGTGACATAGTTGGCAGGGGCTACATCAGCTGACTCCAACTCGAAAGTGATGTTACAGAGCCAGTCATCAGCATCAAGGGGCTGAGTTGAGCTGCGGTAGATGACAGGGTTGAGACGCACAAAGTCTTGCAGTGTCACTGGAGTTGGTTGCTGATTCATATTGGGACACGGAAACTAAGCCACGACTCCTTCCATGAACTGGCAATTCAGCTCAACTGTTGTATCATTTCGACCATGTATTAGGAAGGTGGCGGATTGTTGCCACCACGGCCACGACCAGCAGATCTAACCATCCTGCTTAAATGCAACATGGGGGTAGTTTAGCCAGGGTGGAGCAAGTGTATGGAGTAATCCATGATGTAAGTTGAACAGTGAGCAAAGGGGCAGTATGTACAAAGCAGTAGTCATTAAAGACATACCGATACATATATAGAGCCAATTACATGTTGTTCATATAAGTTCAGACAAGAGAAACATCATAGACATACTTGGCGGCACACATGCACGCGATGGAGGGATACAACAATAGACATAGCAAAGGCTACATCAACATCAGAGAGAACCACTAGAGTGAGGAATTTGCAAGTGACGACACATGGTGCCCTCGATAAGAGGATCCCGCGGTCAGTGAACATTGGGAAGCAGATCTTGGCCCTCAATTCAACAAAGGCGTAATACAAATCTCCGGATGGATGTGATCACGAGATCCTAAGGTTTGAGTTAGCAAAATCATTTAACCCGAATAGAAGAGAGATCAGAGTCCCAGAGTACAGACGAGGAATGAAAGATCCTAATACCATCCAATGGCGACGTGGGCCTGTAAGCCACACAACCATGTTAGTAAAACAGTTTTTCAAAGACTAGACTCAACTTTGGCCAAGGAGTTGGAAAGGGGGTTCCTACAGGCAGTCGGCTCACCGTGTAAGCCACCAGAAGCTTGCAAGATTCCAAAGGGAGTTTCCTTACTTGGGAAACAAGGCATAGAAGTTGGACTCGGTCACGGGTTATACTACGACCCGGACACTATTGTAATACCAGGGCCTCCACCTTTATATAAAGGAGCCCCTGGGGCAGAAAAGATTAAGTTACAAGCTCTCGAGTACTAGGTTGGCCAAGTCGCACCCTAGTAATCGAGATCTCTAGCAATAATCATCAAGCATGAAGTAGGTTATTACCTCCACAGAGAGGGGCTGCACCTAGGTAAACCCTTGTCTCTCGATTCTGTTCAACCCTGTTCAAGCTACTACCTCGCGACGATGGCCTCACGACTAAGTCCTTTCACGAGGACATATGCCGTGACAAAACCACGACACTCCCGGTACAGAAAAAATCACCGTAAAATTCCATCGCGTCTGGACTTTGTTTGGTATGGTTTTTCTGCGAAACAAGGAAATGGACGGAAAAAAACAAAAACTGACACTAGGTACTAAGTTAATAGGTTAGTCCATAAAAACTATATAAAATGGCATATAAAGCATACAAGAATGATAACATAATAACATGAAACAATCAACAAATATAGACATGTTGGAGATGTATCAGTGATCTTCAATATACCATTGTGCACCAACGAACATGAGGACTTTTGGTCTTAGAATCTTGAAAAGGAGTGACACTTTACCTGTTCGCTCCCACTATCGCATGTTGGCGGTGGCGAAGAAGAAAAGGGAGGGGTGGCTCGATGAGCGCCTTGGCCATTCGAACGCAACGAATGAAGAGCTGGGGTGGTGCAGATTATGGAAAGTTGATGTCCCAACAAAGCTCCATATGTTCCTTTGGTGTTTGGCAAGGGTGTCCCATTTGAAGATGTTTGCAAGCACCGCAATATGTGCATCTCATCTATTTATTCTGCGCGACATTGAGGATCTGTGGAAACACTGTCTGATCGAGTGTTCTATGAGCTGATGCGTATGGCTGTTGGTAGATGGGGATATGCTTGAGCACATGATGGCCACGAATAAACCCAACCCCAAGTCATGGTTATTTTCCATGTTCAAGTCCATTACACACAAGCAGCTGCTTCATTTGGTGGTTACGTTGTGCTCGATCTGGACGACGAGGAGGAAGGTGATCCATGAGAATATTTTCCAGACTCCATTCGTGACACATGAATTTGTGAATCGGTACATCTCTAAGCTTGATGATCTGAAAAAATTAAAGCTGACAAAACCGTTAGTGCATGTAGCACCAGAGCATAATACCATGGTTTGAAATTTCCCCCGGTGGGGTCTGTTAAGATCAATGTGGATGGTGGAATCTCCAGGTCTGGGAATACTGGTGTGGTTGCCAGTTGCCATGGTATGCAAAGGTGAACAATGCCTTTGCTTGTCTGCTTCTGCTCTTGTCTTGCCAGGGGTCATTGATCCATCCACTCTGGAGGCAATGGGCCTTGCGTTGGCATTGGATCTTAACCTCCGGAGACTACACATTTGTTTCAAAGTGTGAGACAGCCATCAAGCAGGGGGAAACATGAAGTTGTGATAAGAGAAATTTTAGCATCCATATCCTTTTTCACTATCAATAATTTCATCCATAAAAAGGCTCAAATTACGAACCCGTTTGCATCTACTCTAGACCAGGGGAGAAACACATGGCTTGGCCTCCTCATGATACTCTTTGTATTCCGATGATTATTATTCAATAAAATCTAGTGGATTATGCTTAAAATACGACGATAGGCGGAACGAAGCGACGCAGAAAGAAATGACTCGCTACACATGAAAAATATGGACTAAGAATAAATGGATGAATAGTAGTACTATATATACATTTCTTGCAAAAAAAAAGAACGTTGTTAACACACGGTAGAATCTAGACAATTTGTGCACGAGACAACACATAAAGCCATCCATGCATAGAGGAAAACTGACTATAACTGTTCGATCCTCCATCGTCCACAGCTCGTCCAAACGAAGTCGTGGTTTCACAAGAAAAAAAGTAGTATTATACCATATGATTTTTTTTGCATGCTCACCTTTTTCCTGGGTGCATGGTGTAAGCCGTCTTCAGGTGTCACGGACCCCCTCATTGCGGAGGCTCTGGCACTTAAAGAAGGAGTGAGATTTGCAACACTACGAGGCTACACGCATGTGATCATGGAGACCGACTGTCTAGAGGCAGTTAACCTCTGGAACTCTCGCTACATCGACCGGTTGGTGATAGCACCTATTTTCTCTGAAATTGGAGAGCTAGCTCTTAGTTTTATTTCTTTCAATATTCAACATGTAATAAGATCAGCAAACAGTCCTGCACATTTGTGTGCTATGCGTGGTACTACGCTTAATGTGACTGAGAGCTGGTTAGATACTACCCCTAGCTTCCTGATTAGCAACCTTCTGGTTGACTGCTCAACGAATGCTTTTGTTGAATAAAGCTCTCTGAAGTTCCCCGAAAAAAGAAAGGCTCTTGTCTCTAAATTTTGGCCGTCGTGTGTATTCGTGCACCCACACGGGCGAGACATCGGGCCCGTGAGCGTGGTTTCCCTTTGAAAAACCTAGGGGAGGCTTCCTCGCAGGCTCGGAGCAGCGCAGCGAGGAAGGTCAGCCGTCGGATCAAGCTCGGGCAGTGACCCCCGTCCATTTGTATCTCTCGCCCCGAGGCCCCGAGCATTCCGCCTCCTGTCATCCACCACGCCCACCCGATTCCATCTCCCTCCTGTTTATTTCCCCTTCCCCTCTGGCCCTCTCCCCACCCCACCCCAATCCAAAACCAAAACCCTCGCAAAACCCACCCCTCCTCCTCCCCTCCGCCATTTCCACCCCCTTCCAATGCCGCGGCAGCAGTAGGCCCCGCCCCGCCGCCGCGCCCTCCCCCTCCTCCCGCGATGGCCCTCTCCCGCGCCGCGGCGCTCCGCCTCCCGCTCCCGCGCCTCCTCCGCGGGCCCTCCGCCTCCCTCATCGCCGCCGCCGGGGCCGCCTCCCGCCGCCGCGCCGCCGCGGGGCCCGCGCCCGCCCTCCGCTTCCTCTGCGCCGCCCCCTCCCCCTCCTCCTCGCGCTCCGGGAAGTCCGTCCCCCGCGCGCGCCGCCGCGACGGCGACAACGACG
This sequence comes from Triticum dicoccoides, assembly GCF_002162155.2. Taxonomy (NCBI): domain Eukaryota; kingdom Viridiplantae; phylum Streptophyta; class Magnoliopsida; order Poales; family Poaceae; genus Triticum; species Triticum dicoccoides. The sequence continues at coordinate 661,854,127 of NC_041389.1, read as the reverse complement.
GGGATGGGGCCGCCGTGACCAAGGAGCGGATTGTGCAGGTGGAGCTCCACAAGGAGGCCACCGACGCGTACATGTCTTACGCCATGTCCGTGCTGCTCGGCCGCGCCCTCCCCGACGTCCGCGACGGGCTCAAGCCGGTGCACCGCCGGATACTGTGAGTCCTCCCCTCTCGTTTATTTACCCCAGCTTGCTCGGTGCGCGCTTTCGCTTGTCGGATTAGAGGCTTCGCTGGATTTACATGTTCACCACCAAGTAATTTCGGTCGATTGGGGCTTGGGTGTGCTTCAGCTTGTTTAGGAGCTAGGTTGAAGCTGGTTCGTTTGCAGCTCGGTCGTCTAACTCGTTCACAAGCGACACCTGATTGCCTTACCATCTCGTTAGTCCATACTACTTTGCAAACAATTGGTGTAAGTTTTTTGGAGAGGGTTTGGTTTTGCCACATGCTTGTAGACTGCAGGGTCTGGAAGTATGCAGGAACGACCTCTAGTGGTAAACCAATAATGGTTGAGCTCTCCAATGGGTTTGAAAAAGAAGTATGAATTGTGCATAGTTTGTGATCAGAGAGTACGTCACAATATATACTGTATTGTGAATGGTTCTGGGTTGTTTTTTCTTACTTTGTTCATGTGTCGGATCGCTGTGGGTGTGTTCATTGCTGAATGCAGTCAGATTAGGATTTTGTCCCCATCTCTTTGTAAGAGTAGCCTTGATGGCCGTTTTGGCAATACTAGCCTGTCTAATAAGTCATATCAGTTTGAAGAAAAACAAATTGATGTTTTCTTAATAAATGTTATTAATGTTCTGTTGCTCACCCTTAGATTGTTGTTGAGTTAAGCAATCAAGATGTTACCATTAGTTACCAGATAACTTTGTACGTTGTAGCTGCCTGGAGATGCTTATCTTTTGTCAAACTGCTCCCATTGCAGTGAATGTATAGTAAAACAGCTGTTGTGCCTGAATCTGTCTCTTGAGCTAATCTACATTCTGAAGTATCTTAGGTTTACATGGCATCTGAATTCTTACTCTGAAGCAGTACTGGACGATCATATGAGTATTCTTCCATTTCTGAAGTTATCTGTATGACTAGTGTTATGCTAGCACATTTTGCAGATTAGTTTCATTCTAGTATTGTTATTAACCTTGCTCCAACCCATCTGGGTGATATCCTCATTTTCTCTGCAGCTATGCAATGCATGAAATGGGCCTTGCATCTCGTAAGCCATACAGAAAATGTGCCAGAGTCGTTGGTGAGGTATGCATGAAGGAACTCTGGTGTCATTGGTGATTTGAAGCATATATTCCCCTCCTGCTGTACCATGCTGTTGGTTTGTTTTACTTTGCTGTTGCACATAAGACTTTGTATTGTGCAAATAATACGCTCACTCTTACAGCTCCTCTGAGGCCATTAGAGGTCAGCCCAAGCTGATATGACCAGGATCTAAAAAAAACTGAAAACTAAGTACCTTAGTTTCATTCATGAAAGAGAGTCAAATATCTTCCAATTTCAGAATAGATCTGTAGATCATTTTTTTTGCTTTGCTACTATTGTGGAGATGGCTTAAAAGGCTTTTGTTTCTTTGGTGTCTCGGTGTGATAGCACTTGGATAGGAGAAGTGTGCATTACCTGTGTAATCAAGCATTTTGTGTTGATAACAGTGTTGCAGTTGCACCACGTAATGGGGTCATGAATTAGTTGACTTAGTTATACTGCATGGAGTTCAAAAATGGAAATGGTGGCACTATATTGGGTTTACATGTTAATCCACCGTGATTTTATAGAATGTCTTAAGTGTGTCCACATGGATAAATGGCAACTGCACACCCCAAACCATGTTTTTCCCTCATAAGTAGAAACACTAACATGTACATTAGAACCATTGAATCATCAGGAATACAGTCCCCTCCCTCCCTAGTATGGCTTCCCTAGTATTTGGATGCGGTGGACACGCTATAATGGTGATTTTTCCCATTTAACATCAGTATCCAGCAAAGCACTTTCCAAATAATCGCTCTCTCAAATAGTAAATTCATTTTCATGCTGTGCGTGAAGTTTTCGAGACTCCGCTCTATCAAAGAAGCAATTTGTTGCAGTTATTGTGGTATGACTGTAAGCTAATAGGTGTTCTTTTCTTTGTTCAATTGCATCTTCATGGCGAACAAACTATTTGCTTCTGGGCTTCTAGGGTATCATATAACAGCAGCAATAACCATTAAACCAATACACTAAAAGTGTTTTGTTTTGGAGCAGGCACATTTTGTTATACCATTGTGATCATATTTTCAGTTTATTTTGCACCACTTATTTTGCTACAGAATTGGTGGTCTCAAAACTGCATATCATGTTTGTCTAGCCTGCCCATGGATTTGGAGTTATCTAGTTAACTTTGCATATATCGGCTCACCTATCTAGTTCCTTACCCTTAGAGGCAGGACCAAAAAATTTATAATCACCTAGGCTGAGTTGTGAATGAGTTGCTACTTGCCTCATTTGACATAGTTACAATGATAAATTGGAAAGTTTCAGGTTGTAAATAAATCAGCAAAAATGTTATATATGTTGATGGATAATGCCAGAGCAGCATTACCTCTTTTGATAACATTTTTTAACGATATTGTGCTTTTCGGGTAATGCCTTTCTGCCTATTAGGTGTACGGACGTGAACTTTTCATATTTCTTGCAGGTACTCGGTAAATTCCATCCTCATGGAGATTCAGCCGTCTATGAAACTTTAGTGCGAATGGCTCAGGTAACATTACTGTGTAGATGTTATTTTTAAGGCCAGGTGGTGTCATGACATTTGACAGGTCATCTGTTTAAGTTTGTTTATCTGTCTACGTATTCCATGAAAGAATGCCATACAATGTAAATTTGTGCACTTCACCAGACCTATTCCCCTTTTGGGTGGGTGACGATGAGCAGATGCTGATTGATCCTCATTTAAACTTGGGTACTTGCATTATATGTCAATTTAGATAGCCATGACCAGAAACAGAGTTTAGTGACTGGACAACCTCTGTAAACTATATTGCAGTAGTATTAATTAATTAATATGAAAATAGTACTGACAATTCAGTTCATGTTAGGCAGATACCTGAATATTTCAAATTGTACGTACTAATTTTTGCATGTAGAATTTCTATATCTATCACATCTCTCCAATTTAAAACCAAGCTACACTCGTGAAGCTGCATCACATATGTCAAATTTGCTTATTTCATTTTAGCTGAAGAGCCTTTTCTGTATGCAATCTTGCAGGACTTTTCAATGAGGTACCCACTTGTTCAAGGACATGGTAACTTTGGTTCAATAGATTCCGATCCTCCCGCTGCAATGCGATACACAGAGTGCCGCTTGGATGTAGGTTTTGGTTCACTTCAATTTTTTTAAGCGAGCTGACTTTTTCACCAACTGAAGTCTCACGGCCCCTCTTGTTATTTTGCAGCCATTAACAGAAGCCATGTTCCTGACTGATTTGGAGCTGAATACAGTAAATCTTTGCGCTTCAGTTCTTATGTATTTCTCTTTGTGTGTGCATGCACATGTTTATGTGGATGTTCCTTTTTCCTACCTATTTCATGCTACTTGTTTGCCATTGGACAGGTTGACTACATTCCGAACTTTGATAATTCACAGAAAGAACCATCTCTGTTGCCAGCTCGTGTTCCATCACTACTGTTGAATGGATCTTCTGGAATTGCAGTATGAGCTCTTTTATAAGCTTATTAAGAAGAGTTCAGCTCATTCTGGCACCTATTTATGCTAAAAAGAGATGTGATGTTCTGGATATGATTTTTTATGCGGTATTATCTCAGGTTGGAATGGCGACAAATATCCCTCCCCACAATCTGGGAGAACTTGTTGATGCGCTCTCTGCTATAATTCAAAACCCTGATGCTACGGTAAGTATTCTATCATTATCTCCTTTTCGATCAATCGATCTTTGTTTGTTAATTGCATCGTAACACATAGCATGATGAATCCATAAATAACCAGTTGTTGGTCGCTGGTGGCACATTTGGTTAAAGCACTCAGGTGATGCCTGGTAGGCCTTTAGTGATAGAATTTGTCAATGCATGTTCATATAAATCAAGGGAAAAGTGCATGCTGCCCTTTTCTGATATATGGTCAATTGGTCATGCACAGTTATATATGGTCATGCTGCACTTCTCTGATCATGACCAAAGCTTTGGAAGTACAATTGCAATGCTAGTTGCTTAGCCTTCATTCTTTTGTGCTAAAACTACGTGGAAGACACTAGGGCCAGGATACTAGTACTCCCTCCGTCCCATAATATAAGATCATTTTTCAAGCTATGTTGTGGGACGGAGGGAGTATAAGGCAATTGCCCAGCCGAAACTTGCTGATGTAGCATGTCAGGTCTGTTGGCCAATTATAAGTGCTGCCATGCTGGTCTTGGATTGTGTCTGGGAAGCCTTCCGAATGATTGCCCTTAGTAGCAGAATGTTGAAATAGCTTCTTTGGCCGAACTGAAATGTATAATTTACGCATTCACACATCTGAGCTGTAGAAGCAACGCCACTAAATTGTTACGTACTCCCTCCGTTCCATATTAGTTGTTGCTCAAACGGATGTATCACTGTTTCGGTGACAACTAATATGGAACGGAGGGAGTATTTGTTAAGTAGCTGCTACTCTTTCTCTTAAGCAGAACAAGTGGACAACAATCTCTGCGGGCAAACTCTTGTAGTTGTTTGTTTTACTTAAGGCATAGTGAATCAATCTAATTGTCTAAAAGAAAAGGGCAGCATGCAAGTGTACTGTGCTCAATAATTGTCTGATTTTCTCTTAATAAAAAGTACATGTGCATCATTTGCATGTTCTCTAAAGAAAATATTCTCAAAACATTGGCATTGGTGTAGTCATACTAGGATAAATTCTTAGGTTCACAGCAGTTGACTGTTGCTCTTAAATGGATTTCTCTAGTTCTGTTCACTTCCAAGTCTTCTACTCCTTCTGCTTCTACATTTTATTGATTCTCATTATCTTGATTGTGATTCTCTGTTGTATGCAAGCTCCAAGAACTACTGGAATACATGCCTGGTCCTGACTTTCCTACAGGAGGGATACTCATGGGAAATGATGGGTACTGGATTCATATTTCATTGCTCTTGTTTCCCTTTACCATACACTAAGGTGTTATATTCTGCATTTCTTTTTCTGCTTGCATAGTATTTTGGAGGCCTATAGAACTGGGCGTGGTCGAATTGTGATGAGAGGCAAAACCGTCATGGAAACAATTGATGAGAAAACCAAGCGCACGGCTATCATAATTAATGAGGTTTGATTCCTGTTAGTATTTTCAGAGCAATGCCTTTTTGGCAGTCCATATTACCTTGTAATCAAGTTACCTTGTAACCAAGTGAACATATTTTACAATTTGTAATTCTTTATCCTTATGTGCAGGTTCCGTACCAGACAAATAAATCTACTCTAGTCCAAAGGATAGCTGAGCTTGTTGAAGACAAGGTAACTTCATTTGGGACATAATTAGTTGCATTTCTCCTGTATCAGGAATACTATTTTTTATTATTTGTGTAGCCTTTTGGTATTTGGGTTTATCCATAAAAAAACAGGACGTAAGTTAGCTGGTTGGCTGTAACATAAGCTTAATTTGAATTCTGTCATTGATACCACCACTGTGAACCACCAACCCATTTTCGTTACTAAGTGCAGGTGTTAGAAGGCATCAGTGATATTCGGGATGAAAGCGACCGTGCTGGAATGCGTGTAGTTATCGAGGTTTGTACTATCATCTTTGACTTTATGTGCTGAGCTTATCTTTATCATTTAAGACTGAAATTACGGGTCCAAGGATATTAGTTGTCTTGTTGCTTATGTGGAATCCATTACCTTCTCTTTCATACCGTTCCAGGTGAAAAGAGGTGCAAATCCTGCCATTGTCCTGAACAACCTGTATCGTCATACAGCATTGCAGTCTAGTTTTAGCTGCAACATGGTAGCGTAAGTAATCATTTATATAGTTGTATGATTTTCTTTTGTTTGGTCATGTGTTCTAGGGTAAAAGCAAAACTGTAAATTGTTCACATGGTGCATAGTATTTGCTCTTCATTTTCTTTTCTGATGTTGTTCCTTTGCCAAATTATCTTAGATGCGAGTTCACATTAATAGGAATATGAATTGTTTTACCTCGGTTCGACTTCCCCAGTATTGTTTACTTCATTAAATATTCTTAAATGTTCGGACTATTTTAAGGCACTTCCTCAATATTTATGTCAACCAGCTGCATTATGCACTGTTATAAGAAAATATATGGTACATATGCTTGACTGTTAAATTTGATAGCAAATATTTATCTTTGCATCATAATACCAGTCCATTCTAGGATAACAAGTATACATGAAGCTAGAAAAATATTGAAATGCCATAGTTAAGTGTATCTGCTGCAAATATCAAAAATAGAATTGACAGGGAGACTATCAATCATGTTTCACCCTTAGCCACTAGAAGCATCCATTGACCCATACCATGCAGTAACTTATTTGCAAAAAATACAATCTCATATGGAGAACTGGATGCCATGTTTGATGCAATACACATGTCAAACGTGATACTTACCAGCACGACTAAAATAATTGGCAGAATTGTTTATTTGATGTAACAACAGCTATTTAAGGCCTTATGTGAAGCTCCTGCGAAGAAGATTACCTTACATCAAGCTATGCATGCGTCCCTGTATGCAGGCAATCTGATGAGCCAGATAAATATTTAAGATCTCGGTTGACGTGTTTGAGCTCTTTATTTTAAAGAAATACTATTATGGTTATCTGTACCATATAAATCACATTTTAGGTTCGGATGCTCCCATTCAAAACCTTTAATCCAATTTATTAAATATACATCCAGTGGTTGTGGACTAATGTACCCTACCCTAATCTCTCCTGTACTTTTAAGTTCTTTATTGTCGTTATTGCCTCCTAATTACACTCTAAATAAAAAATGTTGCTATTTGTTTAATAAAAAATGTCCATTTCTGACTCTCAAGACGTGCATGTTATCTATACTGGCCTTTCTTAAAAGTGTGCACAAACATGTTTTGATAATTCTTTTCCACACCAAAGTTTCAAGATAAGAACATGTAAAAATTGGTAAGTATACATGTAAATTATAAGAGGTTTTTTTTTCATGCTTTGATTATGTTAATCAAACGTGCATTGTCCGTGCATGGTTGCCATACTATCTACAATTTGTATCTATGTCATTGCATTTTTAAACAGTAACTAACTTGACCTGTCTTCAGTTCTTACATCTGTTTTTTTCCTTGACTTGTTCAGTATTCTTGATGGGCATCCAAAACTGATGGGACTGAAGGAAATTCTTCAGGTGCTGTGATGTTCACCCTATCCTGTCCATTCCCATTCCATGTCATGTTCAATGAAGTTAATGTTTCTGTATGTCATGTCCACTAGAAAATATGTGTTGATTCTATCTGAAGTTGCAAATGCTAGTATGCTATACTGTATACCATGACATTAAGTAACTAACTGTTGGACAATAATTAACCTTCAGTAGTTTATCTTTGAGGAAAAGCTTTCAGGAGATACATTCAGCAATTGTAGTTACTGCGCATGCACACTCCAAGATTATGATTGATTACTAGGATACATGATCTAGCAGTTTATGTCCTTTTGAACTTCAGGCCTAACTTCCCATTGAAATCCTGATTGTGCTCTAGGCGTTCCTTGACTTCAGATGCTCTGTTATTGAAAGGCGTGCAAAGTTTAAGCTTTCACAAGCTCTAGAAAGAAAGCATATTGTGGAGGTAACTCATTTGGATATTCTGCCTTGTTTGGACAACAAAAGGTCGATGGTTAATTTGCTTAGTCCTGCAGGGCATTGTCATTGGTCTTGACAATTTAGATGCTGTAATTCAAGTGATAAGAGAAACATCAAATCACACCGTGGCAAAGGAAGCTTTAGCAAAAGGTAACGTTTTCTAGTTCAATTTTATCGGTTTTATTTCATTTAGTCATAATGTTGATCTTTCCATGAGGTAAAATCTAGAAATTGTTCAATGCTGTGACTCACACTAGCTCCTATTTTCTGTTCTTCTCACCTTAGCTCTACAGTTCTACAACAGTTCCATTAAAAATACCTGGTTGAGTGCTTTTTAGTTGTTATCTTTAACTCACAGGATTCACAGCTATAATGTGGCCAAGCTTAAGCAAACATAGTTGCATGTTGCATTTGTTATCCAACTTCTCCTAGAGATTCCATTGCAGAAACTGGTGTTCAGGCTATAACTGGCTGTGGCAAATTATAATGCAGCCGAATGCTGTACAGTTATTCCTGCATCATGCAAATTTGCAGTACAAGGGCACTAGTATGGACATGTTTTTGTTCAATATTTTCCTTGATTAATTTTGTTACTGGAACTCAAGAATGAAGATTTGATTTTGAGTTCTGCACATAACTAACACTAGCTCCACTGTATTCTTATCCTTCCAATTTTTCCATGCTGGTTAATGTTGAAGTGTATATGTGGATTGCCTAGCCCTTTCCATCAGTTCGGACTTTTGGTTGCATTGGCTAGTGCATGATGCTTAACAGTTAACACTGGTTTTGTTTTCAAAGTACCATGAGCGATTATATTAAGAAGAGCAATCAACTATGTGAATGGTTTCTTCATGTATTGACCACATTAACATCCATTATTACAAAGTAGTGACGTCAAATAACGTGCTGATTGATTGACTATATATGCTTTTGGCAGATCTGTATGTTTTACCCTGAATTACATTTGCAGAATATGGTCTATCTGAGAAGCAAGCAGAAGCACTTTTGGACATTACACTTAGGAAACTTACTTCCCTTGAGGTTGCCATTTATAGATTCCATTTGTCTCACAATTAAATCAAAATTATTTACCTATTTGGAGAAATCTGAATGGACCTCTGTTTGTTGCAGCGGAAGAAGTTTATTGATGAAGCTAATTCATTGTCGGAGAGCATTTCAAAGTTAAATGAGCTCCTGTCAAGCAAGAAACTTATGTTTCAGGTTCGTCATTTTAAGCTCTTCATCTATTCTGCTTGTTCTATATTTATCTGGCATTATATCCTGTTATCTTCTGAGCTCTATGAACTATTTTCTTGATATAGGAAAAGTATTAACAATATACCTAAAAATCTAATTCTCTTCAGTTTTGTTGGTAAAGAATATCAATGCTAAGTGTTAACATGTGAGAACATGAAAACCTGGTGATAAAACTGGTCATTTTCCTGTCATTTCGCTTGACTTTCTGTGTCCCTTGCTTTCTCATCTCCTATGTCTCTAACTTCTGATTCCTAGATATATCCAAAGGTACTTTTTCAAGGGGTACCCATGTTAGTTTCATCAAATAAATAGCATGACAGGCCAAATATCACCTTGCTTTGTCAGGAGTCACTGATGTATGTACTCCCTCCGTTCTGATTTACTCAGTCGTGGTTTTAGTTCAAATTTGAACTAAAACCACGACTGAGTAAATCAGAACGGAGGGAGTATGATCCATGTGATGGTGCCTTCCTGCCATGCTATTACCTCAGTTGCTAAGAATACAGTATAATTGTGATATCTAGGATGTCTGGTTTACTTTTGACCGGTTGAGCATTTTGTTTCCGTTTGCGGAGAATGAGAGAGTTTATTGATCAAACCAACATAAGAGTTATCACAATCAGAACCGATGCCCTCTGACATGCAGGAAGGAGCAGCATGAGTAAACAAATTAATAGTACCAACTCCAGATGCCAATCTAGCTATATCATGAACAACCTATTACACTCTCTCGAAACCTTGGACACACGAGCACCTGGCAGAAGAAGTAAAACAACCGTGGCCTCATTGCTTACCTGATGAATAACCAATCGATCATCCTTTGAGAAATTAGGGCTTGTATGACCGCCACACTGGACTCTGGCAATCGGCTAATGGCATAGATGCATAGTCGAAGGCCCTCCAGGCATGTGAGGACGTCCCCTAACTCTGCACTAGAACATGCTGGCAGAACATGCTATGCCGTTAAAACAACTTAAGCTCGTGAGTCCCAAATTACCATACCTGCACTCGAAGCACCATCAGTTTGGTTAAACAAGGTATCCACATTTCATTTTCACCCTCCCCTCTGGTGGGGATTTCCACTTAGGCTTGTCCAGGGAGTTCTGGCATGTGATACATTGTCCCAATTATTCTCCTGCCAGACCCTTCCCCTTTCATTGTTAAAACTTGATTTGTCCTGTTCTCAGTAACTTGTAGCTTATGAGAAGCGAAACTTTAGCCGTTACTGTATCTTGGCCATCTCCAGAGATTGAATTGTTCCGCAAATGCTGTGCTTACCAAAAGATGGAACTGTTCTGCAAATGCTATGCTCACCAAAACAGTATCAGAATTTCTGCCTTGTCGACTCACCGGCGCTAGCAAGCATGTTTAGCAGCCACTCCTTCTGTGTGCAAAACATCTTTCAGCAGAGAGACTCCAGGCCAAACTCATCTCAGCCCACAATGCTCTAGCCTCTTTGTAGCGGAGGAATATGTTCCTAACCTCCATGTGAACACCTTTACTTTCTGTGGCACTTTACAAGTCCAAACTGTTCCTAGCCTGTACTTTGCTCGAACCAGTTAAGAGCTTCTTTAATGACCTGAGCCTGGTGCATTGCCCCTCATAAACATCATACTATCATCTGCAAAAGGCAAATGAGAATTCCCTGTAGCTCTCCCAACAGTTTTTTAGCTACCAACCTCATCATGAATAGTATGAGAGAGTTCTAGCAACAAATAAGAACATGTATGGTGAAAGAGGGCCACCTTGTCGAGCATAGTTTGTGCAGATTCGAGCCACTGTACATTCAATACAACTGGTAGAAAATGCTTTCTAGGCTCTGTAGTTTCTTAACTGTTAATTAACTAGTGTCTGCACTGTTTTTTCCGCTGGGATAAATATCTTCTGATTGCACTCCCAGTTATTAACGCTTTTTTCTGATGGGTGTGTTAGCTTATCGAACAAGAAGCAGCTGATTTAAAGAGCAAATTTGCTACCCCACGACGTTCTTTCCTAGAAGATTCAGCAAACGGTGAAGTTGATGATATGGATGTTATTCCTAACGAAGAAATGCTTTTGGTAAGAAACACAAATATGTATTAATGTACCCTTATGGTCCTAGGTAGATTTTTGCTGAATCCATTTTCCTTTTCTTACTTGTGTTTGCACCTCTCTTAACCTGACAACATTTGGCACCTGAAGATTCTTAGCGAGAAAGGCTATCTTAAGCGGATGAATCCTAACACCTTCAATTTACAAAACCGGGGGACAATTGGAAAATCTGTTGGAAAGATGCGAACGAATGACAATATGTCGGATTTCATTGTCTGCCAAACACATGACCATGTTCTTTATTTCAGGTATGTGAACCCTTATTGGGAAAATTCCTCTTCTATTGGAATTGAACTGTTTCAGACAGGGCCTTCCTGTGTATGTGGGAAAGTGATTCATAACTTTTATATAGTGTTTTCAGTCAACTAGAATGTTCAACTGAGTCCCTTCAAGTTCATTCCATTACTATTGTTTACAGCTTGTCTGGAATAGTGACATTTGAATTGCCCTTCATAAGCTATGGCACTCTACCAATTAAATAATATCTTGAAAACCAAAATATACTCTTGAAATATGTTTTCACATTTGAAGCAGTTCACATGGCTTGCCTGAATTTAAAATTTAAGTTATGTTTCATTGTTTTGTTCTCTCATGTAACTGGATTATTGAACGATGTTTGATTCAGTGACAAGGGGATAGTATACTCTGAACGTGCTTATAAGATACCTGAATGCACAAGAGTTGCTGCTGGGACTCCATTAGTACAGGTACAGGGCTTGATAATATGCCATGCTAATGCAATCTAGTAGATGACAAACTGACCGACCATTACTTTGATTGTTCGTCTTCAGCTGCTCAATTTGTCTGATGGGGAGAGAATAACCTCCATTGTTCCTGTGAATAAATTTGTTGAAGACCAATATTTAGTGATGCTGACTGTTAACGGCTATATCAAGAAAGTTCCTCTTAATGCCTTCGCATCAATCAGGTCAACAGGAATCATTTCAATGCGCCTGGTATACTATCTCATGTGTCCGTGTTTCTTCTGAATAACGTACTTCTGGGTTATCTTGAATTTGTGATGTATCATTTATCATTTTAACATGTTAGGTTCCCGGCGACGAGCTCAAGTGGGTCCGTCTCTGTAGGGATGACGACCTTGTTGCTTTGGCTTCACAAAGCGGGATGGTTATAGTCAACACATGCAACAGGGTAGGTTGCAAAAATGCATCTCTGTGTATTGTATTTTTTGTGATTAACTGATGCTTGCGAAGTCGAATGCCCAATGGTGCAAGTGGAGAAAATGTTGACTGAACTGGTTTTCCATGTGATAGAAAGTTATATACTCCAAAATATAAGGTGTATCGATTTTCATGCAAGTCAAACTTGTGTATGTTTGACTGAGATTATAGAATAAAATATGAACGTCTACAATACAAAATAAATAAAATTATGAAAAATACTTTTCATGATGACAAATTTGGTACTCTAGATATCGATATTTTTATCTAAAAACTTGGTCAAACATGCACAGGTTTGACTTTTGAAAAACCTAATACACCTTATATTTTGGAACGGAGGGGGTATGACGAAAGAAATATTGGGGCTTATTTTGATTTCTCAAATCACATGTTCGCAGATATCTGATAAATGATTGAGCTGAGCATGCCATTGTTCAGAAATATCAGTTCAAATAATTTTATCTAAAGCCTATCACTAATTTCAGCAAGTATTATCTTTCTTGTGTTATGCTAGTGACTTTAAATGTTTCAGAAGTGACAAGCAATGATACTTGATTTAAGTTCGCTAGGAACTATGGATCAGATATTTCTTCTGTTCTTTTATTGTCTGTTTCTTGTTAGAAATGATATTTTGTCTCCTTCGGATTTGTTTGCCTGCTGCTTCATGTGTACCATTTTTTCTTTGCCAATTTACTGACATCTATTCTTTATATTTAATTATATTTGCTCTACATCCCAGCTTCGTCCGCATGGAAGAACTACAAGAGGTATGGGTGCAATGAGGCTAAAGGAAGATGACAAGATGGCAGCCATGGATATAATTCCATCCACAACCCATACAATGCCTGGAAAAACTGTCAGCAGGTAGTTTGGCACCAATTTTTTTGAATTTTTAAAATCAGCTCGTAATTAGCAAGACCAGATGGATGAAGTTCATCAAAATTTAACAGTTCAGTAAAATACGAAGGAAGAAAATTTGTTCTTTTGAGAAATCCAATGCATTGATGATAGGTGAATTGTATTCAGTTTAGTTTCAATGCATTTAAAAAGTATCCTCTTTGACAAATGCTTTTTGATGCCAGTGGTTTGTGCAACATTGCAGTCTGAACTGCCCTTCGGCTACTGCCCAATCACTGACCAAATTATCTTTGAACTATTTATGCATTCCAGGGTCAGAGACTTGAGTCCTCCATGGCTGCTCTTCATAGCTGAAAATGGTTATGGGAAGCGTGTGCCCCTAAATGCTTTCCGTCAATCAAGCTTCAATAGAGTAGGCTTGCGAGGCTACAAGGTATAGTAAAGTTTCTGATTTACCGTGTTCAGCGAATCGTTTTGTCTAGAGTACCTCATATTGAATAAAACGTGAAGTACACCTTGGAACTTGTAGCTTCTGTTGTCACTGAAATTTGTCACGCATAAAAGATTCAAGTACATTTAACCTGAAAATAACCTTCAGATGGTTACATCATTCATCTGAGCTTCATGGAGTTGTTGATAGTATATGCTATTTTGGCTTGCAGCTTCCAGAAGATTGCCGCTTAGCTGCTGTGTTTGTCGTTGGGGAACCGACTGGTAACTTCTGCTGCAGTCCTTTTTTGTTTCCTAACGACAGATAAGCTTTGTTTTAACATGTTGATTTTTTGTGTGTACAAATCAAATGACAGATGACGATGCAAGTGAGGAGCAGGTTGTTTTAGTTAGCCATGGTGGCACTGTAAACAGAATCAAGGTCAAAGATATATCCATCCAGGGTCGTGCGGCAAAGTAATATTCTCTCTGTAGTATTCAAGTTCTTCTCGCATTCCCTTAAAGGTCTATTGTCAAATGCCACATCTAGTTGTGTTTACCTCATGCACGTTTTAGATCACTAAATCACAGACCTCTAGTTGTGTTTACCTCATGCTTGTACACTCGACACTAATTGCTCTGCTTGGTGTGCCACAGGGGAGTAATTCTGATGAGGCTGGAGCATGCTGGGAAGATCCAGTCAGCTTCACTGATATCAGCCACAGCCACGGAAGAGATCTTGGAAGATTGATTCAGCTTACGTTACAAGAAGGAAGAAGTAGATTCTGCTGGTTGGTGTTGCATTCCAAGCTGGGGAGAGCTGCAAATTTTGTTATGTTGGGTGGCTCATGCTGTTCTCCAGTAGAAGCTAGGAATGACGCTGGTTTGACGCTGATTCGGCGGGGTAGAAGAGTAGAGCTCTGGTTGCCATTAACGTGTGTCTAGAAACTGATGTACTCATCATGCCATTAGCAGTCGATGTAAATCTTGCACGCTGGGTTGCAAAATTTGCTTCTCTGGTCAGAGACTTCTCTGGTCAGAGAGACCCCTTCTGTTATCAGTGCTCTAATCCCACTTGGCCAGTGATGCCTTTTTTTTGGAGGTGGAACACCTAGCATTCCATTAAGTGGTGGTATCGTCGGCCGCAGCATAGTTTGACATGAGGAGATAGGTTGGAAGTCACGCAGAAATGGCCTTCCACCACAGCCCTAGCACCTTGACTAGCCAGCAAATGTTAGATCCAAATCTTGTTTCAGAGCAGACAGTCCGTGGCTAAGAAGACTACCCATTCCAAAATCTTTGACAGGTGTGTGGGGTAACTTTCCCGCTGCTGCAAAAAGGCAGACCCCTGAGCAATGCGGCCCAGGCCCCATCACCTCTAGTTTGGGATAAAGTGGCGTCGACATTCAGCATCACCTCCCCGCAAAAAAAAAATAAAAATAAAAAAAGACATTCAACATCACCTATGGTCGTGGCTTCCCTTGGGCGGTGAGGCAGCTTTGTTTGGCTTATGTGATGAGTATAATTCCGACCATTCCCCGACAAGCGCCGAGAGCTGGAAGGTGAACTCGTTGGCATTCAGGCGCCTGTTCCCCGTGTGGCTTGTTCCGCTCAGTCCACCAGCTCCATTAACAGGCAGATGGTGCGCATCCTCGTTTGCTCCAGCAAGTTATTCAGGTGGAGATCGGGCACTATTATTCCTCAAGGCCGCACGCGAGCGCATCTATTATCAAAGTTCCACACCGCCAGCTAGCGATATTCCTACGCGAAGGATGATGTTTCGCCACATCCAATGATGTGCTATCCCTCCCTGGGCAGTTCTGTTTCCAGATCGAGCTCCTAACTTTCTCCTTCCAATCCGCACCTGATTATAACTTTGTATGCCGACTTAAGGAACCTTCTCGTCTTTGCCATGTGGGTGTGCCTTTTGAGCAGTTCCATGCTTATCCTCATCAAAGTAATGTGAAAAGCATATCGTACTCTTATCTTCTTCCCCAAGTGCTACCAACAAATGCGCAAATAAAAGTTGAGCAGTGCTGAATATATACAGGCATAGATAGACAGACAGATGCTTGGAACACTTATTACGAAATTGAACAGGACTCTCTTTAGCTGTTTACTTCAGAAGAAACATCTTAGGGCTCAAAATACAATAAAACAATAGTATGACAGTGAAACCACAGCCGGAGCTGGCTCAGTAGCTGTTGATCTCAGGAAAATACACAGTACATACGGGAATAGCATAGCACCATCCCATCCCAACACAATCCCTAGGTACCCGGTGATTCAATCGTCCATCCAAAGCGCTCCTAGCTCCTTCAAAATCTTGACGAAAATTTAGGACTGCAAGCACACGTTCAAATGGATGCCATTAATCAACCGACAAACAAGTCGTTGTAAACAAACTTCGCAGATGGAGACTGCATTCCTCTTCTAGAGAAGCAAGTTTTCAAGACAACCGACAAGGAAGTCTATGCATACCTTGTTGGCAATGTTGCTGGACAGCCAGTCCAGGCCTTCATACAGTCCCTCCCCTGTTGTAGCACAAGTGCTCTGGATGTACCTGCAACAACAACAACAATTTATTAAGTTGTCTGCTGAATTACCTAAACAATATGCATTACCAAGCCAAAGGGCAGCAGATCAATTTCGTTTTCTTCACACAAATACTGTAAAATTATATGTGTTGGTTGGGGGGAATGAGCCAGTTATAATGACAAGGATGACCATCATATACATCTTAAAATACAGAAAAGACAAGCAAGGGAAGTCTGCGCATGGCTACCAGTGTCGCTGGCGAAGGGAGTGCAGGCCAAGCTTATCAGTGATCTCAGCAGCATTCATGGCATTTGGAAGATCTTGCTTGTTAGCAAACACAAGCAGCACAGCATCACGTAACTCATCCTGCAACCAGTGAACATGTGAACTGTCAGCACTCGAAATCGCTGGGATAAAGTCCAACAAGTAATGCAGATGGGACCCTTTGAGTAGTGTAAGAATCTACCTCATTCAGCATCCTGTGGAGCTCATCCCTTGCTTCAACAACACGGTCCCTATCGTTGCTGTCCACAACAAAGATGAGACCCTGTGTGTTCTGGAAGTAATGCCTCCACAGTGGCCTGATCTGTTTTTACAAACATGGTAAACATTAGAATCCATTTTAACAAAAGATGCGTGACAAATCCAGAGAAGGGAGATACGAGCTCTATATTGTTCCATAGTGTATTAGAAATTAGGTGTGAGATACTAGTACATCATTACATTGCAGGTACTATAAAAACAATTCCTATATTGTTCCATGGTGTATTAGAAATTAGGTGTGAGATACTAGTACATCATATATTGCAGGTACTACAAAAACAATTCCTATATTGTTCCATGGTGTATTAGAAATTAGGTGTGAGATACTAGTACATCATTAGTTCATTACATTGCAGGTACTATAAAAACAATTCTTATATTGTTCCATAGTGTATTAGAAATTAGGTGTGAGATACTAGTACATCATACATTGCAGGTACTATAAAAACAATTCAGTTTCAAGGCGCAGAGTATGTTATTTATGTACCTTGTCCTGACCCCCGACATCCCAGACAGTGAAGCTGATGTTCTTGTACTCCACAGTTTCAACATTGAACCCTGTATTCGGAGGAAAGACAATTTTGAGAAAAAACGGAGAAAACATGTGTTGCAGATTAACAAATGTCCAAATCTGACCTCTAGTATAATATAATTTGCATGAAAGAACATGATGGTCTTGCCTTTTAGCACAATCCATAAAATGCACACGAGGATATTATACTGGCAAATTATATCATCCAATGACATTCAAAGCAAGCAGTCAATTTACAAAAGGCAATATTAAGTCAACTTCAGTGTACTTTGAGATAGGGTGGCTAGCTGGTTGTAGTGGCTTTTAATTACTCACTGGATGCTCCAAAACTGCATGAGCGTTACTATCAATGACTTCCTGTTGGCATATAGGGATTTGTTTGTTACTATCAATGACTTGCTGTTGGCATGTAGGCATTTGTTTAAAGGGAAACTTGACCATACCAAAGTAACTGGAACTTTGCCGAAGGACATCTAGCCCAGGATCGATTTTCTTATGTCTATATGTTTTTTTTGCGGGGTCTTATGTTTATATGGTTATAAGAAAGAAATGCAACAACTGATAAATCTCAGACTTGTCTGTCGTTTTGTCCATATATATATCTATGAACATAAGTGCACTACCCGTAACCTGCACAGAGATCCTGATGAACAAAACTACCTAACCATTTTTTAGATCATCCAACTACATACCCATTGATATCGTCATATTGGATATTCTAGCAGTTATTTAGGCAAACTTGCGTTTCAAAAATAGCACCGGCTGGGATCACATTGCCAAGCATTTGCATGTTCCGCTACAGATTCCCAATCTAAGCAATAACTTGGTATGAATAAATAGGCACGCATCACGCGATGCGCGCGGGACCGGTGCTCACCGATGGTGGGGATGGTGGTGACGATCTCGCCGAGCTTGAGCTTGTAGAGGATGGTGGTCTTTCCCGCGGCGTCGAGACCCACCATCAGGATCCGCATCTCCTTCTTCGCGAACAGGCGGCTGAACAGCTTGGTGAACGTGAGCCCCATCTCCTCTCCTCCCGCGTAGGTGCTCTTCCTCCCGGCTGGCCTCTCCTGCAACACAGAATCACGATCCCCACGCGTCAGACGGAATCCCATTTCGCTAGATCTACACGCGGCGCGCCAGATCCGGCCCCCAACGGAACGGCCACGGGATCACCGATCGCCATGCGCCTGGCCCCGCGATCTACGCGCCGGGCCCGGGATCCGCGGGCGGATCCAGCGCGCGGCGAGGAGACCGCGGTGCCGGAATGGCCATGGATCCCTACGAGATCTACCGAACCGGCGACCCGCTCGGCGTGATCCACCGATGGAACGGACGGATCTCGCGAATGGAGGGGCGCGCCCGCAAAGGGGAGGGAGGGAGGGGGAGAGGGTGGATCCAGGGAGGCGGGTCGGTCACCTGATCGGAGGAATCGCTCGATCCGCGGTGGGTTCGCCGGCGCCGGAGCCGGAGAAGGTGGGCGGAAACAGGAGGTCACGAGAGAGAAGGGGGAGAGAGTGGCCTGGCGTTGGGGCCTGCGGCGTTGTATTTAAGCGACGCGAGGGTGGAGAGCCAGCGCTTGTGTTGTACGGGTCGCGTCGGTTGAACGCGTCTCGCTCTATCGACACCTTTTCCATTGCCCGCAACAATAATCTCCTCACCA
This sequence comes from Triticum dicoccoides, assembly GCF_002162155.2. Lineage (NCBI taxonomy): Eukaryota > Viridiplantae > Streptophyta > Magnoliopsida > Poales > Poaceae > Triticum > Triticum dicoccoides. The sequence continues at coordinate 661,835,219 of NC_041389.1, read as the reverse complement.
GTTCAAATAAAAAAACAATAATTTCCTCGCTCACCTTTTCTTTTCCTACAATATTATTAGTTAGAATGACAAAAAAAAGACAATACTGGCCCTTTTGCCAAATTAAGATTAAGAAACACCATGTGACATATTTTTTTTTTTTTCAGAAAGACACAGAATACCGTATACGATATAGGAGTATCTCATAAAACTCTAAGCCCACAGGAAATGTTGATTCCTGGGCCATCGCGACTGGGAACAATGCTTGAGCCCGGTGTCTACCTGTTAGGCGAGCCTGTATTAGTCGCTTTGGTTTGGATGTCCCTTTCATAGTCGCCACTCCCAACATGTTCGTTCCCTTTGCTCTTGCCTTGGTCTCCTTTCTATCGGACACGGGAGACATGGAGAGAAAGGTGGTGATCTAGGCTTGCCATGGACAGGGTCTCCTTCCACAAGCGTCATTGGTGAGCACCACCTCCACCAACTCAACCCTCTTGTGCAAATGCCATAGGAGTTGCCAGAGAGAGTTGTGGTTGGCTCAATTTCATTAAAGTGTGTTTTTTGGGATCAAATTCATCAGCTCCCGCGTCACCATTTTGAACAAAGCGAAAAAAAACACTCCAACACTGGCCACTCTCATGCCCCGGTTTTGCGCTCTTCCCGATCTGGAACCCGGACTCCCCTGCCTTCTGCGTGTGGATGCAACTGCGTCCAGGAATCATCATCCACGTCAGTCAACAACTACAGATTAGTCTCATCTCCCACCTTGATTGAGACTATGGGATACGTGGCAGGCTTCTTGCATGGAGGAGCTCGTGGCAAAGCAGGCATCCCACGTGGAGGAGTGATACATGTTGGAAATATTAGCACTTTCTCGATTAATCTAATTCACGAGTGTACAATAAGCATGGCATAAATGGTATGCATCTCATAGCAATACCTAAGCATACTGGCACATACAGAACAAAGAAGCGGACCATCTATGAGCAGCACATATACGGCTAGTACAAGTACGAGTAAATGAGGGATAAACAGATCATACCCTCCGGTTGGCCAGGCCAACACGGCGGCGGCAGCAGCAGCCTCGACGTCGTCCGTAGTGGATGCAGGGGAAGTAGTGGAAGCAAAGGCCGACGGAGTTGGGGACGGATCGGGAGCAGTCGCGTCGAGACGCTCCCCAAAAACCTTATTGCCGATCTCCTGGGCAGGATCTCGAACGGCAGGGTTCCGGAGGCACCTGCTCTCCCGACCAACTGTGCACGCGATCGTCGAGATGGGATCGCCGGAGGCAGCACAGAGCAAGGAACAGTAGATGACGGCTAGGTTACGCGAGAGGGAGTGAGTGAACCGAACTAGGTCACTCCACTGGGCAAAGCCTTCTTCTATAGGCCGTCGGGTAGGAAGTTGTGGGCCTGGGCGGAGGCCAACGACCAAGTGAATGCACTACCGGCAAGGGAGTCGACGAATCCCAGCAACGCAAGAGAAGGGTCGCACTCCCGGTAAGGGAGTCGACAAATCCCGACAACGCAAGTCAGCCCACAGTCCAACGTCTCGGACAGTGGCCCACTTATTAGCGACTTGTTAATTAATCCATGATTAATTAATCCGTTCCTGAGTGGCAAAAGTAAGCTTCGGCTCAACTCATTCCTGCAGCCCGCGGCGCGCGTCGTGAGGAGGCGGGCGGTAGAGGAGGGGGAGCGCGCGTGAACCATTCCGCTTCCCAATCTCCCAATGGCAAGTGGTAGAGCAACCCTTATAAAGGGGTCTCAACTCTCCTCAACTAGCAAGATGAGACTAAACTTCCCACCACCTGCCATCTCATACACGGGCCTCAAGATTAACCAGGGATTAGTGTCTTATATGGGCCTAAGCCCATCCATAATCCATCAATACATCCATTTTGCATCATGTTTTCCTACTGTTATTTATAATGTTTTTTATGCATAATAATGCTTTATGGAATAATTCTAATGCCCCTTTTCTCATAAAATGCAAGGTTTACACAAAGAGGGAGAATGCCGGCAGCTGGAATTCTGGACCTGAAAAAGCTACGTCAGAGCTACCTATTCTGCACAACTCCAAATGAGCTGAAAATTTATGAAGAATTATTTTGGAATATATAAAAATACTGGAGCAAATAACTACTAGAGGAGGGCCACCTGGTGACCACAAGACACCAGTGCACGCCCTGGTGGGTTGTGGCCAGCCCGGCCCACCTCCGGTGCCCATCTTCTGGTATATAAGTCATTTTGACCTAAAAAAAGGGGGAGGACTTATGAGACGGGAACTTGGGCAGGAGCACTTTTGCCCTCCGATGGAGCGATTCTGCCGGGGACCCCCCCCCCCTCCCGAAGGGGGAAATAGAAGCCATTGTCATCACCAACAACCCTCTCATCTTTGGGAGGCCAATCTCCATCAACATCTTCAACAACACAATCTCCTCTCAAACCCTAGTTCATCTCTTGTGTTCAATCTTTGTACCAGAACCTCAGATTGGTACATGTGGGTGACTAGTAGTGTTGATTACATCTTGTAGTTGATTACTATATGGTTTATTTGGTGGAAGATTATATGTTCAGATCCATTATGCTATTTAATACCCCTCTAATCATGAGCATGAATATCATTTGTGAGTAGTTACTTTTGTTCTTGAGGTCACGAGAGAAGTCATGTTGCAAGTAATCATGTGAACTTGATATGTGTTTGATATTTCGATGATATGTATGTTGTGATTCCCTTAGTGGTGTCATGTGAACATCGACTACATGGCACTTCACCATCTTTGGGCCTAAGGGAATGCATTGTGGAGTAGTTATTAGATGATGGGTTGCTAGCAACGGAAGCTTAAACCCTAGTTTATGCGCTACTTCGTAAGGGACCGATTTGGATCCAAATGTTTAATGCTATGGTTAGATTTTATCTTAATACTTTTCTCGTAGTTGCGGATGCTTACGAGGCGGTTAATCATAAGTGCGAGGCTTGTTCAAGTAAGAACAACACCCAAGCATCGGTCCACCCACATATCAAATTATCAAAGTAGCGAACGTGAATGAAACCAACATGATGAAAGTGACTAGATGAAATTCCCGTGTGCCCTCAAGAATGCTTTGCTTATTATAAGAGACTATTTTGGCTTGTCCTTTGCCACAAAAGGATTGGGATACCTTGCTGCACTTTATTTACCGTTACCGTTACTTGTCCGTTATAAATTATTTTGCTATTAAACTACCTGTTACCGACTATTCCAGTGTTTGCAAAAATACCTTGCTGAAAACCACTTGTCATTTCCTTCTACTCCTCGTTGGGTTTGATACTCTTACTTATTGAAAGGACTACGACTGATCCCCTATACTTGTGGGTCATCAAGACTCCTTTCTGGCACTGTTGCCGGGGAGTGAAGCGCTCTTGGTAAATGGAAATTGGTAAGAAAAAATTATTACTACGTGCTGAAATTTATTGTCACTTGTCACTATGCAAAACCATCCTTTCAGGTTTGTTCGGGGTATCTTCACCTCGACTGGAAGCACAATTAGTTGACCCTGAACCTACTACACCTACTAAAAATATTGGTTGTGAAATTCCTTCGGGTATGATAGAACAACTGCTAGCTAATCCTTATGCAGGAGACAGAACAGAACATCCTGATATGCACTTGATATATGTGGATGAAATTTGTGGATTATTTAAGCTTGCAGGTTTACCCGGAGATGAAGCTAAGAAGAAGGTTTTCCCTTTATCTTTGAAGGTAAAAGCATTGACATGGTATAGGCTATGCAATGATATTGGATCTTGGAACTGGAATTGATTGAAATTGGCGTGCAGAAGTTTCGCCTATTGTCAGCTGATACGTGGCTGCCGAAGGCTAAACCCGACTGAAAGTGCAATCATGCCCTTAATCATATTTTGTTGTTGATGACAACACATATGCTAGGGACTAATCATGTTTATCAAGTATATCTCAGGATTATGTCTCAAAGACCGTGTGTATGGATCATGACTAGGGACAAAAAGCATATAACTCAAGAATGGAGATACAAGACATTGACTTCGTTTATGGTTTGTTCTTGAGTATAGGTATCCCGCACTATTAAGAGGGGATCGTTGGATCTAGTGAAAAACTTTCTCAAAATCCACAACTCCTATTCTTTGTCTCCGGACGTCCGGTGCTCTACGGACGTCCGGTCCCTCTCAGCTGTCCGGACGTCCGGCTCCCTCCGGTCATCCGGTGTTCCTTTACAGAATGATATTTGCGGATTTCCGGAACTCTCCAGACGTCCGACCTCCGGTCGTCCGATAGGTCTCGGACGTCCGGTACTTTTACAACAGAACCATATTTACGGATTTTCAGACTCTCCGGTCATCCGGGCTCCAGATGTCCGGCCCGTCTCGGACGTCCGTGTCCTGTGTACTGGTTTGTGGCTCACATATTCACAGTGGCCGGTCGTCCGATGACTGTCGGACGTCCAGACTTATTTGTGCCACCGGACGTCCGATGTTGTCCGGACGTCCGACCTATCCTGTGCACTTATGTGTCCTAAACGGTCACCTTCACACACCCACTATATATATACCTTTCTCTTCCACGGGATAAGGTTGACCATTCACTTTGAGCTTGCCAAGAACACTCCTCACTCTCTCTCTCAATCACCTACACCAAATCCTAGATTCCCAAGTGTTCTAGGAGCATTTGAGAGAAGTTCTCCAATCAAGTGATAGATCCACTCCTTCCCCTTCTTTGCACCAAAGAAATTTGTGATTTGAGCAAGTCTTGAGCTTTTCCCAACGTTCTTATTACTCTTGGAGGTTGGAGACTCCTAGGCGGTAGGAGTCTTTCATAGAGGAATCAACCTTTGTGATTACCCCCGGAAAGTTTGTAAGGGTTTGGAGATCACCCCAAGGTCTACCACTAGTGGTTGAGAAACGCCTCCGTGGTGTTGTCTCAAAGGGAGAATAGGGTGAGCCTTCATGGCGTTGGTGTGCCTTCGTGGTAACATCCACCTCTCTAACGGTGACTAGCTTCCCTCCAAGGAAGTGAACATCGGCATACATCCTCGTCTATCGGAGTTGCGGTTATTCCTAACCCTAACTCTCTACTTGTGGTTACTTGTCTCTTTGCACTTACTTACATCATATTGTGCTAGCTTACTTATGTGCTTGGTTTACTTGCTTAGTATTTAGTACTCACTTGCAATTGTTAGGCTCACCTTCATATTCCGCACTATTGCCTAAAATTGCTAAGTAATAATTAAAATTTATAGTTGTACCTATTCACCCCCCTCTAGGTCCATCTCGATCCTTTCAATTGGTATCAGAGCCTCGTGCTCTATTCTTGTGGCTTAACCACCCTAGAGTGAGATGAAGCCGGATGGGACTCCCCTGGTTATAGATCCGAAGGATAAAGGTGAGGCTTCCTCTGAAGTCAAGTCCTTTACGTCTGAGGATCTAGAACGGGCCCTTGCTAAGCAAAAAGAGGAGCATGATGCTTCCCTTGAGGCCTTGGTCCAAATGAGATTAGCCATGTTGTCCACGGTGCTTGCACCACACTCAGGTGGTGCGGCTTTGAGGCCAACTGTGCCTACTCCGTCACTTGGTCAACAACCTCCTAGCAATGAACACGCCAGTGTTCCTTGGCTTTATGCAAGACCTCAGGTTGAAAAACCAAGATATAATCCTCAAGGCAAACCTCCTTTACTTAGTGCCACTTCCGATTTTGTTTTGCGGAGAGTTGCTATGCAGGATCATCTTCGACATGGAAACGATGAGATGCTGGAGATCATAGAGTATGGCTATCATGTGGTTGATCCAAAGAACCCCACACCAAGAGAAATATATGGCAAGAACCTCAATGACACTGCAATCATGTGTATAAGGAGAGATATGGATGAAAAGCAAAGGAGACCGTTCATACACATCACAAGTGCCAATGAACTATGGGAAAATATTATAAGATCCAAGACTGGCACCTCTACCCTCCGGAGTGCTCCATATGAAATTGCCAAGGGGCAATTGCAAAACTTTTGTATGGAGAAAGGTGAAACCCCCAATCAACTCCATGAGCGTCTCATGACTCTCACTGTCGATATTGAGTCATGTGAGTGTGACAAGACACAAGATGGATTCAACATGACTAAGAGATTCCTTGTGGATAAATTGCTTCATGCTCTTGCCCCATATCACCATCAAATGGTGTGGGACATAAGACAACACCATACCTTCAAGGAAATGACTACAGATGACATCATATCCACCTTCCAACTATTTGAAGAGTCAAAGGCTAATGCCACAAAACATCTTGCCATGCATGGTTCCCCATCATCAAAGGTCAATCTTGCATTGAAGGCCAAGCATGTATGTGAAGATGAGCAAAGTGAAGAAGAAGAAGAAGAGGATGATGATGAAGATGGTGATGAGATTGAATCCGATGAGGGCCCTTCATATGAAGACATGGCTCTTTTTGTCAAGAAGTTTAGCGCGGGAAAATTCAAGGGAAGATTTCAAAAGAAGAAAGTAAGAAAATGCTACAACTGTGAAGAAACCAACCACTTCTCCAACGAGTGCCCTTATGAGAAGAGAGAAGATAAACCAAGGTTTCCCAAGACCTTTCCCAAGAAGAAGTCGCCAAATCCTTTGAACTCCAAGCTCAAGAAGAGAGATGGAAAAGCAATGGTTGCTCAAGAAGAATCCGATCCGGATGATGTTAGTGGTGTTGCCGGAGTTGCTCAAGACTCTCAAAACACCTTGAGGTTAGTAAACAAGAGTGGTGACGTGGTCACCTACAACTACATGAAAGATTACAAGGGCAGCGCTCACAAGTGCCTAATGGCAAAGGCCATGGTTGAAGATGGAGAGGACCAAAGCTCTTCTGACAAGGTCAAGGTAACTCCACGATCAAATCCTCCTCTCTTCACTCCTTCTACTCCTAGTGATGAGTATCTTGATGCGGAGGTTAGTTATGAGGATGATGATCTAGATGATCCTATGATTGCTAAACTTAATAAGTTCATGTGCTCCCTCAAAGGAAAGAAGCTCACTATGTTTCGTATGCTTATGGAGATGGTGAGTAAGCACACCATCACCATTAAGGAACTCGAAACCCTCGTCATCGAGGAAAAGGAAAAATCTGAAATCCTTGAGCAGAAAGTCCAATATGAGGAAGCACGAAATGATGAACTATGCTTAAAAATTGGTGCGAATATTGATGTTCACACTAATGATCTTGCCTCCTTGAAAAAGGCTATTGACTCTTACGAAGAGTTAATGAATGATAAAAGTAAGCTTGTGAAGTCTCATGCTTCTCTATCTAAGGACTATGAGCTTCTATCCGTGTCTCTCAAGACTAAGGAAGGAGAGCTCACCGTTCTTACAAAAAGAGTTTTGAGATGCTCAAACTTACTTATCTTGAAACTCTAGCCAAGGCTTACTCTTCTCCTATTATCAATGTTGATTCTTGTACTACTAATACTAGTAGTGATCTAGCATCTATTCTTGAGGAAAATCATTTTCTCAAGGCTCAAATCGAGAAAGATCTCATGACATGTGCTCAAGGGCAAAAGAATCTTGATGAGATATTGAGCCAACACAATGAGGTGTTTGCCAAAGAGGGACTTGGGTTTAACCCAAGCACAAGCAAGAAGAAGACGTCCTCTCAAAAGTGCACAACTCCTCTAAAAGAAACATTTGTAAGAGAAGGGCACAAGGCGAAAGGTAAGGTTGTGAGTGGGAAGGCCACAAGGGGCACGCCCACTCTCAACAAGCCTAAATAGTTCATGCCTCCATCCTATGTACTTCGTAAGACTAAGGATGGAGAAGTTTTTGCAAAATTTGTTGGTCCTCAAAATGCATTCCGGTTCTATGCTATTTGGGTCCCTAAGACCCTTATGACTAACTTGAGAGGTCCCATTGCAAAATGGGTGCCTCTAACCAAGTCTTAATTGTGGTGTAGGTTGACTTCTCAGGTGGAGTGAAATGGGTGATTGACAGTGGATGTACAAATCATATGACCGGAGATAGAAAATTGCTCTACGATTTCATGGAAGCTATTCAACCATTCATGGGCATTATGTTTGGTGGAGGTTCAAAAGGACAAGTACTCAGGTTGGGTAAGGTGGCTATCACAAATGACATGTCTCTTGCAAATGTCATGCTTGTCCAATCCCTTAAATACCATTTGCCTTCTGTTCGCCAATTGGCTTCTGTTGGTTATGATACACTCTTTGGACTAATGGATGTGAAAGTCTTTAAGAGAGATACTCTTGAAGTGGCCTTTGTTGGAGAGTTGGATGGCAACCTTTACACGGTTGATTTCTCGAAAGAGAGCACATTCCATGCAACTTGTCTAATGTCCAAGGCCGACAAGGGGTGGCTATGGCATCGCCGGCTAGCCCATGTCGGCATGAGAAACCTTCAAGATCTCTTAAAAGGGGATCACATCCTTGGATTAACCAATGTCTCTTTTGAGAAAGATCGTGTGTGTAGTGCATGCATAGCCGGGAAGCAACATCAATCAAAGCACCCACCCAAGAACATTGTGTCTACTTCAAGGCCCCTGGAGCTCCTTCATGTGGATCTTTTTGGGCCTCCTTCATGGGATAGTCTTGGTGGGAAAAAGTATGGTCTTGTCATTGTTGATGATTACTCAAGATACACATGGGTGTTTTTCCTCAAGTCCAAGGATGAGACTAAGATCACCTTCATTGATTTTGCCAAACAAGCACAACGCAAGTTTGACAAAGAGATCTTGGCAATAAGAAGTGATAATGGCTCTGAGTTCAAGAACTATACCTTGGAAGAATTCCTTAGTGATGAAGGGATTGAGCATCAATATTCAGCTCCATACACTCCTCAGCAGAATGGTGTTGCCGAAAGGAAGAATCGTACACTTGTAGAGATGGCAAGGTCCATGTTGGATGAATACAAGTCACCACATAGTTTTTGGGTTGAAGCTGTCAACACTGCATGCCATGCATCAAACCGGCTCTTCCTCCGCACTATATTGGAAAAGACTCCATATGAACTCCTAACTGGGAACAAGCCAAATGTCAAGTACTTTCGTGTATTTGGGTGCAAATGTTTCATCCTCAACAAAAGAGAACGGTTAGGAAAATTCAATCCAAAACAATTGAGGGCATATTTGTTGGCTATGGATCAAACTCTCACGCCTATAGAGTCTACAACAAGTCCAATGGATGTGTTGTAGAAACTTGCGACGTGGTGTTTGATGAATTTAATGGCTCCCATGGGGAGCAAGATGATCTAAGTGATGCAGGTGAAGAAGATTCTTCTCAAGACATTTTTACCATGGGTGTTGGTGCACTTCTTCCTATGGAACAAGAACCTCATGATGATGAAGAAGAAGATAGAAGCTTGACACATCATCAAACTACTTCAACACCCATACCGTCACAAGCTCCTATTGCTCAACCGATGCCCTTAGTCCAAGTAGAAGAAGATGATCAAGTTCCTCTTCATGATAATCTTCAAGAACAAGATCATCACCAAGGGCAAGAACAAGAAAGTACAATCATTGATGATGAACCTCAACACATGCAATATGAACAAGAAGATCTTCCTCCACACATTAATGATCCATATGTTGAGGATGTGGATGATGGACATGAAGTTGAACCGCGAGAAACCCTAACCTCCATCATGCCTCGAGTGGTCGGTCGTGTTGATGTTGACAAAATTCTCACCGGCATATCGGAAGGTAGAGTCACTCGTAAACATTTGACAAACTTTTGTGCTCACTTCTCGTTTGTGTCTAGTATTGAGCCCCTCAAGGTACAAGATGCATTGATGGACAACGATTGGCTAGTTTCATGCAAGAAGAGTTGAACAGTTTTGAACGCAACCAAGTGTGGTCATTAGTCAAGAGGCCATCTACCAAGCACAACGTCATTGGAACAAAATGGATTTTCAAGAACAAGCAAGATGAAAATGGTGTAATCATCCGCAACAAGGCAAGGTTAGTGGCACAAGGGTACTCACAAGTTGAAGGTTTGGACTTTGGTGAGACCTTTGCCCCTGTTGCACGTCTTGAATCCATTCGCATATTACTTGCTTATGCCGCTTTCAATGGTTTTACATTACATCAAATGGATGTGAAGAGTGTTTTCCTTAACGGTCCTCTACAAGAAGAAGTATATGTGTCACAACCACCCGGGTTCGTTAATCCCTTTCACAAAGACTATGTGTATAAACTTCATAAGGCTTTGTATGGCCTCAAACAAGCACCTCGTGCTTGGTATGATCATTTGAAGAAGTTTTTACTCGATGATGGTTTTGTGAGAGGGGTGATCGATCCTACTCCTTTTACTAAGAGGGACAAGGGTTATTTGATCCTATGCCAAATCTATGTAGATGACATCATTTTTGGTTCTCCTAACATTCATTTGTGCAAGAAGTTTGCGGCTTCAATGACCAAGAATTTTGAAATGTCACTCAATGCGGATTTGAAGTTCTTTCTCGGATTTCAAATTCAACAATTTCAAGGAGTTTTCTTATCTCAAGCAAAGTACCTCAAGGATATCCTAGAGAAGTTTGGCATGTCTGATGCTAGTCCATGCAAGACACCCATGCCAACCAAAATTGCTCTCACTAAATACACAAATGGTACTCCTTTTGACCCATCTACTTACCGCTCTATGATTGGTTCATTGCTTTATCTTTGTGCATCTAGACCAGACATCATGTTCAGTGTATGCATGTGTGCTAGATTTCAAGCTTTCCCTATGGAAAGTCATCATAAGGCGGTTAAGCATATTCTTAGATACCTTGTTCACACCCCAAAGTTGGGCCTCTGGTACCCCAAGGATGCTAAGTTTGATCTCATTGGGTACACGGATGCGGATTGAGCTGGAGACAAAGTGGATCGTAAGTCCACATCCGGTGCATGTCAGTTTCTTGGACGATCCTTGGTAAGTTGGTCCTCAAAGAAACAAAATTGTATTGCTCTCTCTACCGCAGAAGCTGAATACATTGCTACCGCCAGTTATGCAACTCAGTTGTTATGGATGAGGCAAACTTTGAAGGATTACGGTATCACCTATAGACACGTGCCTCTTCTATGTGATAATGAAAGTGCCATCAATATTGAGAACCCCAAGGATCATCTCCGCACCAAGCACATTGATATTAGGTATCACTTCTTGAGAGATCATGTTGAAAAGGGTGATATTCACATTGATCACATTGGTACAGATTTGCAACTGGCAGATATTTTCACCAAACCAATGGATGAAGCAAGGTTTTGTCGGTTTAGGCGTGAACTTGGTATCTTGGATCTTGACAATATTATGTGAAATCTAGTACCCATTCATGCATGAAATTAATGTCTTATCTTGATGTAGGCATATATGTAGGGGGAGACACTCAACTCATGAGTATCCTCATCCTATGAAATGCATAAAAAGAACAAACACTCTCAAAGCTACCATAACATCTAAATATGGTGCTTTCCATGATGGAGTAGTGATTATGCACTCAAAGTTCAAATCCGTGTCATGTCATGTCTACTCATACATGGTGGCAGTAGCCACCACCCGTATCATTAGAACAATATTGGAGTGGTATATGGTTACTATTGATTGGGATAGAGTACTAGTTACTTAATAAGAAATTCTTACTATGGACGGTAATCGTCTTCTCCTCATCATGATCAACAACACATACACTTGCACCTTGACCTCCTGTCAATTCTGGCGTCGGACGTCCGTGGTTTACCGGATGTCCGGGCATTTCTCCAACGCCGGACGTCCATAGACCTCCGGACGTCCGTAAATTCTTCTCTGTTGAACTCATCTCAGTCGTCCGGCCTATCCGGACGTCCGTAAAATACTCTTTGGTCCCCTTCGCTGGCCTTGGCGCCGGAACGCCGGATGTCCGTAAGCCTCCGGACGTCCGTAAATTCTTCTCTGTTGAACTCAGCCCGGTCGTCTGGCCTATCCGGACGTCCGTAATATACTTTCGGGTCTCCTTCCCTGCCTTGGCGCCGGACGTCCGAGGTTTCCGGTCGTCCGTAAAATCATCTCTGTCATACTTCCTTTTCCTGGCTCAGGCCCCGGTCGTCCGTGCCCCCCCGGTCATCCGGACTCCTATTCGACTTCGTCTTTCGTAGGCTCTGGTCGTCCGGTCGTTTTCACCGGCTCCTATATATAGTGCATGGTAGGGTTTTGGAACTGCTACCCTCATATCCTCCCTGTTCCCACCGCCGTCGCTCCGGTCCAGTGGCTTCTCGCCGCGGCCTCACGCCGCCGTGCCCCTCGCCGGGATCCTCTCTGCTCGGGATCCGCCACGTGGCCACACGCCGCCGTGTCCCTCGTCCCTCGCCGCGGCCAGACGAACGAGCCTGCTCGGTCTTCGCTCAAGCCCCGACGACCTCTCTCAGCATGTGCCTGATTTGTTCCGGTCCACAGCTTCCTTCGTGTTCCTCACTTTAAGGTAGGCCATATCTTTTCTCCCTCATGCATCGATTCCTTGATCTATGGTGGGGTATTGATTTGAGTCTTCCTTCTCCCCTAGGTCATGATGCCTAGGACCAAGCACTCCGCTCGCAAGCAAGTCACCGGTGGGCCGGGTCGTCCGTCTCGTCCTGGTGGCTCCGATGACTCCCAGGAGCAGGCTCGTCCTCGGAAGCGTGCCGCCCGTCCTCCCAGCTCGTCTAGCGACTCCTCCTCGGAGGGGTCGGACTTTGAGGATGAACTTGAGGAGGTGGAACCGGCCCCGTTTGTTGGTGTTCACGTCTCTGCACCCAAGCCGGGCACTCATCGTCCAACCTTCCAGCCTCCTCCTCCTCCGGTGCAACCCCACGGTGATGCTCGTCATATCTCACTTGAGCCTCCATTACCACTCGGCCGCCATATTAAGCATTTCAACAAGGTTTCCACCGCCTCTTATCTTAAATTGCATCACGATGTTGATCAGTTTACTGTTGTTAGGGATTCTCAGGATAGTCGCTTTCGCACTAATGTCCAAGCCGACATCTTTACAACTATTGTCATTCCTAAAGGCTTGTCACTCAATGTCTGCATTGATCTAGAGCATATTCGCACTCATCCGGATAAATATCCGGGAGCCATTGAGCTCATTGAGTCATCCAATCTAGCTGCTCCATTTGCATTTCAACATGATTTCAACCAAGCTGCCATTCATCAATTCTATGCCACATGTTATTTTGGTCCAGATAACACTATCACATGGATGACCTCAGACACCACACTCACAACATCTTATGCTCAATTTGTCACTGCCCTTGGATTTCCTGACACCGGGTTCAAAATCCACAAGGATGATCCCAACCATAGGCCCAAGGGCATTGAGGTCTATGCGGATATTCTTAAACCTATATCAACTTTGTCTGACATTGAAAAACAAAAGGGTCTAAACCAATTCTCCATTTGGCGCTTCCCTTTCAACATCATTTATCAGTGTGTCATCCGCACCATCTATCCCAAGATGGGTGACAAAGGCTCTTGCAGCAGCTATTGCATTGATCTCATGCATCACCTCTTTGCATCTCCCAAAGGGAAGATAAATGTTCCACACTTTCTATGGCATGAGATCCGCCTTGCTAGCTTCCAGCACAAGAGGGCTTTTCCTCATGCCCCCTTTATTCAGGCTTTTATCGAGAGCGTAGCTTCTTTTCCCATTGTTCGCACTCACGTGCATGAGCGATGGGCATTCCAGCTCACATGGCGGCTGATCATGTTCCTCCTCCTACCGCTACTGCTCGTCGCACCGCCGCTAGTGTTCCTTCTCATGCTGCCCGTTCTCCTTCCAGTTCTGCACCTTTTGGGCGCATTGCTCGTTTTCTTGGGAAGGCTCACTCTGCCATGATGAAGATGTTCACCTTCCATTGCTCCCAACATCACGATGTTGTCACTGGCATGGTAACTTCCAAGAATGCTCTGAAGGCTCGTCTGAGAGACTCCGAAGTGTATGATGTGAGTGACGATGAGCGTATTCCTGAAGAGCCCCTTCTGACTTTGGTTTCCCCTCGGGTCCTGAGTGGGCTGATTTCTTCGACGAGGCTGGTGGCAGTGGTGCTCATGATGATGATGAGGATGATCTCTGATGCTGTTATGTTTCCCCCCTTCTTTATTTTTGGATATTTGATGCCAAGGGGGAGTAGGCTTTATATGCATGCTTTTCTAGCTCATTATGTAATCGAACTTATTGCTATGATTGTGTTTTAGCTTGTATTGAACCTATGTTATGAGTTTGTCGAGACTGAGATTTGGTGAATCTATATGAAGTTTAATTCTTGATTATCTTGTGTATGAGATATGGTTATATTGGTATCACTTTGAGGGGGAGCCCTCTTCATGTTTTAGTATCTATGGTATCACTTTGAGGGGGAGCTCACTCTTTGCTCATTCTTGATTATTGAGCTCCACAACAAATACTTTCGATTACTATTATGAGTGTGCATATGAGTTGTCATCAACTACCAAAAGGGGGAGATTGAAACTGCAATCATGCCCTTAATCATATTTTGATGTTGATGACAACACATATGCTAGGGACTAATCATGTTTATCAAGTATATCTCAGGATTATGTCCCAAAGACCATGTGTATGGATCATGACTAGGGACAAAAAGCATATAACTCAAGAATGGAGATACAAGACATTGACTTCGTTTATGGTTTGTTCTTGAGTATAGGGATCCCGTACTATTAAGAGGGGATTGTTGGATCTAGTGAAAAGCTTGCTCAAAATCCACAACTCCTATTCTTTGTCTCCGGACGTCCGGTGCTCTATGGACGTCCGGTCCCTCTCAGCTGTTCGGACGTCCAGCTCCCTCCGGTCATCCGGTGTTCCTTTACATAATGATATTTGCAGATTTCCGGAACTCTCCGGACGTCCGACCTCCGGTCGTCTGATAGGTCTCGGACGTCCGGTACTTTCACAACAGAACCGTATTTATGGATTTTCGGACTCTCCGGTCGTCTGGGCTCCGGATGTCCGGCCCGTCTCGGACGTCCGTGTCCTGTGTACTGGTTCGTGGCTCACATATTCACAGTGGTCGTTCGTCCTATGACTGTCGGACGTCCGGACTTATTTGTGCCACCGGACGTCCGATGTTGTCCGGATGTCCGACCTATCCTGTGCACTTATGTGTCCCAAACGGTCACCTTTCCACACCCACTATATATATACCTTTCCCTTCCATGGGATAAGGTTGACCATTCACTTTGAGCTTGCCAAGAACACTCCTCACTCTCTCTCAATCACCTACACCAAATCCTAGATTCCCAAGTATTCTAGGAGCATTTGAGAGAAGTTCTTCAATCAAGTGATAGATCCACTCCTTCCCCTTCTTTGCACCAAAGGAATTTGTGATTTGAGCAAGTCTTGAGCTTTTCCCAACGTTCTTATTACGCTTGGAGGTTGGAGACTCCTAGGCGGTAGGAGTCTTTCGGAGAGGAATCAACCTTTATGATTACCCCCGGAAAGTTTGTAAGGGTTTGGAGATCACCCCAAGGTCTACCACTAGTGGTTGAGAAACGCCTCTGTGGTGTTGTCTCAAAGGGAGAATAGGGTGAGCCTTCGTGGCGTTGGTGTGCCTTCGTGGTAACATCCACCTCTCTAACAGTGACTAGCTTCCCTCCAAGGAAGTGAACATCGACATACATCCTCGTCTCACGGAGTTGCGGTTATTCCTAACCCTAACTCTCTACTTGTGGTTACTTGTCTCTTTGCACTTACTTACATCATATTGTGCTAGCTTACTTATGTGCTTGGGTTACTTGCTTAGTATTTAGTACTCACTTGCAATTGTTAGGCTCACCTTCATATTCCACACTATTGCCTAAAATTGCTAAGTAATAATTAAAATTTGTAGTTGTACCTATTCACCCCCCCTCTAGGTCCATCTCGATCCTTTCACCGACGGGTGGAGCTTATTAGGCATACTCCGTACCTTCTCATGAGCTTCCTAGAGATCACCCAATCTCATAGACTGTGACCAGCAGTCGTGCTCACATAGGTGTGTTCCTCCAAAGAATGCTCTGTAGGTTAGCATCTTGCTTACATAAGCTTTGGAACACATTAAGACAAAAGTCAGGCTGCCTTATAGAATTGGGAGTATTATTGCATCTCCAACGGAGTGGGATAATTAAGGATACTCCCCTCAGTTGACCACTGGATTGTTTTCCCAGGTCCTAATTCACGGGATCTCCGATCACATAGGTTGGGTTACCCCCATAGCAACTTACGTGGGTCTCATACCCATCTCCCTCGATGCATTTTCTATCACAATCCGTGATAGCCCTTTAGTAAAAGGGTCTGCCAGATTCTTAGCCGTCTGGATATAATCCAATGCTATTACTCCGGAGTTTCTTGATTTTTTGACAGGTTTCAATCTTCTTCTTATGTGCTTTGTGGATTTCATGTTATCCTTTGAACTCTTAGCCTTGGCAATCATCGTTTGATTGTCACAGTTCATAAGGACAGCCGACACTGGTTTATCAACCACCGGCAAATCCATCAAGAGCTCTCGAATCCTTTCTGCTTTGACGCAGGATGTGTCTAATGTTGTGAGTTATGCTTCCATAGTCGATCTGGTTAAGATCGTCTGCTTGCAAGACTTCCAGGAAACAGCACCACCACCAAGTGTGAAGACATGTCCACTTGTGGCTTTCATCTCATCACCATAAGAAATCCAATTCGAATCACTATACCCCTCAAGTACCGCCGGGTACCCAGAATAGTGAATTCCATAGTTCGCAGTACCTTGCAAGTAACGCATCACTCGCTCAAGGGCATGCCAATGCACATCTCCCAGATTGGAAACAAACTGGTTCAGTTTGCACACAACAAATGAGATGTCAGGACGAGTAGCACATGCTAGGTACATTAGTGAACCAACCACTTGAGAATATCTCAATTGATCTACGGTCGTGCCTTCAAACTTTCGAATCCGCACGCTAGGATCATATGGTGTTGCAGAAGGTTTGCAGCCCGAATATCCAAAACGGCTCAAAATCTTCTCAACATAGTGGGATTGCAAGAGTGTAATTCCACCCTCAGAATTTCTTAGTAGCTTGGTGTTCAAGATAACATCAGCCACTCCTAGGTCTTTCATCTCAAAGTTATGAGATAGAAAAGCCTTGACGTCCTCAACGACCTTGGGGTGGGTCCCAAATATCAGTATGTCATCGACATGCAGACAGAGTATAACTCCTCCGCCCCCACCATAGCGACAGTATACACATTTGTCAGCTTTGTTAACAACAAAGCCAGCAGATGTCAGAGTAGTGTTGAACTTCTCATGCCATTGCTTAGGCGCTTGTTTCAGGCCATACAAGGATTTCACTAGCTTGCACACCTTTCTTTCCTGACCATTTACTACAAAGCCATCTGGCTGTTGCATGTAAATTTCCTCGTCGAGCTCTCCGTTAAGGAAAGCCGTCTTAACGTCCATCTGGTGAACGAGAAGACCATGCGAGGCACCCAAAGCGAGTAACACTCGAATGGTTGTCAGTCTAACCATAGGTGAGTAAGTGTCGAAGAAATCCTCTTCTTCTTTTTGGGTATAACCCTTGGCCACAAGCCTAGCCTTGTACTTCTCAACAGTATCGTCGGGCCTAAGCTTCTTCTTGTACACCCACTTACATCCTAATGGTTTACAACCATAAGGACGATCAGTGATCTCCCATGTCCCATTAGCCAAGACGGAATCCATCTCGCTATAGACCGCATCCTTCCAGTAGTCAGCATCCGGAGATGCATAAGCTTCTGAAATGGAACTGGGAGTGTCATCATCCACGAGGTACACGAGGAAATCATTACCAAAAGACTTTGCAGTTCTCTGTCTCTTGCTCCTAACAGGAGCTTCCTCGTCATCCTCCATGGAGCTTTCATCACTTTTGTGTTCATAGTATTCCATCGGAATGGCAGGTTCAGGAGTCTCATTAGATTCTAGTCTAGAAGTGCTTTGCATATCTCTCATGGGGAAAATATCCTCAAAGAATGTATCATCCTTAGACTCTATAATTGTACCGACCTTCTGGTCAGGTACCTTAGATTTCACTACTAGAAATCTATAGCCAACGCTATTCTTAGCGTAGCCCAAATTAACGCAGTCCACAGTCTTTGGTCCAAGCTTACGCTTTTTGGGGATCGGCACATTGACTTTCGCCAAACAACCCCAAGTGCGCAAGTAAGAGAGTGTAGTTCTTTTCTTTTCCCATTGCTCATAGGGAGTAGTCTCATTATCCTTCGCGGGAACTTTATTCAGAACATGAGATGATGTCAATACAGCCTCCCCCCCATGCCTTGGATAAACCTGATGTATCTAACATGGCGTTAGCCAAATCTGTTAGAGTACGGTTTTTCCGTTCGGCAAACCCGTTTGACTGGGGTGAATAGGGAGGCATCATTTCACGAATAATACCATGTTCCGCATAGAATAAATCAAACACACTAGAAAAGTACTCTCCACCATTATCAGACCGGACTCGTTTTATTTTCTTCTCAAGTTGGTTCTCAACTTAAGCCTTATAGATTTTAAAGTAGTGAAGAGCCGCATCCTTTGTATTTAACAAATACACATAACAAAATCTAATGGAATCATCAATCAAAGTCATGAAATATCTCTTTGCACCTTTAGTTAACACACCATTCATCTCACATCGATCTGAATGTATGAGCTCTAGTGGTACTAGGTGTCTCTCCTTCGCAGGCTTGTGAGGCTTACGAGGTTGCTTTGCTTGCACACACGCATGGCACTTAGAGCCTTTGGCTAAAGTGACACTCGGGATTAGATTCATCTTAGCTAGCCGCATCATACAACCGAAATTTATGTGACAAAGACGTGAATGCCAAACCTCACATTCGTTCACATTAGAATGAATTTGGTTCATGACTTTATTATAGAAATCCTCCAGGGAAAGGCAGAACAAACCACCACTATCATATCCTTTTCCAACAAATAGCCCATACCGAGATACGTCTGCTTTGTTGGACTCAAATACTAACTTGAACCCTTCTTTACATAGAAGGGAGCCACTAACGAGATTCTTCTTGATGCCAGGGACATGCCGCACGTTCTTCAGTTACGCGATCTTTCCCGAAGTAAACTTCAGATCTACCATGCCAACACCATGAACAAAAGCATGTGAGCCGTTCACCATCAGGACGGAACAATCTCGTGTGATCTAGTAAGAAGAAAACAAAGACACATCAGCACACACATGAATATTGGCCCCAGTGTCAACCCACCAATCAGTGGATTGACAAATTGAAAGTATGGTAAACAGATTACCATACCCAGATGCTGCATCATTGTTGCTCAGAGTGACATTCACGGACTTGGAGTCCTGTGTTGACTTCTTGTACTTGTTTGGGCACTTGTTTGCCCAATGTTCCTCTAAACCACAAGTAAAGCAGCCATCTCTCCTTTTGTCTTTCTTCTTACCCTTCTTCTTAAAGGTAGTATTCCGCTGGACAGAGTTCTTTCCCTTGAACTTGTGGAAGTTCTTCTGCACCACATTGGTGCTAGAAGAACCCTCTGCCGCTTTCATGTGTGAGTCCTTTGCTCTCGAGTTCCTCTCAACACTCAAATGACCGATGACATCCTCAACAGAAGTGCTTGAGAGAAGTAGCAAAGTTCCTCCATCCAGGAGGGAGTTTTGCAATAATGCAACCCGCGACAAACTTGTCCGGTAACTCACACTTCAGGAGCTCTAGCTCCTTAGAAATCATTGTATCTCATGAGCCTGGTCCAATACATGATGGTTATCAACCATCCTGTAATCATGGGACTGCTCCATGGCATACAACTCACTGCCAGCATCGGTTGCGCCGAACTTAGCTTCGAGCGCATCCCACAAATTCTTGGCAACACTCATATGGAGATATGCACCGACTAGCTTGTCTCCGATCACAGTAAGAACGGCTCTCACAAAGATGGTGGTTGCCTCCCTAAACGCATTCTCCTATTCAAGAGCAATCGTTACCATGGGAGACACACCACCAACCCAGAACATCTTCATTGCTGTGAGCCACAAGGTAGTCCTCGTCTGCCAACGCTTAAAATGCGTTCCAGTAAACTTTTCCTATTTCAGAGTGGCGGCAAAGCCGCCATGAGTCGAAAAGTGCCTAAAATAAGGTTTTTGGATTGTTGGAAATATTAGCAATTTCTCGATTAATCTAATCCACGAGTGTACAGTAAGCATGGCATAAATGGTATGCATCTCATAGCGATACCTAAGCATACTAGCACGTACAGAACATAGAAGCGAACCATCTATGAGCAGCACATATACGGCTAGTACAAGTACGAGTAAACGAGGGATGAACAGATCATACCCTCCAGTTGGCCAGGCCAACGCGGCAGCGGCAGCAGTAGCCTCGGCGTCGTCCGTAGCCTTCTTCTTGGCGGCGGCGGCCATGGTGTCGATGCAGGGGAAGTAGTGGAAGAAGCAACCGACGGAGTTGGGGACAGATCAGGAGCAGTCGCGTCATGACGCTCCCCAAAAACCTTATTGCCGATCTCCCGGGCAGGATCTCGAACGGTAGGGTTCCGGAGGCACCTGCTCTCCCAACCAACCGTGCACGCGGTCGTTGGGATGGGATCGCCGGAGGCAGCACAGAGCAAGGAACAATAGATGATGGCTAGGTTACGTGAGAGGGAGTGTGAAAGGACCACGATGTCGCCTAGAGGGGGGGGGGTGAATAGGCGTTTTAAAATCTTTTACGGATTTGGCTATATCCTAATGCGGAAATAAACTAAGCGGACAAGCACAAATCCTAAATATACTAGGCTCAGTAAGTGCACCAACAACTTAGCATGAACAAGATGAGAACAACGAGGATATGAGTAAGCATAAGTAAGTTACACAAATTTACTCAATGTACATCACGAGATATGGAAATGGATAATACACTCACCCACAAGTAGGCAATACAAGATTACACAAATTGTATCACAATATATGGAATTGAATGATACAAGCACACTCAAGTAAGCACTACAAGCTTACACAAGATATGTTATAAGCTAGTAGTTCACACTAAATACAAGATAGAACAATAGTAGGAAGTATGAATTGCGGACTATAAAGTGTTGGCCTAAATAATCTCTACGATATGATAACCAACACAATATAATGAGGACAACAAGAATAGTGAATGTGCGGTCAAGTGACCAAGGTAAACCACAAGTAAGGAGTTAGGGTTAGGGATAACCGATGTCACGGAGACGTAGATGTATCCCGATGTTCACTTCCTTGGAGGGAAGCTAGTCACCGTTAGAGAGGTGGATGTTACCACGAAGGCACACCAACGCCACGAAGGCTCACCCTATTCTCCTTGAGATATCACCACAAAGGCGATTCCCAACCACTAGTGGTAGACCTTGAGGTGGCCTCCAAACCTTCACAAACTTTCCGGGGGACAAATCACAAGTTGATTCCTCACCGGAGCACTCCTACCGCCTAGGAGTCTCCAACCTCCAAGAGTAACAAGATCAAGGGGGAAATGCTCAAGACTTGCTCAAATCACGAATTCCTTTGGTCAAGAGAAGGAGAGGGAGTGGATCTTCACTTGAGTGGAATCTCTCTCAAGAACTCTCACAAATCTCTCTAGAATCTAAGATTTGAGGTAGGAGAAAGGAGAGGGAGCTTTTCTTCAAGTGCGGGTCAATATAGTTGTGTTGCTCAACCCCTCCACGAAGTAGTGAAGGGGTATTTATAGTGTGGCCCCAAATGGCCGTTGGGGCAGAATTCTGCTCAGGAAAGTGTCGGACGTCCGGTGGCAAAACAGGCACCGGACGTCCGGTGGAACACCGGACGTCCGACGGCTGTAGCACGCCATTAGACGAATGTATCAGGATATTAGCGAAACAGGTTTGACGGACGTCCGACATTTTCCGGACGTCCGGAGATCGGACGTCTGATACTTGCCGGATTTCCGTCCGTTTGATTCTGGATTGGCGCACCGGATTTCCGGACGTTACCGGACGTCCGGCCAAAATAACAGCAGGAACCCCAAAACTAAAACATGCATAACTTTCACATCCGGATTCCGATTTTGATGATCTTGGGCTCATTTTGAAGCTATGGAAAAGCTCCAAGTCCTCAGAGAGAGAACCACCCAAAATAAACCAAAATAGAGGGTTCAAATTATGCAAAGGTTAGATCATATATTTTGGGAAATTATTTGACTTTGGCTTTTCTTTGGTATATAGGATATGAGTGGAATTGTGTATAGAATCTGCTGACTTGAGCAAATCCATCACAAACCCTTTGATCCCCTCTTAATAGTGCAGGATCCCTATAAATCAAGAATCATAAAAATAGCTACACTACATAGCTATCAAGAATCCATTCTTGAGTGTATATGTTTCTTTGGTGGTCATCACTCCACAACACTAACGTCAAAGGAAATAATACCTTTGACACGAGCCGTTCACTTGAGCTTGATGTTGATGTTTATTCTTGGCTCAAGATGAAGACAAGACATTGGTAAAGTCTTCATGTCTCTTGCCCATACACAATGTGGGGACGCTTTGCTTTGTATTCATCTTCACTTGTCCATCATGTGATCATCCACAAGCTTCAAGCATGTAATCCTTCGGGATGGTTATCTTGAACTTGCCCTTGTCAATCATGATCACCAACACTTGATGTCATCCTCTCATAGACATTTGAAATCTCTTTCTCGATGCGAGCCCATGAGAATCACCTAACCCTCAAAAACATAGACAACACATAGTATGGGTTAGTACACAGAGTGCAATTGATAATTTCTTATCATACCACAAGATCCTATGTGGTGCATCATTTGCGCTCGTGTTTTGAACATTTAGAGTTCGATCTTTGAGCTTCATCTTGGTCAACCTATATCTCTACTCCATGTTTAATCTTGACGTCCTGAAGGGTATATTGAATTCTTCACTTGAATAGCTTGCTTGAATACTTGATCAATCATGACTCAACACATGAGTCCATTATGATCATATCTTTGAGCCACTCCTAGAGTTCATCATTCAAATCATCCTTTTAAGATCTTGATCCATTATGTCTCAAACCATAGCTCTAAGCATGGCAACCCTTAAGATACTCCAATGAACTTCATTTTGATCATCTCAATGTAATTGTTGCTTCAAAGGTCTTCCATTATTCTTCAATCACATTCCAATGGGACTAACCTTCAAATGTATATCTTAATGCAAACATTAGTCCATAAGTATTGTGTCATTAATTACCAAAACCACACATGGGGACAACATGTACTTTCAATCTCCCCCATTTTGGTAATTGATGACAATCTCAACAAGAGGGTTCATATAATGATTTTTTAAACAAGCACACAATATTTTTCGAGGATAAATTGTATACTTGCGGTGATTTTGATAGCATCAATTATCACAAAGAAACTTGATGATATTAAAACCGGTTGTACTAACATCAAAACACTACACAAGCATTTGATGTTAGTAAGACCACAATATATAGAGTAAGCTCCCCCACAATATATGCATGTGGGAATGAACTTTGAATTTCATTGCATATATTGGTTGATATGAACTAGTTGGAGATTTCTCTATATATTCATTCATGCAACAAGCATATATAACTGGGGTGAATAGAATGAATGATAACAAGAACTTTAAAAGATATTTATTTTATGCACATATTCAATAATGAACACATACTATATTGGTCTTCTAGATGTTTTGTCTTCCATTTTGGCATTTGCTGCCAGTGGGGGAGAAGTTTAGAGGGTTTAAAATAAATGAACTTTGAATTTCATTGCATATATTGGTTGATATAAACTAGTTGGAGATTTCTCTATATATTCATTCATGCAACAAGCATATATAACTAGGGTGAATAGCATGAATGACAACAAGAACTTCAAAATATATTTATTTTAAACCCTCTAAACTTCTCCCTCATTGGCAACAAATGCCAAAATGGAAGACAAAACATCTAGGAGACCAATATAGTATGAGTTCCTCCTTGATGTGTGCATATCACAAGATGTGAGTGAATGCAAATGCACATATTCAATAATGAACAATTTGAGGAGCTCAGAATCTATAAAATGCAACTAGATATAAAGATATGAAAACACGCATAAGACATGTGAGGAAAACAGTCAAAACACATGAGTGCGCAAGATTATATGCCAAACATACAAGCACTCACGTCACAACCTCTTACTGAAGCCACCATAAGAATAAGAGGAAACGAACAAAGTGGTCGGCAAGGAATAAATGATATCAAGGAAAGATATGAACTTTCTCATGTATAAAAATTTCTGAGTGGCCAATCATAATCATGATATGCATCCGCAAAGAAACTTTGCAAACACAAAACAGATGCAATTGATAAGAACATGATATACAGAAGTGAATCCATTATTATACATCTGACACCTAGTGATAATAGCAAGGCACATGGCACAAAGCACATGGCACAAATTGATCTCATTTGCATAACACAAAGTGAAGCAAGCAATCAAATGATCCGATGAGCCAAAAGGATAAAAGAATATTATGATTTGGGAAAATGAGTGTTCTAAGGAAAATAGAGAAGCTCCCCATGATTTGTGCACTATGTAGAATTTTTGTATTTGGATACAAGTGCACAAAATAGGATCATCACTCCCCCAAAAACAATAGGAACACAACACAATTTCAAGCAGACATAGATAAGAAAGGAAGCCTAGCATTTGCAACAAACATATGGTTGAGCACCATGTAAATGAGGCAACCTAAGAATAGGCACAACCAAAATGATGTGTGTGAGTCACGTCAAAGCACTTGAGAAGACTAGTATAAGGATGAGAATTAAGCATCAACATAGCCTTGAGTATATGAGATACAAGGTGCAAGACATGTCCTTCCCACACACATGAAGTTAAGAAGGTCACACACACATCAAGCAAATGGGTTCACACGCTTACTAATAGCAAACTAAAAATCAAAGCTTGTGACAACCCATGATGAAGATAGGAAATAATAGGCTTTGTCAAGACAAGCATGAGGACACCAATCTTCACCAAACATGAGTGCACTAAGATGCAAAGAGGTAAGACATGCACTCATTCAACAAATGCTTCCATGGATCCACCAAAAGGATATAAAAAGTGAATGAAATGGTGGACATGAAAGAATAGGGATATCATCTAGAGATGTAACTTCTCTCACGTGTATAAGATACTAGGTAGATGATATCCACAAAGAAGGATGTACACATAAAATAGTTACAAAAGGAAGGAATAAGATATCCAAACGGGAGTCATAAAATATACCAATGAGATCTTTGCTTGAAAGCATAGCACATGGCTTAATATAATCTTATTGTATATTAATGAACTCCAAACACACAACCATCAAAGACATTACAACTAGCAAAGAGAGATCATTGTTGGGATGCTTTGAGAAAGGAAACAAGAATCACAGGAACGAGTCAAGAAATTCATGCCATGATGCAACCTACACAAGGTTGACTCCATTTACACACACACACACACACACACACACACACACACACACACACATATATATATGTACATACATATATATATATGCATGACGTAAATGCTTGTTACCGAGATAGCATTGTATGAAGTCATAGATCAATAAAATGTCCAAGCTTGGCTCTAATTTCCTCATAGTGCCACCACCTTCATGAATAAGCCAAGCACCCAAAGCTTCTCAAATGTACCTACAACATTTTAAGTACAATACGGTCCCCAAACTTATTGGGTCCGAAGTAGTTAGCATAACTACAACACATAGGGTAAAACCACTTAAATATGTGCCTATTGATGTGAATTTGAATTTCATTCACATCATAACTATTAAGAATTTGATGGATTTACCATATATATATATATTGGAGCAAATAAGGCAAGCAAGGCATGTGAATTTACACATAGTAAATATGCATGCACAAGCCTACCAAAATCCAGGGAGATACAAATTGGACAAATGACCACATAACCGTTAATACTTCCAATAACATAACTAGTCATTCATGTTGTCCAAAATGAATCAAAGTGACAAATCAACATATGATAGCACACAAAGTTCAACATATGAACCAAGGAAAAAAAATGAGCATATAAGATATGCATTGCACACATACTCATAGGAATATCTTACTCAAGTAGATATAGGACACTATAAACAATGAGATAACAAACTCTCATATAGAGCAATAAGATGAATTCGAACAAAATGGTATTTCGGGTTATCATTTGGTGTAGAAACCAAATAAGTACATGATCATCATGTAAAGCAATAATTGGAATAGATTTAATCAAATGATTTTCCAAATATGATTTTAAAAATAACCATGGGCAAAACCGCACAAGAATGCCATATGTAAACAAGACATTGCATGCCACGGAGATATAAGATAATCTCAAATATAAATTCTAAGTGGCATCCCTCAATTGTTCATTTTAACAAGGATTGTGATATGCACAAAGCATATCACTCCCCAATAATATGATGATCCATGTATTATCCACAAGAAGCAACTGAAACCCAACTAAGGATAATTAATGGATGAGAATTTGAGTTTCAAATGAGCTTTACATACCACATAGTAACTAGATAATATTGCACTAACAATACTAGGTGGTATCCCACATACATACACATTTAAGGTTTGTGATATCTGTAAAACATAGCACTCCCCCATAATGTGATGATCCAGCCAAGGAAGATTCAACTAATGAAGCAATAAAGGCTTGAAACCACACACGCACAAATATATGAACTGCATTGCGACCTACACATGCTAGATACCACAAATCAAGCATACTAGGAAGCACAACTATAAAAGCACATGCTAGGTACAAAACCTAAACATGCAAGGGACATAGTAACTTTCAATGTAAACAATGCAAGTACAAGTTACCGCAAAGAGGAGCATTGGATTGATAGATATGATGATAATCCACTTGACTTGGCATTAACCATAACATATGGTGAAAATAGTTTTTCTTCATGAAGTAGCCAAGTCTCCAATGCCCTCCACACACCTATTGATCAAGTTTGAGCTTGATGGTCCCCAACCAAGTTAGGTCCTAAGAAGTTAGTAACAAAAGGCTTGGCAACCCAAATGGTCTTGTCCACTTTCAAACTTCTTTGGGAACCCACAAACTTGGCAAACACATTGCCAACAACATCCTTCCTTAGCAAATAATGATTATTAACTATAGGAGGCTTAGAGATGTTACCGTTGGGACAAGATGAAGTTATGTGTCCCTTCTTACGGCAAATATAGCAATATGTGCTCCCCTTTCTCGTCTTCTTTACCTTTTCAACTTGGAGAGCATTATCTTGGTTAGGCATGTGAAGAGGCCTTTCATTATCTTGATATTGAACTTGAGGCCACTTCCCTTGATGCTTCACATTTGAAGCCTTCTTCTTCAATGGACAAGATTTCACATGGTGTCCAACATTCTTGCACTTGAAGCAAGTAATATTGGCCGAATTCTTGACTTGATCTTGTCCCTTCTTCTTGTTCTTGGACTTCTTCTTGTTGGAGATGAAATCAAGTCCTATTTTTGTCTTGAGGGTCCTTTTGCACACTCAAGATATTATCACAACATTTTTCCAAGTCTTTCTTCAAACTAGTGACTTGGGCCTTGAGCTCTTTATTTCCCTCTACAAGGTTAGTATTAACAAAAGAAATAGAGGAAGTAGAAGCTTCATTGTTAGAGCAACAAGGCATGGTGAGCAATTCATTACAAGATGTACCAATATCATGTAGAGAGGAATTGCAAGGACTAGCACATGACAATAAAGCATTCCGAGTAGAACATGTGCTAATATCCACATGAGACTCACATGTCTTTACCTTGGTGACCATAGCCTCATGAGCTAACTTTAACTCATCATGAGAGATTAGAAGATTCTCATGAGTGCCTGAGAGCTTTTTATGACTTTCTCCCAATTTCCCATAATTGCTAGTTAGCAAATCAAGTTGAGTCCTTAGCTCAACATTTTCTTTTAATATCGATGCTTCACACAAGATAGAGTTAGTAGCACAAGCATCATTATCAATATGAGAGGAGCATGTAGAAGCTAGAGACTCCGCATGAGTAGCTTGAAGTTCCTCATGAGATTTAGAGAGTTTGGTGAGCTCTCCTTTGACCTTCTTGTAGTCAAGGTCAAGGTGCTCAAAATCCTCTTTAAGTTTACAATGAGTAACTTCAATCTTTTCTTTTAAAGACCTCAAGTCACTAAGACATTGATGAGCCATAGCAAGTTCATGTTCAAGTTGTTCACTTTTTGCTTGCTCATAAATAAATAAGTCGTTATGTTTTTGAAAGCAAGCAAGAACATCTTGGAGCCTTTTATAAGTGTTATTTTTAGCTCTACAAAGAGTTTTCCCAATCTCATAGAGATTTTGAGTCAAGACTTCATCATCTTCCTCATTACAACTATCATCATTATCACTAAGAGAAGATGATACCTCGTCATTACCTCTTGCCATGAGACACATGTGAACACAAGGGGTTGATGATGATTCTTTTGGAGAGGAGGATTCTTCATCAATCAAGCATGCCTCATCTTTATTGATTTCCTCTACATGGTTAGTCATAGAACAACTAGAGGAAACCAAAACATTTCTATCATGGTAACATGGGCGATCAAGCATATCATCACAAATGAGCTTAACACCATCATTACAAGATATTTCTTCACTCACCATGTCATTACCTTGTGGTATGGCACATGTTGGTGAAGTGTAACATGTTGAGGTATGCAAGTAATCGGAGGTGGAAGCAATAGAGAGCTCTTCATGATTTAAAAATGTTGAGAACTCCTCCATTAACTCCCCAAAAAGAATATTGTCTTCATGAAGATTGGACCCACCATATATATCTTCAATTTTGGTCCAAGCATCATGAGCCAACGAACAAGATGAAATTGACTTGAACACCTCGAAGGTTATAGCTTGGTGGATGATACTTAAAGCTTCACTATCAAGATGCATATCACCAAGTGACGGAGATTGTCCATCCTTTAGATTTGAATTCCCTACAACCACAATCCGCAAAGCATTTGGACCCATGGCCCGAAAGTGACAAAGCATGCGTAATCTCCACATAATGTAATTTGTGCCATTAAAACAAAATGTGTCATAGTGCACTATTTCACTAGTCGACATCGTTACTCTCTAGGCGGTTAATCCTAATAAGGAGAGACCTAGCTCTGATACCAATTGAAAGGACACGATGTCGCCTAGAGGGGGGGGGGTGAATAGGTGTTTTAAAATCTTTTACGGATTTGACTATATCCTAATGCGGAAATAAACTAAGCGGATACTTTTCAAGCACAAATCCTAAATATACTAGGCTCACTAAGTGCACCAACTACTTAGCATGAACAAGATGAGAACAACGAGGATATGAGTAAGCATAAGTAAGTTACACAAACTTACTCAATGTACATCACGAGATATGGAAATGGATAATACACTCACCCACAAGTAGGCAATACAAGCTTACACAAATTGTATCACAATATATGGAATTGAATGATACGAGCACACTCAAGTAAGCACTACAAGCTTACACAAGATATGTTATAAGCTAGCAATTCGCACTAAATACAAGATAGAACAATAGTAGGAAGTATGAATTGCGGACTATAAAGTGTTGGCCTAAATAATCTCTACGATATGGTAACCAACACATAATGAGGACAACAAGAATAGTGAATGTGCGGTCAAGTGACCAAGGTAAACCACAAGTAAGGAGTTAGGGTTAGGGATAACCGATGTCACAGAGACGATGATGTATCCCGATGTTCACTTCCTTGGAGGGAAGCTAGTCACCGTTAGAGAGGTGGATGTTACCACGAAGGCACACCAACGCCACGAAGGCTCACCCTATTCTCCTTGAGATATCACCACAAAGGCGATTCCCAACCACTAGTTGTAGA
Source organism: Triticum dicoccoides (assembly GCF_002162155.2). Taxonomy (NCBI): domain Eukaryota; kingdom Viridiplantae; phylum Streptophyta; class Magnoliopsida; order Poales; family Poaceae; genus Triticum; species Triticum dicoccoides. The sequence goes on along the minus strand of NC_041389.1, from coordinate 661,805,317 downwards.
CCTTGAGGTGGCCTCCAAACCTTCACAAACTTTCCGGGGGACAAATCACAAATTGATTCCTCACCGGAGCACTCCTACCGCCTAGGAGTCTCCAACCTCCAAGAGTAACAAGATCAAGGGGGAAATGCTCAAGACTTGCTCAAATCATGAATTCCTTTGGTCAAGAGAAGGAGAGGGAGTGGATCTTCACTTGAGTGGAATCTCTCTCAAAACTCTCACAAATCTCTTCGGGATCTAAGATTTGAGGTAGGAGAAAGGAGAGGGAGCTTTTCTTCAAGTGTGGGTCAAGATAGTTGTGTTGCTCAACCCCTCCACGAAGTAGTGAAGGGGTATTTATAGTGTGGCCCAAAATGGCTGTTGGGGCAGAATTCTTCTCAGGAAAGTCTCGGACGTCCGGTGGATTACCGGACGTCCGGTGGCAAAATAGGCACCGGACGTCCGGTGGAACACCGAACGTCCGACGGCTGTAGCACGCCATCAGACAAATGTATCAGGATATTTGCAAACAGGTTTGACGGACGTCCGACATTTTTCGGACGTCCGGAGACCGGACGTCCGATACTTGCCGGATTTTCGTCCGTTTGGTTCTAGATTGGCGCACCGGATTTCTGGACGTTACTGGACGTCCGGCCAAAATAACAGTAGGAACCCCAAAACTAAAACATGCATAACTTTCACATCCGGACTCCGATTTTGATGATCTTGGGCTCGTTTTGAAGCTATGGAAAAGCTCCAAGTCCTCAGTTAGAGAACCACCCAAAATAAACCAAAATAGAGGGTTCAAATTATGCAAAGGTTAGATCATATATTTTGGGAAATTATTTGGCTTTGGCTTTTCTTTGGTATATAGGATATGAGTGGAATTGTGTATAGAAGATGTTGACTTGAGAAAATCCATCACAAACCCCTTTGATTCCCTCTTAATAGTGCAGGATCCCTATAAATCAAGAATCATAAAAATAGCTACACTACATAGCTATTAAGAATCCATTCTTGAGTGCATATGTTTCTTTGGTGGTCATCACTCCACAACACTAACGCCAAAGGAACTAATACCTTTGACACGAGCCGTTCACTTGAGCTTGATGTTGATGTTTATTCTTGGCTCAAGATGAAGACAAGACATTGGTAAAGTCTTCATGTCTCTCCCCCATACACAATGTGGGGACGCTTTGCTTTGTATTCATCTTCAGTTGTCCATCATGTGATCATCCACAAGCTTCAAGCATGTAATACTTCGGGATGGTTATCTTGAACTTACCCTTGTCAACCATGATCACCAACACTTGATGTCATCCTCTCATAGACATTTGAAATCTGTTTCTCGATGTGAGCCCATGAGAATCACCTAACCCTCAAAAACATAGACAACACATAGTATGGGTTAGTACACAAAGTGTAATTGATAATTTCTTATCATACCACAAGATCCTATGTGGTGCATCCTTTGCGCTCATGTTTTAACCATTTAGAGTTTGATCTTTGAGCTTCATCTTGGTCAACCTATATCTCTACTCCATGTTTAATCTTGACGTCTTGAAGGGTATATTGAATTCTTCACTTGAATAGCTTACTTGAATACTTGATCAATCATGACTCAACACATGAGTCCATTATGATCATATCTTTGAGCCACTCCTAGAGTTCATCATTGAAATCATCCTTTTAAGATCTTGATCCATTATGTCTCAAACCATAGCTCTAAGCATGGCAACCCTTAAGATACTCCAATGAACTTCATTTTGATCATCTCAATGTAATTGTTGCTTCAAAGGTCTTCCATTATTCTTCAATCACATTCCAATGGGACTAACCTTCAAATGTATATCTTAATGCAAACATTAGTCCATAAGGATTGTGTCATTAATTACCAAAACCACACATGGGGACAACATGTACTTTCAGAGTGAGTGAACCGAAATAGGTCACTCCACTGGGCAGAGCCTTCTTATATAGGCCGTTGGGTAGGAAGTCGTGGGCCTGGGTGGAGGCCGACGACCGAGTCGATGCACTCCCAGCAATGGAGTCGGAGAAGGGTCGCACTCCCGGCAAGGGAGTGGACGAATCCCGGCAACGCAAGAGAAGGGTCGCACTCCCGGCAACGCAAGTCAGCCCACAGTCCAACGTCTCGGACAGTGGCCCACTTGTTAGCGACTCGTTAATTAATCCCTTATTAGTTAATCCATTACTGAGTGGCAAAAATAAGCTTCGGCTCGGCTCATTCCCGCAACCTGCGGCGCGTGTCGTGACGAGGCGGGCGGCGGAGGAGGAGGAGCGCGCGTGAACCACTCCTCTTCCCAATCTCCCAATGGCAAGTGGTAGAGCAACCCTTATAAAGGGGTCTCAACTCTCCTCAACTAGCAAGGTGGGACTAAAATTCCCACCACCTTCCATCTCATACATGCGCATCAAGATTAACCATGGATTAGTGTCTTATATGGGCCTAAGCCCATCCATAATCCATCAATACATCCATTTTGCATCATGTTTTCCTACTATTATTGATAATGGTTTTTATGCATAATAATGCTTTATGGAATAATTCTAATGCCGTTTTTTCTCATAAAATGCAAGGTTTACACAAAGAGGGAGAATGCCGGCAACTGGAATTTTGGACCTGAAAAAGCTACGTCAGAGCTACCTATTCTGCACAACTCCAAATGAGCTGAAATTTAAGAATTATTATTTTGGAATAAAAAAATACTGGAGCAAATAACTACTAGAGGAGGGCCACCCGGTGACCACAAGACACGAGTGCACGCCCTGGTGGGTTGTGGCCAGCCCGGCCCACCTTCGGTGCCCATCTTCTGGTATATAAGTCATTTTGACCTAGAAAAAAAAATAAGGGGAGGACTTTCGAGACGAGAACTTGGGCAGGAGCAGTTTTTCCCTCCGACGGAGCGAGTCTGTTGGGGAAACCCCCCTCCCCAGTGGAGAGGGAAAGAGAAGCCATCGTCATCACCAACAACCCTCTCATCTTTGGGAGGCCAATCTCCATCAACATCTTCAACATCACCATCTCCTCTCAAACCCTAGTTCATCTCCTGTGTCCAATCTTTGTACCGGAACCTCAGATTGGTACCTGTGGGTGACGACTAGTGTTGATTACATCTTGTAGTTGATTACTATATGGTTTATTTGGTGGAAGATTATATGTTCAGATCCATCATGCTATTTAATACCCCTCTAATCATGAGCATGAATATCATTTGTGAGTAGTTACTTTTGTTCTTGAGGTCACGAGAGAAGTCATGTTGCAAGTAATCATGTGAACTTGATATGTGTCTGATATTTTGATGATATGTATGTTGTGATTCCCTTAGTGGTGTCATGTGAACATCGACTACATGGCACTTCACCATCTTTCAGCCTAAGGGAATGCATTGTGGAGTAGTTATTAGATGATGGGTTGCTAGTGACAGAAGCTTAAACCCTAGTTGACGCGCTACTTCGTAAGGGACCGATTTGTATCCAAATGTTTAATGCTATTGTTAGATTTTATCTTAATACTTTTCTCGTAGTTGCAGATGCTTACGAGGCGGTCAATCATAAGTGGGAGGCTTGTTAAAGTAAGAACAACACCCAAGCACCGGTACACCCACATACCAAGTTATCAATGTAGCGAACATGAATCAAACCAACATGATGAAAGTGACTAGATGAAATTCCCATGTGCCCTCAAGAATGCTTTGCTTATTATAAGGGACTGTTTTGGCTTGCCCTATGCCACAAAAGGATTGGGCTACCTTGTTGCACTTTATTTACCATTACCGTTACTTGTTCGTTATAAATTATTTTGCTATTAAACTACCTGTTACCGACTATTCCAGTGTTTGCAAAAAATACCTTGCTGATAACCACTTGTCATTTACTTCTGCTCCTCGTTGGGTCCGACACTCTTACTTATTGAAAGGACTATGATTGATTCCCTATTGTCGGTGTTCTGGGAACGGGGGTACCCAGACTTGCCTGCCTGCAGCCTGCGGCGTGGCTCAAGGAGTGGCCCAATACGACTCATCTTCATCGACGCAAGCTCAAGACTCTCGCGAGGGGCCAAGCCTCACGGGGCGGACGACAGGAAGCTTCCTCAGGCACAGCCTCGTCAGGCTGGCTCGCGAGGAGGCGGAGAGATCAAGGCAGGGTACCTCACGAGGTGCCCGTGACGCAAGCCATGACGACCGAAGCCAGGCAGGCGCCGGCCTGCGCAGAGTCCTTGTTTCCTCTTTGGTGCAAAGGGGGTAAGCGCAGGCGAGAGTATCAAGCAAAGGCAACCATTTCGGTGCAACAAGACCAAGACCAGCAAAACGACAGGATGGAGGTCATTGTGGAGCCCAAGCCGGCGTCACCGTCAGAGTCTTTGGCAGGCGAGGACCGACTTTAGCTAGGATAAGTGTACTAGATGTTCCCCTTCAAAATGGCCAATTGTTGGCGCCCTTCCCGCTCAATATTTAGGAAGAGGACCAAGGTCTCACTCTATAGATAGGACCAGCCACTCTCAAGGCAGGGGTTCGACCAATCGAACCTTAGCCAGAACCACCAACACAAAAACTCCTCCCCTTGCGAGGCTGTTCTTTCTTTGTATTGTTCATCATCAGCCCCTGAGGCAATCCACCACACCACAAACTAGAGTAGGGTATTACACCACAATGGTGGCCCGAACTAGTATAAACCTCGTGTCCCTTGTGTTGTTCTTCGTGTAGTTTAGATCCTTGCGAGGCGGCGAGACATGAGTAGGTAGGAGGTGTGATCTCCGCATGCACCCCAGAGTTCGAACCTTGAGGGACTGCCGGAACCCGAAATCCGACATTTGGCGCGCCAGGTAGGGGTGCGCCGGAGCTTTCCCTTCCACCGACCCACTCTCCGCCAACACCATGCTTTGCCCTCATGATGGGCAACACGCCGCCCGCTCCGGTTGCCAGCACCAGCACGGGGGGCCAGGGGGCTCTGAGCCTTGGCCCCCGCCTTGCGGCGGGTGCAGTGGCCAAACAAGTTCAAGCCGGAGATGCCACCGCGCTACTACGACACGGCCGATCCGCTGGCTTTCCTACTGGCGTACGAGGAGGCCATCCACAAGGCCGGGGGCGACGACAGGGTCATGGCTAACTGGTTTCCCATGGCCCTCACCGGCGTCCCACGCATGTGGCTGCTCCACCTGCCAACGGCTTCCGTGGCCTCTTGGGGGGAGCTGCGCGGCCTCTTCCTCGCCCAGTATGCTGCACCGGCGCCCCCGGTCGTCGCAACTCTCCTAGGTGGCTGGCAGGCGCCACCTTCAGGCCACCACATCAAGCCATTCGTCCGCCAGATAGGTGCCGCTTCCGCGCAGCATGGGGCTCCTCCGGGTTGGGCGGCGCCTAAGGCCGATCTGGACTTCAGCTCGGTTGATCACCCCTCCAACTCAGCCTGCTCGGGCCCGCTCCCAATGCTGTGCACCCCCACCATCTGCCAGGTGGCCGTCACCAGGACCCTCATTGACGGCGGCGCTGGCCTCAGCGTACTCTCGGTGGAAGCCTTCAGCCTCCTCCACGTACCGCTAGAGCGGCTTCAGCCTAACAGGCCCTTCTTGGGCGTCGGAGATGGTTCCACCGGCTCCCTGGGATAGATCCGCCTCCCGGTGACCTTCGGCACCTACGACAACTTCCGCACGGAGCTAATCGACTTCGACATCGCCCCCATCGGCCTCCCATACAACACCATCCTCGGCTACCCGGCACTAGCCCGACTCATGGCCGCAACTCACCCAGCGTACAACCTCATGAAGATGCCCGGGAGTAGCGGCGTCCTCACCGTGTCCGGAGACACCGGGGATGTGTTGCAAGCGCTCAAGCTTGCCTTCAAGGCTGCGGCGGTGGCGCAGCCCGCCGGCTCAGCCGTCCCCGAGCCCAAAAGGGCTGCGCCAGCCAAGAAGAAGCAGTTGTTCAGCCTAGACAAGGCGGAGACCAAGCAGGTACCGGTCGACGAGTGTGAGCCCGCCGGGGCTACCTTCACGATTGGCACCAACCTCGAGCCTGAACAGGAGAAGGCCCTGGTCAGTTTCCTGCGCGCGAACAGGAAGGTGTTTGCGTGGGAACCTAATCAGCTAGCGGGTGTCCCGAGGGATGTAATTCAGCACCATCTCAACGTGTGTCCCAACATGCGCCCTGTGAAGTAGAAGGCACGGCGGTAGTCCACGGAGAAGCAGGCCTTCATCGTCCAAGAAACCCGCAAGTTAGAAGCAGCAGGGGTCATCCGTGAGGTTCACTACCCAGATTGGCTGGCCAACCCGGTCGTCGTGCCAAAGAAGGGGGGAAAGGAACGCATGTGTGTCGACTTCACCAACCTCAACAAAGCCTGCCCGCAGGATCCATTCCCACTTCCCCGCATCGACCAGATCATTGAGTCCACCACCGAGTGTGACCTACTGTGCTTCCTGGATGCCTTCTCGGGCTATCATCAGATCAAAATGGCGGTGGAGGACGTGGAGAAGATGGCCTTCCTAACCCCATATGGAGTATACTGCTACACCTGCATGCCGTTCAGGTTGCGCAATGCAGGCGCAACCTTCTAGCGGTTGATGCACATCGCTCTGGGGCGACAGCTAGGGAGGAACACTGAAGCTTACGTGGATGACATTGTGGTAAAGTCTCGGGAGGCGAAGACCCTGATACAGGACCTGGAGGAAACCTTCACGAGCCTCAGCGAAGTGGACCTGCGGCTCAACCCAGAGAAGTGTGTATTTGGAGTCCCCTCGGGTAAGCTCCTAGGCTTCCTCGTATCGCACAGAGGCATTGAGGCTAACCCAGAGAAGGTCAAAGCAGTCGAGGACATTAGTCCGCCAAAGACCCTCAGGGAAATGCAAAAGCTCACCAGGCGCGTAACCGCATTAGGGCGTTTCATCTCCAAGTTGGGAGAGCGGGCGCTGCCGTTCTTCAAGCTGATGAAGAGGAAAGGCCCCTTCGAATGGACTGAAGAGGCCGACAAAGCATTCCAAGACCTCAAGAGGTACCTAACCAGCCCCCCGGTGATGGTGGCCCCTCGCCCTCAGGAGCCCCTGGTGCTCTACCTTGGAGCCACCCCTTATTCCGCCAGCTTTGCCCTGGTAGCAGTCCGGAAGGAGCGTCAGGCCTCGGCCGCCGTCGTACCCCCGACCGAGGCAGAGCAGGGCACGGAAGGCCTCGCAGAGGCCACGACCGCAGCAGAGAAAGATCAGCCCCGCCAAGAGAGCGCACCAGGAGCAGAGGAGGCTCCTTCAGGCAGTACGGTGTACTTCGGCAGTACGGTGCTGCGGGACGCAAGGGCGCGGTACCCAATGCCTCAGAAGCTACTCCTTGCACTGTTGGTAGCCTCGCGCAAGCTGCGGCACTACTTCCAGGGCCATCCCATCAAGGTCGTCTCAGCCTATCCCCTGGAGAGGGTGCTCAGGAGCCCCAATTCAGCGGGGAGGGTTGCCGAATGGAACATCGAACTGCAAGCATTCCAGCTAGAATTCAGCACTACCAGGGTCATTAAGGGGGTTGCGCTCACGGATTTCATGGAGGAATGGACAGAGGCGCCAGGGCTCAAACTAGGCGAGGACCAGTCACTCTCCTCGGGGAGTGAAGCGCCGGATGGTTGGGTGATGTACTTCGACGGATCATTCCCGCGTCAGGGCGCAGGGGCTGGCGCAATGCTCATATCCCCCACTCAAGACAAGCTTTACTATGCCGTGCAACTCTGTTTCTAGCATGGGGAGAAGGTCTCCAACAACATACCCGAATATGAGGGCCTGATAGCGGGCTTGAGGGTTACCATCGCCTTGGGAGTAAAACGAATCACCATCAAAGGTGACTCGCAACTCCTCGTCAATTTCTCCAACAAAGTGTATGAGCCAAAGGATGAGCATATGGAAGCGTACCTCGCTGAGGTCCGCAAGATGGAGAAGCAGTTTTGGGGGCTGGAGTTGCAACATGTGCCTCGCGGTACCAATCAGGAGGCTGACGACATCGCCAAGAGAGCATCCAGGTGGCTACCTCAGGAGCCGGGCATCTTCGAGGAGCGGCTCTTCAAACCCTCGGCGACGCCGACATTGTCAAGCACGGCGCAGCCTAGGGAGGAATTCCCTCAGCCACCTGCCTCGGGAGCCCCGGCCTGCGGCCCGGCCTCGGGGGCACGCCTGCTTCTGGCATTGGAGCCTCGGGAAGAATGCTGGATGGCAGAATTCAAGGCCTACTTGACGCAAGGGACTCTGCCGGAGAAGGAGGAGGACGCAGAACGTGTAGCACGGCAGGCCACGACCTACAGTGTCAAGGATGGGGAGCTCTACTGAAGGCGGCCGAACGACGTGTCCCTGCGTTGCATTCCCAGAGAGCAAGGGAAGGAGCTGCTGGCAGACATACACGGCGGAGACTGTGGGCACCACTCATCCTCGCGCACCCTCGTTGGCAAGGCATTTCACAACGAGTTCTACTGGCCCACAACGCTCAACGACACTGTTGAGCTGGTGAAGGCTTGTGAGGCCTGCCAGTTCCACGCCAAGCAGATCCACCAGCCGGCGGGGGGACTGCAGACCATACCCCTCTCATGGCCATCCGCAGTTTGGGGGCTCGACATTCTGGGCCCGTTCCCTCGGGCGCCAGGGGGCTACCGCTACCTCTACGTCGCCATGGACAAGTTCACCAAGTGGCTGAAGTAGAAGCCGTTTGCACCATACCCGCGGGCTCAGCAGTCAAGTTCATCAAGGGCCTCATGAGCCAATTTGGGGTGCCTAACCGCATTATCACCGACAACGGTTCACAGTTCACCAACAATCTTTTCAAAACATACTGTGCTAACCTCGGAACGCAGATATGCTACGCCTCGATGGCGCACCCCGGGAGCAACGGCCAGGCTAAACGAGCCAACGCGGTGGTCCTGAGGGGCCTCAAAACCAGAACCTTCAAGAAGAAGCTAGAAGCCTGCGGCAGGGGCTGGTACAACGAGCTCCAATCCGTGTTGTGGTCCATCCGCACGACCTCAACCAAGCTGACTGGCGAAACCCCGTTCTTTCTGGTTTATAGAGCTGAAGCCGTTCTCCCTCATGAGGTCAGGCGTCATTCCACACGGGTCCTGGCGTTCAACGAGGCGCACCAGGACGCCATGCGGGGGACGGATCTCGTGCTTCGGGAGGAGCGTCGCCGAGAAGCCGCGCTACGAGCAGCAAGGTACCAACAAGCACTGCAGCGATACCACTGCCGCAACATCCGCCCCAGGACTCTTGAGGTAGGATACCTCATGCTCAGACGGGTTCTCTCCAGGGAGGGGCTGCATAAGCTCTCTCCCATGTGGGAGGGCCCGTTCAAGGTTGTTCTTGTTTCCAGGCCCGGCTTCGCGCGCTTGGAGACCCAGGAGGGGGTGCCTGTCCAGAACGCGTGGAACATTCAACACCTCCGAAGATTTTACCCCTGAAAAAGGCCCGGTGCCTGTGAAGAAGACGAATGCCTGTGAAGTTGCCGCGTTTTGGAAAAGGCCAGGTGCCTATGAAGAAGGCAAATGCCTGTGAAGTTGCCTTGTTTTGGAAAAGGCCCTGTGCCTGTGAAGAAGGCGAATGCCTGTGAAGTTGCCGCGTTTTGGAAAAGGCCCGGTGCCTGTGAAGAAGGGGAATGCCTGTGAAGTTGCCGCGTTTTGGAAAAGGCCCGATGCCTGTGAAGAAGGAAAATGCCTGTGAAGTTGCTGCGTTTGGGGAAAGGCCCGAAACCTGTGAAGAAGGCAAACACCTGTGAAGTTCGCCGCCCGTGACACTCTCATGTAATAATGAGTGGGGCTGTACACGCCCTGGAGTCTCCGGAGTGCCGCCCTCGGGCCTTGGGGGCTCCCGCCCACGCCCAGTGGTAGCACTTAGCTCCGCGCTGGTGAGAAGACGTCGAAGACTAGATTAGGTGCCGGACGCAGCTTCTTTCATTTGCTTTCCGCAGTTGGCTTGTCTGTTTCTATTTGAAGTTTTACTGAAGCTGTTACTGTTTCGAGCTCGCGACTGAGGGAGTCCTGGATTAGGGGGTGTCCGGATGGCTGGACTATGACCTTTGGCCGGACTCCCGGACTATGAAGATACAAGATTGAAGACTTTGTCCCGTGTCCGGATAGGACTTTCCTTGGCGTGGAAGGCAAGCTTGGTGATATGATATGAAGATCTCCTCCCATTGTAACCGACTCTGTGTAACCCTAGCCCTCTCCGGTGTCTATATAAACCGGAGAGTTTTAGTCCGTAGGACGAACAACAATCATACCATAGGCTAGCTTCTAGGGTTTAGCCTCTCTGATCTCATGGTAGATCAATTCTTGTACTACCCATATCATCAATATTAATCAAGCAGGAGTAGGGTTTTACCTTCATCGAGAGGGCCCGAACCTGGGTAAAAACATCGTGTCCCTTGTCTCCTGTTACCATCCGCCTAGATGCACAGTTCGGGACCCCCTACCCGAGATCCGCCGGTTTTGATACCGACATTGGTGCTTTCATTGAGAGTTCCTATGTGTCGTCACCCTTAGGCCCGATGGCTTCTTCGATCGTCAACCACGACGCGGTCCAGGGTGAGACTTTTCTTCCCGGACAGATCTTCGTATTCGGCGGCTTCGCACTGCGGGCCAATTCGCTTGGCCATCTGGAGCAGATCGAAAGCTACGCCCCTGGCCATCAGGTCAGGTTTGGAAGCTTAAACTACACGGCCGACATCCGCGGGGACTTGATCTTCGACGGATTCGAGCCACGGCCGAGCGTGCCGCACTGTCACGATGGGCATGATCTAGGTCTGCCGCCGGACAGCACCCAGAGCGCCGCTCAGGTGTCTGCTCCGACCGTTAGCTCAGAGCCGACTGCGCCAGTCGGGGACGGAGGTTGGACGCCGCCCCAGGAGCCGTAATCTCTACGGTGATAGAGCCAAATACCAGCTTAGTCCTTTGCAAGGCCCGTGACTCCAAGGTGCCGGACTCCTGTCCGGACTCCGAATCTTCCGCACCCCTTCCGATCAAACCCAATTGGGCTCTGATCATGGAGTTCACCGCCGTAGATGTCTTTCAGCACTCGCCCTTCGGCGATATCCTGAACTCACTAAAGTCTCTCTCTTTGTCAGGAGAGCCCTGGCCGGACTATGGTCAGCAGGGTTGGGATGCGGACGACGAAGAAATTCGAAACCCACCCACCACCCACTTTGTAGCCACTGTCGATGATCTAACCGACATGCTCGACTTCGACTCCGAAGACATCGACGGTATGGACGCCGATGAAGGAGACAACCAAGAACCAGCACCTATAGGGCACTGGAAAGCCACCTTGTCATATGACATATACATGGTGGACACCCCCAAAGCAGGGGATGGCGATGAAAAAACGGAGGACGACCCCTCCAAGAAGCAACCCAAGCGCCGACGTCAGTGGCGCCACTCTAAATCCCGCCAAAGCAAAAACAGCGAATCCGGCACCGAAGACATCAACACCCCGGACAGTGCCGAAGACAACCCCCTCCAGCAGGATTTAGCGCAAGAGGACGGAGGAGCCAGCCCTCATGAGAGAGCGGCAGATAGGGAGGTCGAGGACAACAATTATATGCCTCCCTCCGAAGACGAGGCAAGCCTCAACAACGATGAATTCATCGTGCCAGAGGATCTCGTCGAACAAGAGCGTTTCAAACACAGGCTTATGGCCACGGCGAGCAGCCTCAAGAAAAAACAGCAGTAGCTTAGAGCTGACCAAGACTTGCTAGCCGACAGATGGACTGAAGTCCTGGCGGCCGAAGAGTGTAAACTTTAACGCCCCTACAAGAGTTACCCAAAGCGCAGGCTACTACCCCAACTAGAGGAGGAAGCAACTAAACCTACATCACCAGCGTACGATGCGCCCGATCGGCCACCCCGTGGCCGCGACAGAGAGGCCTTTCGGCCCTCAACCCAAGCCGCACCCTGGCGCCGCTCCAAGAATACCAGAGCACGGGGAAACGCAATAGACCTGTGAGACATATTGGAGGATAAGGCAAGGCAAACAAGATCGATCTACGGATCGCATGGGCGCCCCACATCACGTGACGATAACCTTCATGCCGGATATGATAAATACGGCCAAGCCGAATACAACAGACACAGCTCATCCGAGTTGCGTCGCGATATAGCCCAGTACAGGGGTGCCGCACACCCACTATGCTTCACAGACGAAGTAATGGATCATCAAATCCCCGAGGGTTTTAAACCCGTAAACATCGAATCATACGATGGCACAACAGATCCCGCGGTATGGATCGAGGATTATCTCCTTCATATCCACATGGCCCGTGGTGATGATCTACACGCCATCAAATACCTCCCGCTCAAGCTTAAAGGACCAACTCAGCATTGGCTTAACAACCTGCCAGCAGAGTCAATTAGTTGCTGGGAGGACCTGGAATCCGCATTCCTTGACAACTTCCAGGGCACTTATGTGCGACCACCAGACGCCGATGACCTAAGCCACATAATCCAGCAGCCAGAGGAATCGGCTAGACAATTCTGGACACGGTTCCTAACCAAGAAAAATCAAATAGTCGACTGCCCGGACGCCGAGGCCCTTGCAGCCTTCAGGCACAACATCTGAGACGAATGGCTTGCCCGACACCTAGGACAGGAAAAGCCGAAATCTATGGCAGCCCTCACGACACTCATGACCCGCTTTTGCGCGGGAGAAGACAGCTGGCTAGCTCGTAGCAATAACATAACCAAGAGCCCTGGCAATTCGGATACCAAGGACAACAATGGCAGGTCACGTCGCAACAAGCACAAGCGCCGCATTAACGGCGACAATACTGAGGGTACGGCAGTTAATGCCGGATTCAGAGGCTCTAAACCCGGTCAGCGGAAGAAGCCATTCAAAAGAAACCCTCCGGGCCCATCCAGTTTAGACCGGATACTCGATCATTCGTGCCAGATACACGGCACCCCCAAACAACCAGCCAACCACACCAACAGGGATTGTTGGGTGTTCAAGCAGGCAGGCAAGTTAAGTGGCGAAACCAGAGACAAGGGGCTGCATAGCGATGACAAGGAGGAGTCCCGGCCGCCGAACAACAGAGGACAGAAGGGCTTCCCCCCGCAAGTGCGGACGGTGAACATGATATACGCAACCCATATCCCCAAAAGGGAGCGGAAGCATGCTCTCAAGGACGTCTATGCGTTGGAGCCAGTCGCCCCAAAGTTCAACCCATGGTCCTCTTGCCCGATCACTTTTGATCGAAGGGACGACCCCACTAGCATTCGTCACGGCGGATTCGCCGCATTGGTCCTAGACCCAATCATTGACGGATTTCACCTCACTAGAGTCCTCATGGATGGCGGCAGCATCCTGAACCTGCTTTATCAGGATACAGTGCGAAAAATGGGTATAGATCCCTCAAGGATTAAACCCACAAAGACAACCTTTAAAGGCGTCATACCAGGTGTAGAAGCCAGTTGTACAGGCTCGGTTACACTCGAAGTGGTCTTCGGATCCCCGGATAATTTCCGAAGCGAAGAGTTAATCTTCGACATAGTCCCATTCCGCAGTGGCTATCACGCCCTGCTCGGACGAACTGCATTCGCAAAATTCAATGCGGTGCCACACTACGCATATCTCAAGCTCAAGATGCCAGGCCCTCGCAGAGTCATTACGATAAATGGAAACACTGAACGCTCTCTCCGAACGGAGGAGCACACGGCGGCCATGGCATCGGAAGTACAAAGTGGCCTCTCAAGGCAATTCTCCAATCCGGGTGTTAAACGTCCGGACAGCGTCAAGCGCGCCCGAAGTAACCTACAACAAAACCGGCTGGCACGTTCTGAGCAAGCATAGCAGTGCGGCCCCGACCCCAGGCCTTGCCAGATGGCGACAGCGGTACCACGCGTGCATAATTACGCTTTGGAAATACCATGGGCATAAGGGGAGGGGCACAACCACGGCACGCCCAAAATGCGGCTCAACCACACTAGGGGCTCCCTATTCTGCCGTTTCTTTTGTTTACTTTCAGGACCCAACTATCCGAAAGGTCTACCCGGCAATACATTCGCCGAACACACGATGCAACAGCCAGGGAAAGAACAAGCCACATCAAATGTCCAGGTGGTCTCTATAACGAGCTAAATACCTGTTTTACTTAAAGTCTCGCAGCTTGCCCCTGGAGGGGGACATGTCAAATAATCCCAGCCCTTGCTTATCGCACTATTTGTATCGTTCCGCTTTCATAGCAGCCCTTTTTAATAAACAATACATAGCTCTTATATATTATTGTATTCATCTATTTTCATACAAATATGTTCAGTAATGACATTATGCAACCGTACACTTTTGGTACGACCAATACACCAGGGGCTTAAGCACCCCATAACATGGTGTGAGAAGACCGAACACTCTCACGAGTGCGGCACCCCGAACTTATAGCACTATATGCATCGGCTCCGAATCATGTCTTGGGTCAATAGTTGGGTTTGCCAGGCTCCCATGTTTTGGCACCTTACGTTCCGCAATGTTGGCTAAGGTAGCGCTGGGAGAACTACTGCGATTATGCCTCAGTTGAGCTGGGTTAACACCTCAGTAGAGAAAGCTAAAACTGACCGTCATGATAGTGCGAGGGACCGGTCGCTGTTCGCGAGGTTTTTCGAGTCCCTAAAGACTTATGCCGCTTAGAGCGAGGAGCCGGATTTATCCGGCCTAGGCGTGGATAGCACCCCGAACTCGGTCTTCCGAATACAAGGGGCTTCGCCGAAATTTAAAATTATAGAATTCTATGGCTAAGTGAGAGTGATAAAGCATTATAAGTCCGATGGCCTTGTTCGTTGTGCTGAGCGCCTCCCTAGATGGACCCAAGAATGGGAACAAGAGCACTCAGGTTTATCCCGAACACCCCAGCACTCGTGGCATGGGGGTAGAAGCCGACGACTTGCATCTCTCAGATTTGATAAACGGCCGCACAGAAGGTAATATTTTAAATTAACAAGCATTGCTTAGAGCATATGAACAAAGTTTTCAGCGTACAGGATAACAGATGCGAGTCTACTAAAAAATTACATCTTTGGAGCATTCACCCCCTATAAGGCGGGCACCCTTCAGGACGCCCTTATAATACATCTCGGGCATGCGATACTCCTTGCCTGGCGGTGGCGCGTCCATCAAAAGCTTCTCAGCGTCCATATTGCCCCAGTGCACTTTAGCACGGGCGAGGGCCCGACGGGCACCTTTAATAGAGACGGAGCGCTTGATGACTTCAATCCATGGACAAGCGTCCACCAGCCGCCACACCAGACCGAAGTAACTCCCAGGCATGGCTTCTCTAGGCCACAACCGAACTATGAGGCCCTTCATGGCCTGTTCGGCCACCTTGTGGAGCTCGACCAGCTGCTTCAGCTGGTCGCTCAGGGGCACCGGATGTTCGGCCTCAGCATATTGAGACCAGAACACCTTTTCCGTCGAGCTCCCCTCCTCGGCTCAGTGGAATGCGGCAACATCAGACACACTATGGGGCAGATCGGCGAACGCTCCTGGAGAGCTCCGGATTCGGGTAAGTAACAGATAATTCACTTTTATATGCTTGCTTTGCATAAAGAATGCGTTACCCGCCGCTATTTTCTTTATCGCCTCGATCTCCTGGAGGGCCTTCTGGGCTTCGGCCTTAGCGGTTTTGGCACTCTCAAGAGCCAAGGCGAGCTCAGACTCGCGAGTCTTCGAGTCACACTCCAAACTCTCGTGTTTCTCCACGAGATCCTGGAGCTCTTGCCGCACCTCCGCCACCCGCGCCTCCTGCTTCTCTCGCTCGGTGCGCTCCAAGGCTGCACTATTTTCGGCCTTGGACACCGCCTCCTTCAGGGTCGCCACCTCGGTCGTGGCCCCTGCAACATTCACGTTGGTCCTGTCATTATTTGCAACCAGGTATTTCTATATACATTTACATACGGTATTACATACTGTCCTTGTCCTCGAGCTGCTTCTTGGCACGGCCGAGCTCGTTCTCGGACCGCTCGAGGCTCTCCTTCAATGCATTGACCTCCGCAGTCAGTGCGGCAGAGGTCAGCAGCGCAGCCTGCATTCCCATATTGACATATTTATGTTAGACTCCTGCGTATATCTTTTTAGATCCTTAGCTTGGCTTTTCTTCCCGAACGCCAAACTGAGCATCAGGGGCTACTGTCTATGCGGTAACATTTTTATATGTTTTGAATACTTACCTCAAAGCCTGCTAGAAGGCTCGTACAAGCTTCGGCCAGCCCGCTCTTGGCGGACTGAACCTTCTGAATCACCGCACTCATAACAGTGCGGTGCTGCTCATTGATGGAGGCGCCGTTAAGCACCTCCAGCAAATTGTCCGGCGCCTCCGGGTGGACGGAGGTCGCCGGCGTCGTAGGCTTGCCCTTCTTACGAAGGCGCCGCCTGCCGGACTGCGGAACCACTGAAGGTTCCGGAGCAGTGTCCGGCCCAGGGCCGGACTTAGATCCCTCCGGGGCTTTACCCCCTTTGGGCCTGGAGTCTGGGAGGTCGCCTTGCGGCGCCTCCAGGACCACCTCCTCTTGGTTTAGTCCCTTTTGGGACTCCACCTCGGCGTCGTCCGTAGGGATAGGGGAGGAGGCCGTCGGAAGTGAAGCGCTATTCACGTCCGACGAATCCAGGGAGCCGCTCGACGAATCGCCGAGCTGAGCCTTGGGTGGACTGCATGATTGAATTCGGCGTCAAAAAATACCGAATAATAAAGGAGCGCCATAAGTTGTTCGGGTATTCAGATGCTTATGATTTTGCCAGGGGCTTGACCCTGGATGGCCATTCCTCCTTGCCGTCTTCGGCATCGGAGGCGAAGTCCGGTAGAAGGGTCTTCCCCTTCTTGGACCCTCCGGCCTCCCCAGTTGGGGTGGCCTTCCTTTTCTTTCCTCCCCCCGTTGGAGGGGGGAGGCTTCCTCTTCCTCCTCCTCGTCTTCAGAGGCGGAGGATGCTTCGAGGTTGTCAGGCGATGAATCTGACACCACCAGGCATCGGGAACTCTTTCAAGTCCCCGTGACCTTCTTCTTGTCCTTCTTCTCCGGCACCACGTGAGGTGCCGGAACCAGCAGCTTCGTTAAGCGAGCGTCCGCTGGGTCTTCGGGCAAAGGAGCCGGACAGTTGATCTGTCCGGCCTTCTTCTGCCAGTCTTGTTAAAGGAATGGGGGTTTAGATCCCGCATAGAATCAAATCTATGGAAAACAAATACCCCGTAATGGGAAAATTAAGCTCACCGTGCTGGCTTGGCGCTTGGCGCAGAATCCGCGATCCTCGGTGACGGGAGGGGAGACCTCAGAGCTCTTGATAGCACCTTCCAGGCATCCTCGTGCTTCATGTCGAAGAGCCAGGACAGAGTCTGGTGCTGGGCCGGGTCGAACTCCCACAAGTTGAAAGCCCGTCGTTGACATGGGAGAATCCGGCGGAAGAGCATGACCTGGACTACGGTGACAAGTTTAACCTTCCTGCCGATCAGCTCTTTGATGCAGGTTTGAAGTCTGGTCACTTCTGCCGAATTACCCCACAACAGGCCCGTCTCTTTCCAAGATGTGAGTTGTGTGGGGATGCCAGATCCGAATTCGTGGGCCGCTACCCATTCAGGGTCACGCGGCTCGGTGATATAGAACCACCCCGGTTGCCGCCCTTTGATGGTCTCTACGAAGGCGCCCTCGAGCCATGTAACGTTGGCTATCTTGCCCACCATGGCGCCTCTGCACTCCGCTTGGCAGCCGCCCACGACCTTCGGCTTGACGCTGAAGATCTTCAGCCATAGGCCAAAGTGAGGCTGGATGCGGAGGAAGGCCTCACACACGACGATAAACGCCGAGATGTTGAGGATGAAGTTCGGGGCCAGATCGTGGAAGTCCAGGCCGTAGTAGAACATGAGCCCCCAGACGAACGGGTGAAGAGGAAAGCCCAGTCTGTGGAGGAAATGGGGGAGAAATACAACCCTCTCATGGGGCCTAGGGGTGGGGATGAGTTGCCCCTCATTTGGAAGTCGGTGCGCGATGTCGTCAGACAAGTATCCGACCTTCCTCAACTTTTTGATTTGTCCCTCCGTGACGGAGGAGGCCATCCATCTACCTCCCGCTTCGGACATGATTGGAGAAGTTTGAGGTGGGAAGTGCGGACTTGGGCGTTGGAGCTCGAGGGCGCAGGGATGGATAAGCAAAGGAGGAAGAAGGCGTAAATGGAAAGGGTAGATCCGTATCCCCTTATATGGGCGGCCAAAACTACAAGCCCCCACCAGCCTAATAAAACTCGCTTATCTCCCAAGCGCCACGGTTAATGGCGCGGTTGTGTTACCCACACCCGTATTGATGAGAATCCCGGAATAAGGGGACACGATCTCTACTTTGACAAGACGTGCCAAGGAAACCGCCTCGCTAAACGCGCTGAGGTGGAATAGTAAAATGATTTGAATAAAGGCTTGGCCGTGGCGTGATGTCACGCTGCAGAATACGTTAGCAGATTAGATTTGTGCAGATATTATTCTCTCTACGGTGGTATGTGGAACTTATTTTGCAGAGCCGGACACTATCCTTGTGTTCAACATCTTCTATGAAGTATTCGGAGGAGGAACCCGCCTTGCAATGCCAAGACAATTTGCGCGCTGGACTCATCGTCATTGAAGCCTGGTTCAGGGGCTACTGAGGGAGTCCTGGATTAGGGGGTGTTCGGATGGCCAGACTATGACCTTTGGCCGGACTCCCGGACTATGAAGATACAAGATTGAAGACTCCGTCCTGTGTTCAGATAGGACTTTCCTTGGCGTGGAAGGCAAGCTTGGCGATATGATATGAAGATCTCCTCCCATTGTAACCGACTCTGTGTAACCCTAGCCCTCTCCGGTGTCTATATAAACCGGAGAGTAATAGTCCGTAGGACGAACAACAATCATACCATAGGCTAGCTTCTAGGGTTTAGCCCCTCTGATCTCGTGGTAGATCAACTCTTGTACTACCCATATCATCAATATTAATCAAGCAGGAGTAGGGTTTTACCTCCATCGAGAGGGCCCGAACCTGGGTAAAAACATCGTGTCCCTTGTCTCCTGTTACCATCTGCCTAGACGCACAGTTCAGGACCCCCTACCCGAGATCCGCCAGTTTTGACACCGACAGCGACCCTTCGTCCATTTCACTTGTTTGCTTTGTTTTCTCTCACACAAAGTCTCACTAGGGGGGAACATGGGCACCCTCGCGAGTGTTTTCTGCCCCGGTGATTTGGAACTTCCCTATCCGAGTCTGCTGCGGGAGCACCCCTCCCAGTCCGTGCCCCACAGGCATCGTGACACGATCACGGGACTTGGGTTGGTCGTCCCCGCTACCAAGGCTGGAGACCATACCTACTAACTAACCCCTGCAGGACACAAGGCGCACGACGAGGCCCTAGCCTCGGGAGGCGAGGACCGCAACGAGCTCCCCCCCAAGCTAAGTAATTACCGCGCATAAACACGTGGAATGAACACATAGCGCAAAAACGGTAGAAACAACGCGCCAATTAAGCAGCAACAGTTCAACACGCCCCCGTGGGGCACCAAACTACCTTCTTTTTGCGCAAGAAAGAAAGAAAAGCAAAACGGGCACGACTTGCCCGACGTCAACTCTCGGCAAGGGCTCGTACTGCCTCCGGAGCTCAGCTGGGTTCCGTCTCCCGCTTCACCGAGGCACGATGACGGGCCGACCCGCTGCCCTCACCCAGGCGAGCACGCTAGCGAGGGAGGAAGTCGCGACCATCGCTGGAGGAGCTGCCGTCCGATTGGGAGTCACCAAAGGTTGGCGAGCCTTGGGTGCCGCTGCCCGCGCGCCTCCCACCACGTTCATTCCGGCCAACTCCGGGGCTGGGCGCACGGCCGCGGTCATCGTCTTCGGGGCAACATCCGGCGCGGCGGCCATCTTCCCCGAACACCCTCACGTAGAGGGTGGCATCACCGTCGAACTTAAAGTGTAGAGTGCACCGACGGCTCAGGCCGCGCGCGCGGGCAAACGTTTGCCAGCCGCGGGTCAAGGCCGCCTCCCCGGCGGTGGAGACCTCCAGAGTAGCCCAAGAGGCCCTGCTGCAGCAACCATCTTCCTGAAGCCAAAGGCCGCCCGGGGCACCAGCCGGAAGTTCACCTACAAAGAAGCGGGGGAGCTGGAGCCAGGTGCCGGTCGGGTCCACCGACCACACGACGAACTCCGGCAGCACCTCCGCCGAGCGGGAGCACGGCCTGGGGGGTCACGCAGCCCCAGCATACCTCCCGTTCGCAGCCGATCACCCTCTGCCGCGTAGAGGGCTGCTTCCACGGCCACAGGAAGTCGCAGCGGGGGGCGTAGGGTGCTTGCGAGGGCGGCCCCGGCCACGCTTGGCCAGAGGAGAGCCAGGCCCTTCCTGGCGAGCCTTCCCTTTCTCCGCGGCCGAGAACCCCTTCGGCGGGGCCATGGGGATGACGAACGGCCAGGAAGAAGAAGGGGAGTAGCAGGAAGGGATGGACTGGAAGGGCTTGCGACATTCCGTACATATAGCCGGAGGAGGCTAACCGTCGGCCTCCACGATCGCAGGTAATCATGACGCGTTTTGCATGCAGGGACTTGTCAAATCATGCAGTTGCCGAGGCGTCATGGGGAAGCAGGGACGCCCACGTCCAATCAACCGCCACGCAGCGCCCAAGGCCACAGGCTGTTGGGGCCCGTGGCGCTTTGCACTTGCCCCTTCACTTCTCTGCTAAGCCAAGTCCAGGCGCGCCTTGGGCCCAGGGGATACTGTCGATGTTCTGGGAATGGGGGTACCCAGACTTGCCTGCCTGCAGCCTGCGGCGTGGCTCAAGGAGTGGCCCAGTACGGACCGTCTTCATCGACGCAAGCTCAAGACTCTCGCGAGGGGCCAAGCCTCGCGGGGCGGACGACAGGAAGCTTCCTCAGGCACAACCTCGTTAGGCTGGCTCGCGAGGAGGCGGAGAGATCAAGGGAGGGTACCTCACGAGGTGTCCGTGCCGCAAGCCACGACGACCGAAGCCAGGCGGGCGCCGGCCTGCGCAGAGTCCTTGTTTCCTCTTTGATGCAAAGGGGGCAAGCACAGGCAAGAGTATCAAGCAAAGGCAACCATTTTGGTGCAACAATACCAAGACCAGCAGAACGGCAGGATAGAGGTCATCGTGGAGCCCAAGCCGGCGTCACCGTTAGAGTCTTTGGCAGGCGAGGACCGACTTTAGCCAGGATAAGTGTACTAGATGTTCCCCTTCAAAATGGCCAATTGTTGGCGCCCTTCTCGCTCAATATTTGGGAAGAGGACCAAGGCCTCGCTCTATAAATAGGACTAGCCACTCTCAAGGCAGGGGGTTGACCAATCGAACCTTAGCTAGAACCACCAACACAAGAACTCCTCCCCTCGCGAGGCAGTTCTTTCTTTGTATTGTTCATCATCAGCCCGTGAGGCAATCCACCACACCACAAACTAGAGTATGGTATTACACCACAATGGTGGCCCGAACTAGTATAAACCTCGTGTCCCTTGTGTTGTTCTTCGTGTAGTTTATATCCTTGCGAGGCGGCGAGACGTGAGTAGGTAGGAGGTGTGATCTCCGCGCGCACCCCAGAGTTCGAACCTTGAGGGTCTGCCGAAACCCGAAATCCGACACCTATATACTTTTGGGTCATCAAGACTCTTTTCTGGCGCTATTGCTAGGGAGTGAAGCGCTCTTGGTAAATGGAAATTGGTAAGCAAAAATTATTACTACGTGCTGAAATTTATTGTCACTTGTCACTATGGAAAACCATCCTTTCAGGGGTTTGTTCGGGGTATCTTCACCTCGATCGTAAGCACAATTAGTTTACCCTGAACCTACTACACCTACTGAAAATATTGGTTGTGAAATTCCTTCGGGTATGATAGAACAACTGCTAGCTAATCCTTATGCAGGAGACGGAACAGAACATCCTGATATGCACTTGATATATGTGGATGAAATTTGTGGATCATTTAAGCTTGCAGGTTTACCCGAAGATGAAGCTAGGAAGAATGTTTTCCCTTTATCTTTGAAGATAAAAGCATTGACATGGTATAGGCTATGCGATGATATTGGATCTTGGAACTGGAATTGATTGAAATTGGAATTTCACCAATTTTTTTATCCTATGCATCTAGTTCATCATGATCGGAATTATATATATACTTTTTGGCCTCGTGAAGGAGAAAGTATTGCTCTAGCTTGGGGGAGGCTTAAGTCAATGTTATATTCATGCCCCAATCATGAGCTCTCGAGAGAAACTATTATTCTGAACTTTTACGTTCGGCTTTCTCATGATGATCAAATCCATGCTTGATACTTCTTGTACTGGTTCTTTTATGAAGAAGCCTATTGAATTCAGGTGGGATCTTTTAAAAATAAGTAAACGCAACTCTAAAGATTGGGAACTCGACGAAGGTAAAGAGTCAGGTATTAAGATTGAGTTTGATTGTGTTAAATCTTTTATTACTACCGCTGATTTTCACAAGTTTAGCACTAAATATGGACTTGACTCTGAGATAGTAGCCTCTTTTTGTGAATCATTTTCTACTCATGTTGATCTCCCTAAGGAGAAGTGGTTCAAATATCATCCCCCTACAAAGAAGAAATTAAAGAACCGGTTGAAGCTAAAGATGAAACTATCATGTATAATGTTGATCCAGTTGTGCCTACCGCTTATATTTAAAAACACCTTTCCCTGTTAGGATAAAGGAACCCGCTAAGGTATCAACTGTGGTTCGCAAAAGTAATATTAAAGCACCTAAACCCTCTCAGCAAATAAAAGTAGAACCTAGTGTTGCTATGGTTAAAGATCTCCTAGTAGAAAATATTGATGGGCATGTTATTTATTTCTGTGATAAAGCTGCTAGAATTACCAAACCCGATGAGAAAGATAAACATAGACTTGTTGTTGGCATCCCTGTTGTCTCGGTTAAAGAGGAGATCATTGTTACCATGGTTTATGTGACTTAGGTGTTAGCTGAGTGCTATTCCTTTTACCTTATGCTAAGAAATTATGAATGATATAGCACCCGCCAAAATAGAAGACATAGATGTTACTATTAAACTTGCTAATAGAGACACCATCACACCACTTGGGATTGTTAGAGATGTTGAAGTCTTGTGTGGGAAAATAAAATACCCTACTGATTTTCTAGTTCTTGGTTCCCCACAAGATGACTTTTGTCCCATTATCTTTGGTAGACCTTTCTTGAACACTGTCAATGCCATTATAGACTGTCATAACCAAACTATCAGTGTTAGGCTTGGTGATGAGTCTCATGAGTTTAATTTCTCTATGTTTGGTAGACAACCTCATAAGAAAGAATTACCTTGTAAGGATGAAATAATTTGTCTTGCTTCTATTGCTATGCCTCCTACTGATCCACTAGAACAATATTTGCTAGACCATGAAAATGACATGCACTTGCGTGAAAGAAATGAATAGATAAAATATTCTTTGAATAACAACCTCTACTTAAACACAATTTGCCTATTAAAACTCTGGGAGGTCCTCCTCCACCTAAATGTCATCTTGTGTTTGAATTAAAACAATTACCTGATACTTTGAAGCTTATCTTGATGAGAAAAGATATATCCTGTTATTATTAGTGCTAACCTTTCAGAGCATGAAGAAGAAAGATTATTAAAAATTCTAAAGAAGCACCGTGCTGCTATTGGATATACTCTTGATGATCTTAAGGGCATTAGTCCCACTCTATGTCAGCACAAAATTAATATGGAACCTGATGCTAAACCCGTTGCTGATCACCAACGACGTTTGAATCCTAAGAGGAAAGAAGTGGCAAGAACTGAAATACTAAAGCTTCTAGAAGAAGGTATAATCTATCCCATAGCTAATAGTAGATGGGTAAGTCCTATTCATTATGTCCTTAAGAAAGGAGGTATTAGTGTTGTTCCTAATGATAAAAATGAACTTATTCCACAAAGAATTGTTACTGGCTATAGAATGGTAATTGATTTTAGAAAATTAAATAAAGCTACTAGAAAATATCATTACCCTCTGCCTTTTATTGATCAAATGCTCGAAAGATTATCTAAGCATACACACTTTTGTTTTCCTGATATATATTCTCGTTTTTCTCAAATACCCGTTTCACAACTTGATCAATAGAGAACCACTTTTACTTGTCCTTTTAGAACCTATGCTTATATATGTATGCCTTTTGGTTTATGCAATGCACCTGCTAGCTTTCAAAGATGTATGACTGCTATATTCTCTGATTTTTGTGAAAAGATTGTTGATTCATGGATGATATTTGCATTTACGGAACTTCTTTTGATGATTGCTTAAGCAACCTTGATTGAGTTTTGTAGAGATGTGAGCAAACTAGTCTTGTCTTGAATTGGGAGAAGTGCCACTTTATGGTTAATGAAGGTATTGTCTTGGGGCATAAAATTTCTGAACAGGGTATTGAGGTGGATAAAGCTAAAGTTGGTGCAATTGAGAAAATGTCGTGTCCTAAAGATATTAAAGGTCTTCGTAGTTTCCTTGGTCATGCTGGTTTCTATAGGAGGTTTATTAAAGACCTATCTAAAATTGCTAGGCCTCTTACAATTCTTTTACAAAAGGATGTTCCATTTGTTTTTATGATGATTGTGTAGAAGCCTTCGAAACACTTAAGAAAGCCTTAACTTCTGCACCTATAGTTCAACCACCTGATTGGCACTTGCCTCTTGAAATTATGTGTGATGCTAGTGATTATGCTATTGGTGTTGTTCTAGGACAAAGAATTGATAAGAAATTAAATCTTATCCATTATGCTAGCAAAACTCTAGGCAGTGCCCAAAGAAATTATGCTACTACTGAAAAAGAATTTTTAGCAGTTGTGTTTGCTTGTGATAAATTCAGATCTTACATTATTGATTCCAAAGTAATTGTTCACGCTGATCATGCTGCTATAAAATATCTTATGGAAAGAAAGATGCTAAACCTAGACTCATTAGGTGGGTTCTCTTCCTACAAGAATTTGATTTACATATCACTGATAGGAAAGGAGCTGAGAACCAGATACGTCTCCAACGTATCTACTTTTCCAAACTCTTTTGCCCTTGTTTTGGACTCTAATTTGCATGATTTGAATGGAACTAACCCGGACTGACGCTGTTTTCAGCAGAATTGCCATGGTGTTATTTTTGTGCAGAAATAGAAGTTCTCGGAATGACCTGAAACTTCACGGAGACACCTTTTGGAATTAATAAGAAATACTGGCGAAAGAATTAGCTGAAGGGGGCCCACACCCTGGCCCACGAGGGTGGGGGGCGTGCCCTACCCCCTGGGCGCCCCCTGCCTCGTGGGCCCCCTAGACCTCCACCGACCTCAACTCCAACTCCATATATTCACGTTCTGGGGAAAAAATCCGAGAGAAGGATTCATCGAGTTTTACGATACAAAGCTGCTGCCAAGCCCTGTTCTTCCTCGGGAGGGCAGATCTGGAGTATGTTCGAGGCTCCGGAGAGGGGAATCCGTCGCCATCGTCATCATCAACCATCCTCCATCACCAATATTTCATGATGTTCACCGCAGTGCGTGAGTAATCCCATCGTAGGCTTGCTAGACGGTGATGGGTTGGATGAGATTGATCCCTAGTATCCATTATGTTCTAAGATTGATGTTGCTATGACTTTGCCATGCATAATGCTTGTCACTAGGGCCGGAGTGCTATGATTTCATATCTGAACCTATTATGTTTTCATGAATATATGAGTGTTCTTGATCTATCTTGCAAGTTATAGTCACCTACTACGTGTTATGATCCAGCAACCCCGGAGTGACAATAGTCGAGACACTTCCCGATGATGACCGTAGTTTGAGGAGTTCATGTATTCACGAAGTGCTAATGCTTTGGTCTGGTTCTCTATTAAAAGGAGGCCTTAATATCCCTTAGTTTCCATTAGGACCCCGCTACCACGGGAGCGTAGGACAAAAGATGTCATGCAAGTTCTTTTCCATAAGCACGTATGACTATATTCGGAATACATGCCTATAGTAAATTGATGAACTGAAGCTAGTTCTGTGTCACCCTATGTTATAACTGTTGCATGATGAATGCCATCCGACATAATTCTCCATCATTGATCCATTGCCTACGAGCTCGTTTCATATTGATCTTTGCTAAGTTACTTCACCGTTGGCACTGTTATGATTGTTACAAAACTGCTACTATTACTTTTGTCACTGTTACCGTTACTTCCATACTACTTTGCTACAGATATTAAGTCTTTCAGGTGTGGTTGAATTGACACCTCAACTGCTAATACTTGAGAATATTCTTTGGCTCCCCTTGTGTCGAATCAATAAATTTGGGTTGAATACTCTACCCTCGAAAACTGTTGCGATCCCGTATACTTGTGGGTTATCAAGACCTTTTTCTGGCGCCGTTGTCGGGGAGTATAGCTCTATTCTCTAAGTCACTTGGGATTTATATCTATTAATCGTTATGAGGAATTTGAAAGACAACAAAACCAAGATCTATCCCTTAACTACGAGGGGAGGTAAGGAACTGCCATCTAGCTCTGCACTTGATTCACCTTCTATTTTGAGTAAACTTGCGACACCTACACCTGCTATTGATTCCGATATGTTGCACTTTATTGATGATGCCACTTCTACTATGCATGATACTTATGATGATACTACTTCTATACTTGATAATAATGTGCCACTAGGTGAATTTCTTGATGAACGACTTGCTAGGGTTAGAGAGAATGGAATTACTGAAACTGATGATATTAATGAAAGTGATGATGAAGATTCTCCCCCTAGATATGAATTTCCTATTGTACCTAAGGGTTATGTCATGGATGAAGAAACTGCTAGAGACTTCTTTGCTTGCAGTGATATATATGATCTTAAGAAACTGTTAGCTAAGCTGAAAGAAAAGTCTTTAAATGCTAGAATGAAATATGATCCTGCTTTTGCTACATCACCTATCTGTGTTACTGATAAGGATTATGAATTCTCTGTTGATCCTGAGTTTATTACTTTGGTTGAATTGGATCATTTCTATGGTTATGAATCTGAAACTGTTGTGGCACATCTTACTAAATTGAATGATATAGCCACCCTATTTACTCATGAGGAAAAAATCCGCTATTACTATATTCATAAATTGTTTCCTTTCTCGTTAAAGGGTGATGCTAAGATATGGTTTAACTCTCTTGCTCCTGGTTGTGTGCGTAGTCCCCAGGATACAATTTACTACTTTTCTGCAAAATATTTTCCTGCTCATAAGAAACAAGCTTCCTTGCGGGAAATATTTAATTTTGTGCAAATTGAAGAAGAGAGTCTCCCACAAGCTTGGGGGAGGCTTCTCCAATTACTTAATGCTTTGCCTGATCATCCTCTCAAGAAAAATGAAATACTTGATATCTTTTATAATGGACTAACCGATGCTTCCAGAGACCACCTGGATAGTTATGTTGGTTGTGTTTTCAGGGAAATAATTGTTTAGCAAGCTGGATTGCTATTGAATAATATATTGAGTAATGATAATGACTGGAAACTTCGTGAACGAACTCCTAAGCCAACTCTAAAGAAAAGGGGTATTCTATTTCTCAGTCCTGAAGATATGGAGGCAAATAAATCTATGAAAGAAAAAGGTATTAAAGCTGAAGATGTTAAGAATTTACCGCCTATTGAAGAAATAAATGGTCTTGATAACCCGACACAGGTAGTAAAGGTAAATTCTCTCTATAGATTTGATGAAGGTGATATTCCTCATAATAAGTCTGCTAGTCAATGCTTGGATGAGTTTGACAACTTTATTGTTAAACAAGAAAACTTCAATGCTTATGTTGGTAGACAATTGAAACGTAATGCTTATATGGTTGAACACTTGAGTGATTATATGTCTAGAGTTAAAAGTGATCTTAATCTTATTAGTAAACATGCTTCCATGGTTACAACTCAAGTAGAACAGGTACTTAAGGCACAAGATGATTTGCTCAATGAGTTGAATAGTAAGAGCAATGATAATGTTGTTAGAGTTATGACTAGAGGTGGCAAAATGACCCAGGAACCTTTGTATCCCGAGGGCCATTCTAAGAGAGCTGAGCAAGATTCTCAGAGAATTAATACTGATACACCTAGTCCTTCTAATAAAAAGAAAAAGGATAATGATAGGACTTTGCATGCTTCTAGTGAACCTGTTATTGACATACTTGAGAATCCCAATGATATTTCTATTTCTGATGCCGAAACACAATCTGGTGATGAACATGAACCTAGTGATAATGTTAATGATGATGTTCATGTTGATGCTCAACCTAGTAATGATAATGATGTAGAGATTAAACCTGTTGTTGATCTTGATAACCCACAATCAGAGAAAAGAGAGACTTTGTTGCTAGGAAGCATGGTAACGAAAGAGAACCATGGGTTCAGAAACCCATGCCTTTTCCTCCTAAGCCATCCAAGAAAAAGGATGATGAGGATTTTGAGCGCTTTGCTGAAATGATTAGACCTATCTTTTTGCGTATGCATTTGACTGATATGCTTAAAATGCACCCTTATGCTAAGTATATGAAAGATATTGTTACAAACAAAAGAAAGATACCGGAAGCTGAAATTTCCACCATACTTGCCAATTATACTTTTAAGTGTGGAGTACCAAATAAACTAGGAGACCCAAGAGTACCAACTATACCATGCTCCATTAAAAGAAACTATGTTAAAACTGCTTTATGTGATCTTGGAGCCAGGGTTAGTGTTATAGCCTTCTCTTTATATTGTTGACTTGATTTGAATAAGTTGACACCTACTGACATCTCTTTGCAAATGGATGATAAATCAACTGCTATACCCATCGGTATTTGTGAGGATGTGCCTGTTGTGGTTGCAAAAACGTTACTATTTTAACGGACTTTGTTATTCTTGATATTCCCGAGGACGACAACATGTCGATCATCCTTGGTAGACCCTTTTTGAATACTGCAGGGGCTGTTATTGATTGCAATAAAGACAATGTCACTCTTCATGTTAATGGTAATGAGCATACACACTTTCCAAAGAAACAACCTCAAGTTCATAGTATAAATTCTGTTGGAAAATTTTCAATTATTACTATTGGAGGTTTTGAATTCCCTCTTCCTACTGTTCAAAACAAATATGATATTCTTATTGTTGGGGACATGCATATCCCCGTTGAGGTAACTTAGTGTTATTCGAAAATTCTCCAGTTTCATGTTATTCGAAAGAGGTTTGTTAACAAGACTTGATCAACGTTGTTAGTGGATTCCTTTTGATGAGCATGGGATGGATGAAGTTAGAAAGCACAACTTTCTATACCCTCCTTTCACTCTCTGTTATTTAGTTCAAATAAAGCAAAAATAGTATTTTCTGTCTGTTCTTTAAATTATTCTTGCAATAAAAAAGTACCCCGAAAATAAAAGTTCTCCAAATGCCCTGAAAATTTAGTATGATTTTTTATAGAATATCTGAGAACTTCTGGCACTTAGAACACACCAGGGGGCCACACCATCTAGCCACGAGGGTGGAGGGCGCACCCACTGCCTCGCGGGCCCCACATGCCCCCTCCACTTATTCCAGCACCCATCCACTTTGTCTTCCTCCAGAAAAATCATCCCGTAGCTCAAACTTGTGTTCTTGCTCATTTTGCTGCCATTTTCGATCTCCTTGCTCAAAGCTCCATTCACAAAACTGATTTGGGGGATTGTTCTTTGGCATGTGACCCCTCCAATGGTCCATTTAGTTTTTGTTCTAGTGCTTTATTTATTGCAAAGTTTTGTTGTGGTGGTGACCCTGTTCTTGAGCCTGCATGTCAAATTTATATGGTCCAAGGTAGTTTTAATGCATGATATAGTCTCTAGGAACTTATGGGAGTAGTTGCTATCAATCTTGTTGAGTTTGCTTCACTTTTATTTTCAGTCACTAAAAATTTCAGAAATTTTCAGAGGAAGCAAAATGTTGAGGAGATTATTGAGAGGCTCCTCAAGCCAGGGTTCGAAGGAAAAGGAGAATGAAGAGAATGAAAAACCCAAGTACAACCTTCCTCGCACCGCGGAGGTCTGACCGTGTGAATGGCCTTGTGATGCATTCTTGAAGGCCGCTGGAATTTATGAAGACTTTTATTATTTGGCTGAGAATGCAGGCATCACCAACTTCATCCACGATAAGTGTGATCAGTATCTCCTACTCACTAGTATTTTCGTGCAGAATTTTCATTTTCATGCTAGGAGATCACCACCTTCGGTAGAATTTTATTTATATGATGAGTTTAAGGAGATGTCACTCTATGATTTTTGTGAGGTTTGCAAGTTGCCTTTTGAGGGCAGCGTTGAGGAACCACATCCTTTTGATGTGGAAAATTTTATTAATGAAATTACTGTACGGGAAAGAAGAAAAGTGTCAGATGCAAGAACTACTAGTATACATTTTCCTATTCTATGTTACTATGCAATATTCACTAGTAGATGTTTAATTGGTCGCGGGTATAGTGGGGGCCTCAATGCTCCCGTCCTTGCCATTTTGCGCCATGCTTTACTTCGTGATAGAACTTTTAGTTTAGGCGCTATGGTTGCTAAATGGTTGAGTCTAAACCGTACAAAGGGCCCAATTTTTGGAGGTATCTTTGCTTTGCATCTTGCTAAATATTTTGAGATACCTATTAGACACTATGAGAAAGAAGAAAAGGTGTTGCCCACTATTTACTTAGATTATAAAAGTATGGTAGCACATGATTTTCTTTGCGATGATAAGGAAAAGAGACTCATTTATAACCTGATATTTAGTGAAAATACTTGTCAGATTATTACCTTGCCTACACCTTCTTTGTTTAATATTCATTCAGGCACATACCTCGTCATGCCTGAGGACATTTATGCATACTTGAAGCGGACACGATCCCCAGATCCGGAGCCAGAGCCATCACCTTATCCATATCAGGAGTCTATTTATCAGTGGGATCCGCATGAGCTCGCTAACCAGTGGAACCCCGAGGATCCTCCTCAGTACACCGGAGAGGACTACTTTGATCCATGGGTGTTGACTAACTCAGGACAAAAGCCTAAGCTTGGGGGAGTACGTATTTCTCACCGACATTACATTCATGTTCACACACTCATTCTAGTTGTCGGTGTTCATACTTTTTCATTATATTATCCATGCTAGTTTATTTTCTTTT
This sequence comes from Triticum dicoccoides, assembly GCF_002162155.2. Classification (NCBI taxonomy): domain Eukaryota; kingdom Viridiplantae; phylum Streptophyta; class Magnoliopsida; order Poales; family Poaceae; genus Triticum; species Triticum dicoccoides. The sequence goes on along the minus strand of NC_041389.1, from coordinate 661,774,221 downwards.
CCTGCTTTCTTCTTGTGTGTTTGAAAAACTTTGAGTAAAACCAAAAATAAAATAAAATAGTTGTAGCTTCTAGCTAGTTTACTTTCCATGCTTGTAGTAGTAGTAATTAAACAAGAAAACCCAAAAAGATTTCTCATTCTTCTTTTGCTTGTTGGGAGCTTTCCCGTGTAAATAGTTTTTCTCATTCTTTGAATTTCTTTTATTTTCTTTGGGGGTTGAGAGGAGATGACCACGATGAAAATGATGAGTGGCTCTCATATGCATTATTGTTGATCTAACAAAGAGCCCATATTACCTTGTCTTCTCCTCTGAATAAATGTTTGCAGATTCCAGCTTAGTCCAATGCACTGCACTATTATTATTATCCACACCGTTCGGTCGTGCAAGTGAAAGGCAATAATGACGATATATGATGAAATGATTGAGATGAGGAAAAGCTGGTATGAACTCGACCTATCTTGTTTTTGTAAAGATGATTAGTTCACCGTTCTTGATTCAGCCTATTATGAATGAAACATGTTTGCAATGACCATTAGAGATTATAGTTACTCATGCCATGCTTAATTAGGTAGGAGTTTATAATGGTTTACCTTGCATGCCAACATGCTATTAAAATGGTTGTGATGTAGTATGATAGCGTGGTATCCTCCTTTGAATGATTCAAGTGGCTTGACTTGGCACGTGTTCACGCATGTAGTTGAAACAAAATCAACATAGCCTCCATGATATTTGTGTTCATGGTGATTTATATCCTACTCATGCTTGCACTCATTGTTGGTTAATCCTAATGCATGTTTATGTCTGTGTCGCTCTCTAGTTGGTCGCCTCCCAGTCTCTTTCTAGCCTTCACCTGTACTAAGCGGGAATACTGCTTGTGCATCCACTTCCATAAACCCCAAGTTGTTCCATATGAGTCCACCATACCTACCTATATGCGGTATTTACCTGTCGTTCCAAGTAAATTTGCATGTGCCAAACTCTAAACCTTCAAATGAAATTCTGTTTTGTATGCTTGAATCCCTCATGTAGAAACTAGAGCTGTCTATATCTTCCATGCTAGGTGGGTTATTCTCATGATGAGTGGACTCCGCTCACCATTCATGAGAAAATGGCTGGTAACCGGGATGCCCAGTCCCATGCTCAAATCAAATCAAAATAATTGCAAACAAAACTCCCCCAGGATTGTTGTTAGTTGGACAGTACCCGTTGTTTCGGACTAGCCATGGAATGTGCTTGTTGGTGGTGGGGGAGTATAAACTTTACCATTCTGTTTGGGAACCGCCTATAATGTATGTAGCATGGAAGATATCAAGATCTCTTGGTTGTTATGTTGACAATGAAAGTATGCCGCTCAAAATATTATTTATCTCTGTTTCAAAACTCGAGCTCTAGCACCTCTACAAATCCCTGCTTCCCTCTACGAAGGGCTTGTCTATTTACTTTTATGCTGAGTCATCATCCTCTTATAAAAAGAACCAGTTAGAGAGCACCACTTTCATTTTTATGTATTGTTATTAATTGATATTGAGTATGACTATGACTGGATCTCTTTTGACATGAATTACAATGTCTAGTCAGTCCTTGATCTTCAGGGGTGCTCTGCATTTATGCTTTGCGGTCTTAGAAAGGGCTAGCGAGATACCATCTTGTTATATCATATCATGGTTGTTTTGAGAAAGTGTTGTCATCTGAGATTTATTATAATTACTCGCTAGTTGATTATGCCATTGATATGAGGGAACATGAGACCTAAATGTTATTGTGAATACGGTTAGTTCATGATCTTTGCTGAAAACTTGAATGTTGGCTTAACATATTTGCAACAACAAGATCAAACCGAGTTTTTCAAAGTTTTTCTTTATCACTTTCAGTTTGTTAACTGAATTGCTTGAGGACAAGCAAAGGTTTAAGCTTGGGGGAGTTGATACATCTCCAACGTATCTACTTTTCCAAACTCTTTTGCCATTGTTTTGGAATCTAATTTGCATGATTTGAATGGAACTATCCCGGACTGACGCTGTTTTCAGTAGAATTGCCATGGTGTTATTTTTGTGCAGAAATAAAAGTTCTTGAAATGACCTAAAACTTCATGGAGACACTTTTTGGAATTAATAAAAAATATTGGCAAAAGAATCAGCTGAAGGGGGTCCACACCCTGGCCACGAGGGTGGGGGGCGCGCCCTACCCCCCGAGCGCGCCCCCTGCCTTGTGGGCCCCTTGGACCTCCACCGACCTCAACTCCAAGTCCATATATTCACGTTTGGGGAGAAAAAAATCAGAGAGAAGGATTCATCACGTTTTACGATACGGAGCCGCCGCCTAGCCTTGTTCTTCCTCGGGAGGGCGGGTCTGGAGTCTGTTCGGGGCTCCAGAGAGGGGAATCTGTCGCCATCGTCATCATCAACCATCCTCCATCACCAATTTCGTGATTCTCACCGCCGTGCGTGAGTAATCCCATCGTAGGCTTGCTGGACGGTGATGGGTTGGATGAGATTTACCATGTAATCGAGTTAGTTTTGTTAGGGTTTGATCCCTAGTATCCATTATGTTCTAAGATTGATGTTGCTATGACTTTGCCATGCTTAATGCTTGTCACTAGGGCCTGAGTGCCATGATTTCAGATCTGAACCTATTATGTTTTCATGAATGTATGAGTGTTCTTGATCCTATCTTGCATGTTATAGTCACCTACTACGTGTTATGATCTAGCAACCCTGGAGTGACAATAGTCGGGACACTTCCCGGTGATGACTGTAGTTTGAGGAGTTCATGTATTCACTAAGTGCCAATGCTTTGGTCCGGTTCTCTATTAAAAGGAGGCCTTAATATTCCTTAGTTTCCATTAGGACCCCGCTGCCACGGGAGGGTAGGACAAAAGATGTCATGCAAGTTCTTTTCCATAAGCACGTATGACTATATTCAGAATACATGCCTACATTAAATTGATGAACTGGAGCTAGTTCTGTGTCACCCTATGTTATAACTGTTGCATGATGAATGCCATCCGACATAATTATCCATCATTGATCCATTGCCTACGAGCTCGTTTCATATTGATCTTTGCTAAGTTACTTCACCGCTGCCACTGTTACGATTGTTACAAATCTACTACTATTGTTACTTTTGCCACTATTACCATTACTTCCATACTACTTTGCTACTAAATACTTTGCTGCAGATATTAAGTCTTTCAGGTGTGGTTGAATTGACAACTCGGCTACTAACACTTGAAAATATTCTTTGGCTCCCCTTGTGTCGAATCAATAAATTTGGGTTGAATACTCTACCCTCGAAAACTGTTGCGATCCCCTATACTTGTGGGTTATCAGAACCCCGTAGCTGATAACTTGTCTAGGTAGAAAATATTCTTAGCTTCCCTGATGAAAACCTAGCTACAATAATTGTTTCTCATAATACTCACTGGTATGCTGACTATGCTAATTACATTGTTACTAAATACATACCACCTAGTTTCACATACCAACACTATAACAAAACCCCCCTACAGCAACACATGTCTTACAACGATGTTTACACAATGTGTTGTTTGGTTGAACCCACCCTCCCCACTTAGCGCTAAGCTCCCCATACCCCACCTACCTCTCTCTCACACGTCTGAAATATCATTCATTGTTTCCTTTACACACCTCTCTGAAAAAATTGGGTGGCACACCCAGCACACAGGGTTCCCACCACTGTCGCCGCCCCCTCGCCCTCGGCCGCCTCCGTCGCCACTTTCTCCACTTGCTGGTGAAATAGACTGCATCACCACCCATCCTCCTGCGTCGGGAAGGCGTCACGGCCACCCATCCTTCCGCGCCGGGGAAGGCGTCGCCGCTGCCCATCCTCCTACGTCGAAGAAGGCGTCCCAGCCCCCC